>NC_142009.1:167030637-167368350 GCF_049901735.1 Notechis scutatus | reverse complement strand
GGCTGAACAGCATCAAAATAGCAGGCAGATTTGGGTGATTGAAGATCCATCTTTACAACACATATTGTTTGAATTGCATGTATGTAAAAAGGGGCAGGACTTTATCACTCCTGCTGTTCTTGCTGTTTTAACAGGTTGATCCCAAAAATACCTCTGTGTGATTTTGTTACATTTCACAGAGGTGTAGTTGTTAGCATAATTTCTGTATTCACACTTTTCTGATGGGTAAATTCTGCTTTAAATTAATAGCCCCACAGTTATCCAGATCCCAAGCCTTTATGTAGGACTTTGTACGTTATCAAAAGCATCTTGAATTGTACCCATAAATAAACTGGTAGACAATGCAGTTCTCAGAGTACCGATATTAATATGTCCATGTAGAGAAATTCTCATTAGTACACAGACAGCTGCATTCTGCACCAGGTGAGGTTTCTAGGTGATTTTCAAGGGCAGAATTCATGATGGAAATCCATTCTGATAGTGACAAGAATAGAAATGATAGTTGCTGATGCCTCCTAGTCCAAGAAGAGAAGCTAGTCAAAGAGTACTTAGACAACAGTTTCTCCATCTGCTGTTAAAATTTATTGACCCCCCCAACCCATCAACACTGTTCTGTAATTCATTTTCTGCATTAGCAGCCACTCTGTCTTGTTTAGATTGGTCCTCAATCTACCCTTCCCCATCCAAAGCAATGGATTGTTGATACGATGTTTATCAATACAGAATTTGAATTAGTGTTTTTTGAATTAGTGTTTTTTTAGGGGTAAAGAAGAAGAATTTTAAATAATCTGGTAAATTTGTGATTCTGTTCTTTTCTGTTTCTGATGCAAGTTTCCAGACACATTTTTTCTCATTGTTCCTCATCTTAATTTTAAGTTTCTGTGAAACTTTGCATTGGCAATTCAGTTATATATGCATAATATTTCTTTTGGCTTTGTATAATAGCATAATTTTAAAAATTAATAAAGATAAACTTGTGATTAGCGTTTAGATATCCTTTTAAAAATTAATATAATTGATGTTTGAAAAATAAGAAAATATTTAGGATGTTGAAGAAAATGTTAGATTAACAGAGATAGAGAATGTCAGTGACAAAGAATAAACAAATGAAAATTCCCAGTACCACTCAAATTTTGGAATTTTATTGGGATGAATTGGGATGTAAGAAAATAAAGGCAAATGTGTTTCCTATTGACATAAATCATTTTGCTAACATTTTAGGGCTGTTTTAACCTAGGTTGGAAGTCTTGGGATGATCTGAAGTACAACTCAGAATAGCCCTCGATGCTTGACCATTCCAGCCAGTTTTTCTGGGATATATACATTTAGAATCCTACATAACCTACTAATTTCAGGGGAAAAAAGTGTAATTCTTAGTGTAGGTTTTATTGTTTAAAAATCAATTATATAGAACATTGTATTTTATAATATACTATGAAATATGTATATATCATCTAAATGCACTCAAATACTGATATCTATTCTGACATTTTATAATCTGAGGTTATAATATTTGATTTGTTCTTTGGAAGGAAGTTCTGTCAATTAGGAGTTTTCATCTGGTCCGTGTAGTACTTCAATAACTGTCTTTCTCCCTGAATTGAAGCTTTTCTTGCCATTATAGTAGTGGCCAGATTAAGAAATTTCCAATTAATTATGAATCAAGTGGTTCAGGAGGCAGTCCTTTTCATTTATTTATGGTTACCTAATAGTAGGATGAGTCAAAATTGTATTATTCTATTTCCAGGCTAAAATAACTTTTTAAATTTTAAAATCTATAGTTTTCATTTTAAAAAGCTCTTTTAAATCAGTACTATATACTTCCTGCTCTGCAGCTGCCCCCAATCTCCCACATTGCCTGTGGTGGAGAGTCTCAGCACTGTTTCCTTGGAAAGACACCCAGAATGGGTTGAAACTTGCTAGACAGATGGTCTTGCAAGTGCGAGAATAATAATTAAAGCATTATTACATGCACTTGTGGGAATAATAATTCAAATCTTCCCCACTAATTCCTTCAAGAAATAGAAATAAATGTCAGTTGAACAAGGTAAGAGCTCTAAATAAGTTTGACTAAATTAATACAGACCAAAAGAAGGGGTTGCTAATCAAAGAGAGAGTGGTAGGAAAAACTTGCCCAGATGTGTAGGAAAAGAGAGAGTGGTAGGAAAAACTTGCCCAGATGTGTAGGAAAAGAGAGAGTGGTAGGAAAAACTTGCCCAGATGTGTAGGAAAAGAGAGAGTGGTAGGAAAAACTTGCCCAGATGTGTAGGAAAAGAGAGAGTGGTAGGAAAAACTTGCCCAGATGTGTAGGAAAAGAGAGAGTGGTAGGAAAAACTTGCCCAGATGTGTAGGAAAAGAGAGAGTGGTAGGAAAAACTTGCCCAGGTGTGTAGGAAAAGAGAGAGTGGTAGGAAAAACTTGCCCAGATGTGTAGGAAAAGAGAGAGTGGTAGGAAAAACTTGCCCAGATGTGTAGGAAAAGAGAGAGTGGTAGGAAAAACTTGCCCAGATGTGTAGGAAAAGAGAGAGTGGTAGGAAAAACTTGCCCAGATGATTGCTGGCTTTTCATGAAAAATGTACTCAGGGCTGCACACAACTCCCACAATGCTAGATAACAACAAAGATCCAGGATCTGGGCTCATACAGCACAAATTTGTGACAAGACTGCTTACTCATTAACTTGTTAAATGAGAACATAATCAGATCTTCCTCTGACCTATTGGATTGCAACTCTGATTTTTTTTACTTCAGCAAAGCTGTAGCTTTGAATCAGAATAATACCAGTAATACTACCCTGAGTATCTGCCTTCTCCATATACAGTACATGAAAATTAAATTTAAGATTAAATGTTCATTTGACAGTAGCAGGCATTTTGAAC
Source organism: Notechis scutatus (assembly GCF_049901735.1). Taxonomy (NCBI): domain Eukaryota; kingdom Metazoa; phylum Chordata; class Lepidosauria; order Squamata; family Elapidae; genus Notechis; species Notechis scutatus. The sequence continues at coordinate 167,365,473 of NC_142009.1, read as the reverse complement.
TTTTGAAAATTGCTCTAAAAATCTTATTTTTTACACACACACACATGGAATATGCAAGCCATGCATAATTCATGTGTTTGGGGCTGAAAGTAAGTACTACTATGATGCTTGTCCCAGTGGTGGGTGTTAGATCGGGTAGATCGGTTCCAATCAGAGACGCAAGACCAGTATACTTCAAGCTCTTTATTTCATTGTATAGACCTGTACAAGATCTTGGAGCCGCGGCAGCCCTTCATATAGGGATTGCTTGCGGCTCGTCGGCCAATGACAGTACTTTGAATCTCCCGTGATCGGCTTGGCCAATCGCGGTCGATTCCAAGTAAGCCAATCACGGTTGTTGAGTCGGCCAATCAGAATGCAGTTTGTGTGGACCAATCAGAATTTACCTTTTGGAGTATGTTAATACAGAACAGTGGGATTCCATTTTTTTATTGCTACCGGTTTTATGGGCGTGGCTTGGCAGGGGAAGGATATTGTAAAATCTCTTGTCAGAGGTGGTATTTGCTGGTTCTCCGAACTACTCAAAATTTCCACTACTGGTTCTCCAGAACTGGTCAGAACCTGCTGAATACCATATCTGGCTTGTCCAGCACTTTATTTGCTTTTTTAAGCCATGGAGTTCCTGAGCCATTCTGAGATTTGCTGCCAGCTGTGGATATAAACATGTGTTTGTGCCCACTTCAGGGACTCAGAGTCAAAGTCTGACATTTCTGCTTAAAATATTTTGGCATTTCAAGTGCAAGTAGTCCTTGGGGAAGTCTTGTGATCTCGCTTAGTGTTCTTTAGGCAAATCATTGCAGATATTAAGTGAGACATCACCTGATTGTGACCTGCAATATCACTTCCACGTTCTCCATTAATTCTTAACTAATTCTTAATTAACAATTGTTGGAAGCTGGTTACGAAGCACCTAAATAGCAATCCTGTGACTGTAGGATGCTGCAACTATCCTAAATGCATGTCCATTACAAAGCACCCGAATCAGAGGTGGTATTTAGAAGGTTCTGACCAGTTCTGGAGAACCGGTAGTGGAAATTTTGAGTAGTTCGAGGAACCAGTAAACACCACCTCTGACTGGAGATTTTACAGTATCCTTCCCCTGCCACGCCCACCAAGCCATGCCCATAGAACCGGTAGTAAAAAAATTTGAATCCCACCACTGGCCCAAATGGTGATCACATATCCATGGGATGCTACAATGATCATAAAAGTGACAATTGGTTGTGAAATGGTTTTTTTAATCATCATAAAATTTAATGGTCGCTTAATAGGCAGTTGTTAAGCGAGGACAGCCATTGTATCTTTTAAATGTATGGTTTTTTTTAATTGATCATAAGCTATGCTTAACACAAATACAAATGCATGCTTAATCTTACATGCTTTTTCCTGAAATGAAGCAATTAAGAGGGCAGAGAATAATTTTATACATATTGTGAAATTTAGAAAAATATAGAATAGATTAGATTGAATAATATATTCAATGGCTTTGTAGTTTCTTTATCTTGATATAAACTAGTTTTGCATCAAAAGTTTCATGTGCTAAGTCTGCATTTCCCCCCAAATTTATTCAAAAGAAAACACCTAGAATTTACTAATGGGTAACATTTATATTAAGAACAATTGATCTCAAGTGGTTAAGACATCAGAGTAAGGACTGACTGGGCAGGGGTGGGCGGGTAGAGAGGGGCAGGGCCAGCCAGGGGATTTGCCAGTTCTCCTAACTGTGCAGAATCATAACAACTGGTTCTACAGAACTGGTCCAAACCAGTAGAATCCCACCCCTGACTGTCTTGTAGAAGTCATGTTTACACTAGCATGACAGCAAATGATCAGTGTCTGCGAAGAATATAAATCTTTCCAGTCAGAACTGAAGAAGCTTCTTGGATGAGAAGTGAAATGTCTTCAATGAAAAACAAGAAAGTTCAGTTGCCTCTTGAAAAAGCATCTTTGGGATAACCATGACCTGGATGACTGAGAATCTCTATAGACATTCTTTAATTTGTTCTTTTTCTATTTTTGATCTTAACAGAAGTTTATATATTTTAGCAAATACATGTTCATATTGGTACATAATTCCATTTTAAATTTTGTTACATGTTATTCTATACCTGGAAGCTTTTAATCCACATTAAACTTGTCTTTTAATTGTGCATAAAAAACCATTGAAAAATTAATCCCTCTGCAGCCAATTGTTCTCTTGCTTTCATCTCCATTTTCCTGTAAAATTTTTTCCATTTTCCTGCAAGTCTTGATATTAGCAAGTCTAAATTTTTTTCTTTGCTTGCTTTTTCTGTTCTATAAGATGCTTCTTGTGCTGAGGCCAGTAAAACTACTTTTAGGCACAATCTGGATTTACATCTGTTCCATAATTTATATCTGGCCATCATTTTTATAGCATGATAACTTCAGGATCTTGGGCAGAATTAGACTGAGGTCCTTCCCTCAAGTTCTTATTTTCTTTTTCTTTTTACTTACTGAAGCCCTCCATCTTCTTCAGAAGATACATAGCATATCAGAAGCAGCATTAAATGCCACAGAAGTCATACAGTCTTGTCTCTAGGCTCACCTTTTGAAATCAGGAACAGATGTGATTCATAACTGGATTTTATTTTATCAGGGATAAAGGAAAGCAAGATACATATAAATCCTGAAAAATAAATTTATAAAGAGAATTTGTGATAGTTATAAAACAATTCACCTTTGCCCATTTTTAGTTTTAACAGTTTTATGTGCACTGCAAGGTCCATATATTAGCGGCTGTACTTCCATTTGAAAAAAAACCTGAGGAAACCAAAAAAGATACAGGAGGCACGAGGACAATCATAGTGCTGTATGTAAAGAAGCTTCATATGTTCTTAATATATGAATATCTGTATTTCTATTTTTTCTACTTTGCTACAAGGAGATTGTGTGATGTTTCCCCCTCTCTCTATCCAGTCTATATCTAGACTGAAATAATTGGCCTTTTTCTTCAGGTATTTAGTTACCTGCAATTGAAGGTACCCAGAGCAAATCTTAAGCCTTGCTGCTGGATCACCACTTAATTTGATGAAAAGCAGCAGTTTTGCTAATTAAATTGTATTTCTGGATTTCTGTTAGGATTATATACATTTAATGTTGTTTAGCATTGTACAATCTTTAAAATTCACATAATTACAGTATTGATTTCATTTGGGAAGATTGGCATTTTGCAAGCTTTCTTTTAATAATATGGGCTGCTTTGAGTTAGTTTACATCAAAAAGTATCTGCAACAAAAACCAGATCCACACACGAAGGTTCAGTTTAACTGATTTATTGGTAAAGGTCTATGTCCAGGATTCTTCTCAACTAAAGGTCAGCACCTGGTTAGAGTTAATAAGGGTCAATGGCAGTCATGGGGAGATTGGACAGATCATTTGTGGCTACGTAGTGATTCTAGGCTGATCCCTCTTTTCTCCTCTTCCCTTGGCTCTGCCGGTCGTTCTCCTATAAAATGAAGTACAAAGACAAATTGTGATGATGATAACAGTTCATCATCCATAAACCCTATAAATAGGGGTTTTTATTTTACTTCTTCAATAATGGTATTGCAACAAGTTTCATGTGACAGAGTTCACTCTTTTGCACTACTTGTACAAAAGCCCCAGTTTCTATTGCTCCTGGACATCATAGTCTATAACTGTATTGGTTGGGTTTTTTTTTAAGATAGGACTCTAGCACTGTATCACATTGTATCATAATCATACAGACTATAACTGCATGGCAATGTATGGGCTTTGCATGCTGAAGGACCTGTATTACTACCTATTATCTTTAGCTTTAAAAAAGGGTTCTTGGAACTGAATTAGAAAAGATCTAATTTCTGCAGTTCTGGATAGCTGCCAGAAAAAAGAAACAATACTGGTCAAATCAGACTCTTGGTGATTCAGCATAAGGCATTCTGTTTGTATTCAAGTAATTGCATTTTGTAAGCAGAAAAATGTAAACCATTTGAGATCCATTGGCCTAAATAAACCAAAATATTTCTGAATTACTACTATAGCAACTTTCTATTGCCCCAAAGATAGTAATCATCCCATCTAAATGCTAAGCAGTTGACTCAATTCAACTACCTCCCCTTAGTCTTCCTAAGATTAACAGCAAGTAGTAGTGGGCATTCAGGCATTTCAAAAAGTCCCTTAGCTGTAAGATATAGTAAATTGTATTATTCCACATGATTGTTAAAATAACACAGGAATAAACTTTCAACTTATAACATCTTCAAACTGCTTCCTTGCAGTATTACAAATGGAGCCAACTTCAAAAACCCAAAGACCTGGGCTATTGGAATACTTGCTTCAAATTCGATTGGGGCCATATTGGGTTGGAACTAGAATTAGTATTCTTTTTTATTTATTTACCGTATTTGAAGGTTGTATGTGTATCACTGTTCAATGACCATGGATTCCCTCTCCCCCCCCCCCCCGGATTCAGCACTGGCAACAGTGCTTCCAATGAGGAATTCAAAGTTTAGAAATCAGAGTGTCTCACCTGGTGAGAGGTGTCACTCCAACATATATGTTATTTGGCCATGCTTTGTTTTAGATTCACAGAAATTGATGATCCAGAGACTGGAACTCCCTCCTACATTATCTATATAATGTTGAACCCATACTGCAATTTGAAAAAAATAAATAATATCAAAGCGCTACAGTAGCTCAGTCTTGTTCGATCATCTACAGGCATTTAGTAATGTGACTGTAATATGGTAGTAATGACACGCCATGGATTTGAGTGCTGATGGCTGAAGGCTTAGACTGGGAAGTCTAGCATTCATTTACAAGTCAATGAGTGATGTTGGACCAGTTATTCTTCTTGTGCAGCCCACTATACAATGAGACTAAAATGGACTTAGCCTTGCATAAATTTAGTTGATTGATTATTAATTAATTCTTACTACTGAAAAACTAATTGCTGTGCATGTTACTATATTGAAGTCAAGTATAAAACTTTCAATATATATATATTTTCTTCATATCCCCAAGATAGTGCTTTCTTACTCATTTCTCTATCCAACCATATTTCAGTTTTTTTCAATGGGTGGGAAAGAACATCTGCAGCATGTTTCAGTTTACTAGTGATTTCTCTTTCCCTTCTTAGTAGAAGAAAAATTATAAAGGACAAGAAGTATGGCAGATGATAGGAAAGATGAAGCTAAGGCACCACACTGGACTTCGGGTCAGATAGCAGAAGCTTCTTCACATCCACATGCCGCAGAGATGAAGGAACAAAGTGGCACAGGGGAAGGACTGGTCAGAAGTTCTAATGGGTTTCCATACAAAGAGGATGAAGCTGGAGAATATGGTGCACTTGGACCACAGAGTTCATATTCCAGGACCAAAGAAAATGGAATCAATGGAGAACTAACTACAGGAGAGAAAGACACTGCAGGTAAATTATCAAAAGACTACTCTTTTGTTCTTGAAATTCTTGCTTTTACGGGAGAAAGCATTGCAGAGAATATTTTTCTAGGCAATAGTATCCTGATAACTTGAATCAGTTTAGGCTGCTGCAGTTAACATAGTTATATTGTTAAAAAAACACCTGTGCAGGGTATTTGAATTGGGATCCAATTCTGAAAGTAGGAAGAATGCACTGTACAGAAAGAAAGGTGTTTACGTATAGTTGCTCTTAGGTGTAGTCTTTAGTATTTTCAGGCTAGAAAGCCAATGAGATCTTAACAAGGACTTACGGTACTATCAAGAGCTGACTGTTTCCTAGTATGATTTGATTGCTTATTGTACCCTATGACTATTATTAAGTGTTGTACATTATGACTCTTGATGAATGTATCTTTTCTTTTATGTACATTGAGAGCATTTGCACCAACACAAATTCCTTGTGTGTCCAATCACACTTGGCCAATAAAGAATTCTATTCTAGTCTAGTCTAGTCTAGTCTAGTCTAGTCTAGTCTAAACATTGGGCTGAAATCTTAATTGCTGAATAGAATCAAGGTCTAACTTAAACAAAGTCATGCTTCTTCCTTAAACTCTAGTTTTCGGAGTGCAAACAATGGTAGACTTTATAAAAATGAATTCTGTGCTACTTGAAAAATTGTTTTATAGCAAAAAAAATGGATGTTAGTGTATCATTATAGTTATAACACTAAATGCAGCTAGTAACGTCACAGATATTTTTGTTGCATTTATAATAGAATTAACTGAAGTATACATTGATGAATACACGGCCTGATTTAGGGGGCATAGGGGAATGATATTGAAGGTCAGGAGGAAGAGCCTCTACCAAAGCAAAGGTTGGATAAGAGGTTCAATTCAGGTCAAGAAATTAATTTGAATAAATGCCTCAGGTCCCTCCCTAGATCACAGGAAAATCATGTTAGATAGGGGGAAGCACATTCAGACTTGCAAGAGTCTACTGCAGGCACTGTTGGTGTTAAATAAAAGTAGTCCTCCCCTATATGGAATTGGTTTCTTAGTCTTTCCACCTTGCAGAGTCAACACTTGCTTTGATTAAAGCCTCAGCAGACATTTACTGTTAATGGCAATACTATCTGATTTTCTTTTAGTAGTTCCAGATTGCCTTACATACATTCTTTATGAAACAAATTTATCAATAAATGATAACAGATCTTAGTCTATTCATGCAACATACTGCAATCCTGGCATAGATGTTCTCCTTCTGCAGAGGCAGCTCTATCTTAGTACCTTCCATAACAGAGCTCTATGAATAAACAGATATGGAGAACATATTGTCATAACAGCCCCTTGTCTGCTGCATGCTGTTTTTAGTTTTAGCAAAAGAGAACATTTTTAATGGTGGGGTACATCTCATATACTTTTGGATGTGGAGGCCAGGCTCAGGAGGTAGATAATAATCTCAGGCTAATTGTTTGGTTTGAGCTCAATAACTCTTGAAGTTTGCCATTCTGAGGCAAAAAATTGTTTCATTGTACTCAGAGATATACAAGGGGTTTTATTGTTGTTGTTACCATTTTTTTTCAACACCCCAACCTGCCTATGAACCCCCTAATTGCACTCGTAAAAGGCATCAGACTCTTGTCAGGGTTCCAAAAGATGTTTAATTAATTCATGAGCCAGGAATGTTTTGACAGGTCTATTGAATAGGGCTTGACAGATGACAGGAATAGGGCTTCTTTTTGAAGTACTATATTGCCATCCTAAAAAGTCAATGAAATCATTCATTCCATGGCAAATGTTGTTAGTAATTACAGCAGGAGGATTTCTTGCCTTTAGGTGTTTGGCAATTATACAGATTCAAGCAGTTTGATTGCTTTCCATTTGCTTCCTTATTGTTGTTAATGATAAGCTTAGTTGCCGTTACAAATCCAAATGCAAAAACAAAAACTTAACCCCGACATAAGTATGCTCAGTTAGAAAAAAAACTAAACTATATTTGATCTAGCATTTCATGTAGTAAGATATAAAATATATGGTTCTTCAACACAAGAAAGAGTGCTTGATGCAGTACATCCAAGCAGGATGGAATGTTTTAGCCATCAGGAAGAAGAACATTTTCTGAAGAAGAAAAAAAGTACATCTTGGAGAATATATGTGAGCAAGAGAGCTAAGATCTGATCTTCAGAAATTAAGAGGAAATTCTGATGAATGAATTACGTGAGCCTCCAAAATTTGAGATTACACAGTTAAAATTATATTTTTTGTCAATGGCTTAATTTTAAATAAGAATAGAAATTAATCCTTTCCAACAATGGGAGATTTTTGTGTCATAAAACAGCTTCAAGGTGTATCATAAGATATATTACAGCAGCAGAGGTAGAAGAATTGGCATGTTAAAGCACATGCACTGTGTGCATGAAAGAGCAACAGTAAACAGCAGACATGGGCTGATTTTAGACAGTATTTTTCCAGTGAGTGGGAAATAACTTTTCTATGAATAGAAGAAGTTTTTTGCTAGTTGAGAGGCATCATTGGATCATTAGTATCATTAAAATTATTAGTAACTTATAGAAGCCAATAGTCAACTGGAAAATTACATATTACCCAATTGAGCACTATATTTTTGCAGCCCCAAACCCAGGGGTGGGATTCAATTTTTTAAACAACTGGTTCTGTGGGCGTGGCTTAGTTGGTGGGCATGGCTTGGTGGTCATGTGACTGGGTGGGCATGGCCAACTCAACATCACTCACATCGAGGTACCATCTCCTTGCCTGGCCTCTCATGACTGTGGGGATGCTGCAACAGTCGTAAGTGTGAAAAACGGTCATAAGTCACTTTTTTCAGTGCCATTGTAACTTTGAATGGTCACTCCACACAAGCAAAGTACCAGCAAAGGAGGAAAAAAAACTCCAGAGAAGTTCCTGAGACAGGAAGTCTAGTCCTGCCAAGAATATAATGAGGGTTAATGGAAAGGCAGTTTCTGTAAGCAACATCAGAATGTTTCCTCCCTGCCTTTCTTACAGGATTAGGCCAGTAATTTCTTTTAACAACCGGTTCTCCGAACTGCTTAGAATGTTAACAACCAGTTCTAGCGAATAGTGCAAACTGGTAGAACCCCACCCCTGCCCAAACCACTATACTATGTTCAGTTTGACTACAAAGATAGATAGATAGATAGATAGATAGATAGATAGATAGATAGATAGATAGATAGATAGATAGATGTTTTTTATAGCAGAATACATCTTTTAAACAGCGTGCACTAAGCACTGTGAATTCATCTTTCAAATATAAAAAATAAGAGTAACTTTTAAAAACCTTACATTAATATTTTGTAAATGGATAGTGACCAGTGTAGAAATATATTTGTTTAATATAATGTGAAATATATCTGGGGGACACTCCTTATAGAAAACTAGTTAAGTATATATTTGAAAAACAATAAAATATGCCCCCGCTGGGAACTTTTTTCTATATTATTTCCTTGCATTTTCTTTATAATTGGAAATAACATTTAATCTTAGTTTATTTTTATTGGAGCAAGCTCTCAATGAATCATAGTGTAACTTGTCAGGAAGTTTCAGCTGAAACTAGGACAGGGGAACAATTGTAGATGATGACTTTTGGATTGGTGGGTATGGTAGCCTTAGTCTCCTGTACTCTTCCTCAACTAGTTTTATTACTATTAAAGTGGCTGCAGTTTTGTATCAATAGGTCTTTTCTGCCTGCACTATTTTATAATGATGGGTGCATGTTTGACTTGATCTGTGTATTTGTAGGTTGTACGTAGCATTGTGAAAGTGCTGTCACATGGTGAGTCTAGAGTCCCCCTTTATTGCCATTTTACCAAGGCTATCCATGCAAAGTTTATTTTCTTCTTAACACATTCCATTGTATGTCTTCAGGGCATTATGTTTTGTAATACGATTTTGAGTTTATGATTAAGTATACTTTTTAAAAAGGTAGTTCTATTGGAGTTCTGTAGCATGATTAGAACAGTGCATGCTGTCTTAATTATATAGCAATAACAATTCAGAACTATAACATACATCCTCTGCTACTGTGACTCCACATAGATTGTTTAATAGAATAGAATAGAATTATTTATTGGCCAAGTGTGGTTGGACACACAAGGAATTTGTCTTGGTGTAAATATCTCAGTATACATACAAGAAAAGATACATTTGTCGAGAACCATAAGGTACAACACTTAATGATAATCATAGGGTACAATAAGCAATCAAATCAAACTAGGAATATATAAATAGTAAGGGTACGAGTGACAAAGTTACAGTCATACAGTCATAAGTGGGAGGGGATGGGTGATAAGGAGTGATGAGAAGATTAACAGTAATAGTAGTACAGACTTTGTAATAGCATGCACTGTTCTAATCATGCTACAGAACTCCAATAGAACTACCTTTTTGTAATAGTTGAACAGTGTTGAGGGGAATTATTTGTTTAGCAGTGATGGCTTTCAGGAAAAAAATATTCTTGTGTCTAGTTGTTCTGGTGTGCAGTGCTCTATAGCGTCGTTTTGAGGGAAGGAGTTGAGACAGTTTATGTCTGGGATGTGAGGGGTCTGTAAATATTTTCACAGCCCTTTTTTTGACTCGTGCAGTGTACAGGTCCTCGACTGAAGGCAGGTTGGTAGTAATTGTTTTTTCTGCAGTCCTAATTATCCTCTGAAGTCTGTGTCTGTCCTGTTGGGTTGTAGAACCAAACCAGACAGTTATAGAGGTGCAGATGACAGACTCAATAATTCCTCTGTAGAACTGTATCAGCAGCTCCTTGGGCAGTTTGAGCTTTCTGAGTTGGCGCAGAAAGAACATTCTTTGTTGTGCTTTTCGATGACGTTTTTGATGTTAGTTGTCCATTTTAGGTCATGTGATATAGTACAACCTAGAAATTTGAAGGTTACTACTGTTGATACTGTGTTGTCTAGTACTGTAAGAGGTGATAGTATGGGAGAGTTTCTTCTAAAGTCTACCATCATTTCTACGGTTTTGAGTGTGTTCAGTTCCAGATTGTTCCGGTTACACCACGAGGCAAGTTGTATAACCTCCTGTCTGTATGCGGATTCATCATTGTTTCAAATGAGACCAGTCACTGTTGTGTCATCAGCAAACTTCAGTATTTTTACAGATGGATCATTTGAGATGCAGTCATTGGTATATAGGGAGAAGAGAAGTGGAGAAAGCACACAGCCTTGAGGGGCCCCTGGGCTAATTTATGATCCACTTAAAAGTGCGTTCAGGTACTGCTAGTTGGTTTAATTTACTTAGAAGAATGTCTGGAATGATGGTATTGAATGCTGAACTGAAGTCTACAAAGAGGACCCTTGCGTGGGTATTTGGAGATTCAAGGTGTTGAAGGATGTAATGCAGCAGCATCTGTTGATCTATTGCTCGGTATGCAAACTGCATGGGATCTAACAGCGGATCTGTGATGGTTTTCAGATGGGACAGCACAAGCCTTTCAAAGATTTTCATAACTACAGATGTTAGAGCAACTGGTCTGTAGTCATTCAGTTCCTTGATGGAGGGCTTCTTTGGCACTGGGATGATAGTAGAGTGTTTGAAGCAGGAAGGGACATAGCACATCTCTAGTGATCTATTGAAGATTTGGGTGAAGATGGAGGCCAATTGGTCAGCACAGACTTTTAAGCCAGAAGGAGTTATCTTGCCTGGCCCTGGTGCTTTTCCTGGCTTTTGTCTGTGAAATAGATCTTGCACTTTTTTTCTGTGATCACCAGAGGTTGTGAACCCAATGGCTTGGGGCCAGTTGTTTAGTTTAGTTTAGTTTATTGTCATTGCACCTCATACAACAAAATCAAACACCATCTTCAGTGCACATCATGACCATGAAAATAAACACAAACACACATCCTTCACACACTACACATTGAACCGAAACCCTCAACACTGCACTATACAGTAGAATTCAAAAGAGCTACTGCCCTGGGATAGAAGCTTGTTTTTCAGCCTATTTGTCCTTGTTTGTATTATTCTGTACCGTCTGCCAGATGGTAATAGTTCAAAAAAAGGGTTCCCAGGATGAGATGGATCTTTGAGAATGTTTTGAATTTTCTTAAGGCAGCGGGAGCTATAAAGCTCTTCCAAAGAGGGGAGAGGGCAACCAATGATCTTTGGGGCAATGACAGTAACCCTCTGGAGTGCTTTCCTATCTGCCACTGTGCAATTGGCAAATCATACAGAGGTGCAATAAGTTAAGATGCTCGCTATGGTGCAGCAGTAGAAGGTCACCGGCAGTTATTCATTCAGTTGTGGTTTTCTGAGAAGTCTCAGGTAGTATAATCTCTGCTGGGCCCTTTTGACCAGTGCTGCAATGTGAGCACTCCAGGTCAGGTCCGCTTTTATGGTAACACCGAGAAACTTAAAACTGGCCATTTGCTCCACTCGGTCTCCGTTGATAAGCAAGGGCTGGAGGTCTGATCTGTTCCTTCTATAGTCCACTATAAGCTCCTTGGTCTTATTGGTGTTGAGAACCAAGTTATTGTCTCCACACCATGAAAGCAACCAGTCCACCTCATCTTGGTAGGCAGACTCATCCCCCCGGAGATGAGTCCCACTACTGTTGTATCATCTGCAAATTTAGCAATAGTATTACTAGCATGAGTGGGAAGGCAGTCATGCACATAAAGAGTATAGAGTAAGGGACTCAACTTGCAACACTGTGGTGTACCAATGTTAAAAATAAGAGCTGAAGAGATATGATTACCTAATCTGACCCTCTGTGAGTGGCCAGACAGGAAATCCATAATCCAAAGGCAGATTGATTGAGAAAGTCCAAGGTCCAGAAGTTTAGGCACTAGTCTATGTGGAAGAATTGTGTTAAATGCAGAATTAAAATCTACAAAAAGCATCCTCACATAGCTCCCCCGCTGTTCTAGATGAGTCAGAGCAGTGTGAAGAGTGATGGCTATAGCGTCCTCTGTAGATCTATTTCTTTTGTATGCAAACTGGTGTTTATTAAACGTATGTGGAAGACCAGAAATGATGTGCCAGCAGACCAATTTTTCAAAGCACTTCATGATGATAGGAGTGAGTGCCACTGGTCTGTAATCGTTGACGTTATTGATAGGGAACTTCTTTGGCAGCGGAACAATGGTGGAAGCCTTCAAACAAGATGGAATAGTGGACTGGGATAAAGTCCGATTGAAGATCCTGGTAAAGACTCCAGCCAACTGATCAGCACAGTCTTTAAGCACACGGCCAGAGATACCATCAGGACTGGCAGCCTTTCTAGGGTCCACAGCCCTCAGAATACTCCTCACCTCCTGTTCCTCCACAATGAGGTGGGGGCTACAATTGGCTAGTGGTTGTATTTTATCTGTCTCTGATGTCTCCACTTCAAAGCGAACAAAGAAATTATTCATTGTAGGAGGCTTGGTTGTTGTTGGTGTGTTTGAGATGGGCGTTGTGGAGATAGGTGGCTGTAGTTTCCTTTCAAACCTGCAATAAAACACATTCAGGTCATCTGCTAGTTGTTGATTTCCTTCTGCCTGGGAAGGAGGTTTTCTGTAGCCAGTGATGTTTTCTGTAGCCAGTAAAATCCCAACTTTAGAAGCACTTGGTAGTGCAAAGGAAATTTATTTCACATATTTCCCACATGAGTTTGTGACTGTTATGGTGTGTGGGAATGACTTTGGGAGAAAGGAGGAAAAGCTGTGGCCTAGACCAGAGTTCCCCAACCTTTCTGCCTTTGTGGACTGGAGGGGAAGGGGAGAGGGAATGATTCCATGTGAGCGGTAGGCAAGTGTGTGCACAAGTGCAACTCCATTTGCATGAGCATGCACATATGCAGTTTCAATTGTACAAACATGCCTGCAGCTCCATTTTCATGAGCAGCAGGCATGGGCGCCTACTGCTTGCACAAATGGAGTGCGTGTGCAGATGCTCACCCGCTGCTTGCACGAGTGGGAATTGGAGTGTGCTTGCCCGCCACTTCTGTGGCATGGTTCTGAATGGCTCTAGGCTGGTAGTGGGCTGCGGCCCAAGGGTTGGGGAGTCCTGGCCAAGTCAACAGACTGACCTGATCAATGAATTCTGAGACTGAAAGAAGGGTGGTGGTGGAGAAAACACCTCAGAAGGGACTTCCTTTTTTTATTTTATGTCCTTTTCGGAGAGTAAAAGTAAGGAAGGGGAGAGGTCCTTTCAAGCATTTAAAATTCTTTTAATGCAATCTTATAATAAATATAAAACTAGTATAGGTAGTCCTCTACTTAATGACAACAATTGAGCCCAACATTTCTGTTGTTAGGTAAAGTAGTTATTAAGTGAGTTGTGCGTCATTTTACTACCTTTCTGCCACAGTTGTTTTAAATGAATTACTGCAGTTGTTAAGTGAACCATGTGATCATTAAGAGAATCTGGCTTCTCCCATTGACTTGTATTTGTCAGAAACCATCTGGGAAGATTACAAATGGTAATCGCTTGATCACAGGACAGTGCAACTGTCATAAATAAGTGCCAGTTACCAAATACCTAAATGTTAATCATATGACCATGGGGATGCTGCGAAGGTTGTAATGTGAAAACTGGTCATATGTCTCTTTTTTCAGTGCAATTATAATTTTAAATGGTCACTGAACAAATGGTTGTAAATTGAGGACTACCCGTAAATCATAGTCGGCTTCTTGTCTGCACTTCCTCCAAGGCTAACATCAATTTTGCAAGTCTCAAGGCACCCTTTTCTTCCTTCACCTTTATTCTCCCAAATCTAGGGAGGATCCCTTCTGAGGCTTGTTCTTCACATTCTCATCTTCCAATATTCTTTTACAATTTAACTAACATTCTTCTGTTTAAATGCTTTATGACTGACATGACAGATTTATTTTTCCATGGAAGAGTGATTTAGGGAGAAGTCATTTTCTTATCCTGCAGTAGACTCTTCTTTATGAATATATTGAAATTCTTTCCAGTGAAATTGAATGATCTTTAAATTATCCATTGGATGATGTTTAATTTATTTTTTTAAATTAAACATCATCCAATGGATAATTTAAAGATCATTCAATTTTCCATTCAAGCATATTGGCACATTGCATTTAAAAGTCTAAGTAATAACATTCTTTTAGATATGATGCCATATGATGAAACATCAATTTCATTGTATATGATTATTTTAAATAAATCAAACAGAAAATATAGTTCAAGAAGCATTTTATGGGCCACAGATGAATGCTGCTTCTTGCTGGTCTCAATATGTTTTTGAATCTAACCTCTCAACACTGATTTATTATTTTTCTTCGGTTCATCACTCTTGACAATATCTGCAAAATATTGAAGATTGTGAAGTCCACCATTTGCAACTTCGATTCCTAGCCACCATGCCCAACCAGCCCTATTACATTGATAATGCCCATGTAAAAGAGGGAAGGATCTCCTATTTTAAAATAAAATTGTATCTATCAAGTAGAATATAGATGAGCTAATCAGATTTAATATTGCAGAATACCATTACTTTCCTTAAAATGAGCATCAAGAATTGAGAATATATTTAGCTCCAAGACTGAACTGAGTATCATAATACTGTATTTTGGGATCAATTAGACATAAAAAGGTTTTACATCTTGCACTCTATCAGTTCACTCTATCAGCTGTTTTCTCTTTATAAAATTGCAGCAGCTACTCAAAGTTGCTCTGTACTTATTTTGAAGAGTTTTAGGGCATTAGTATTGTCATATAACATCTAGTAAATTTGGCTTGATTTTTTTCCAACACACTGTCCTTTGTTATGTTTTAAGTCGGTTATTCTTTAAATATCATCCTGATTTGAGGAAAAGTGGACTATTTATAATTTAAATATGTAAATAATATTCTTTGAATGAAATCAAGTTTTTATAATTTAGGACTGTGATTCCCTAAAAATCTTCAATAAATAAAAGGCTTCTCAACAGGAGCTCAGAGCTGCCAGACCTGGATTGTAACAATGCTGATGACAGGTAGTGATGATCATTGGCAGCAAAAGGTTAAGAGTTTTCTGCATCTCTTTGAAGTCATCTAATGGTTGCCTGGATTTTTGTAGCCCATGTCTGATGGCATTAATCCTGGTATCATTCTTCTACTTCATGGAAGAGTGGAGCATGAGTGCATAGTGAGTAGTTAGATAGCACCATCTTCTGGACAGGGTCTTCAATTCTCTTGTTACTTTTGCTTTATCAGGTTTTTGTTCTGGTCTTGAGGAGTGCAACAATTAAACCAAATACATTTATGGATTTATGTAAATAAATAAAAAATACTTTTCAGATTTTTCACCCTATTCTCTATACATTCTTGAATAGTTAGTTTGTACTTTACACAGACAATGTTCAAGGGCAGAAAATAGATATTCTTTGGCCAAGTGAACTGACTTTATATGTAGCTACAAATCAGTGGTGGGATTCAATTTTTTTTACTACTGGTTCCTTGGGCGTGGCTTGGTGGGCGTGGCGGGGGAAGGATGCTGTAAAATCTTCAGTCAGAGGTGGCATTTGCCAGGTCTCCGAACTACTCAAAATTTCCGCTACCAGTTCTCCAGAACTGGTCAGAACCTGCTGAATACCGCCTCTGCTACAAATGGATTCTACTGCATGGGCTGGATTCTAATATCTTTATACCAGATGCAGTGGCTTCTAATAATACAAGTTTTTATTTGACAGTTAGAGAGTAAGTGGAATTTTTCCATAGTGAACTTGAAAGGTTTAGTTCATTCTAGGAACATTAGTTTCATATTCTTCTACTGTGATATTTGAGAATGTGAAGCTGCCTCCACCAATTGTTAGTGATAGTAAAACAAAAAACAAAAAACTTAATGCTGGATGAATTCAGAAGTGTGGCTCTAATTTACTTACTTACTTCTAGGAATCAATCTCTCCCCCATGTATTTATTTATTCATATTTAGCATATGATGTGACATATACTATACAAACAAACAAACAATAAATAAATCCATTTATAAATCCTTTCTAACTTTCTATATCTGTGAGGGTGTTTAGATATCCAGTGCTGGTAACCTTGGCAATGCTTTATTCTGTTTTTACTGCAGCATTGCAATATTTGTCATATGATTAAGTTTAATTGGCATGTTTAGATTAGAAAAATAAAGGCTTGTACTTTATGATTAATTGAGAACATTGTATATTAAAGATCCATGCTTTTACAGTTGATATTTTACAAAACAATAAATAGGAAACAACTTATTTAGGCAAAAATGACTTGTTGGTTAGCTAAGGGTAACTAGTAATACAGTAAAATTCCTAATTTTGTTTCTGTTC
The DNA here is from genome assembly GCF_049901735.1 of Notechis scutatus. NCBI lineage: Eukaryota > Metazoa > Chordata > Lepidosauria > Squamata > Elapidae > Notechis > Notechis scutatus. Next base: position 167,348,794 of record NC_142009.1, on the reverse strand, counting down.
AGTAAGTCTGTCAAAACTGAAATATTGGGGAATAAAATGAATATATGGTATGCTTCCCAATGTCAGAATCATCTTCTCATCCATATAAAGGATGAAAGCAGTACCACTATCGGTTGCAGATTGTATTTACTTCTTCACATTGTGGCAAATATATATATAATAATCATGCTTGATATTTTAAGAATATTGTAAAATTTTGGATTAAAGATGTTTTAGCTTATCTATACTTGTAGACACCATTCAGAAGGAATCAGAAAACACCTATTAACATCTGCAGGAAACTTACACATGCTTAATACTGATATAAAGTGTGAATATAAAACTTGATACAAGGTTTGGTTTACTTCTTCTAAAAGTGAATATATTTAGTAGTAAATATTTGATAAATGTCTGGACCATATTACAGTGCCTAGTCCTCAATTACAATGTAGAGAACTGGGATGATCATCAATTAATGGATTAATTCTTAACTGTATCTCCCTCTATTATATGGATTAAAGCTGTTCATGCAAGCAAGATGATTTATATACTGTAAATAGTATAATGAAGAAATATAATATATAAGTGGATCCATAATATAGCCATTTTTGATTTACTTGGTAATAGCAATTCATCATAAGTTGCACAGTGGTCAGTGTCTGAGAATGCAAAATTCATGCTTATTTATAGCTAAGTTAAATAATGTTTATGACATTTTGGAAGTGAAATGTTTATTTATTTAAACATTTTAAGCACAAGCATCCAAATTGCAATCATATGACTGCAAGAATTGGACTGCAACAGTTGTAAGGATGAGGACCAGTTTTAAATCAGTGTTGTCATAACTTCAAATAGTTGCTAAACAAATGGTCATAAGTCAAGGACTACCTTTACTTTTTCTTGGATTTTTTGTCTGTCTCTTACTACGGCCATATAATCCTGGGAAAAGATGCAACAATTTTAAAAAGTTTCAGAAAGACACTATGTTTATGTTCCTAATTACTATTTTTTCCATATAAATGATGAGTATGTGAAATGGTTCACATATATTGCTATATATACACTCATATCTATCTATCTATCTATCTATCTATCTATCTATCTATCTATCTATCTATCTATCTATCTATCTATCTCTATATCTATATCTATATCTATCTAATCTATATCTATATCTATCTATATTTGAACATAGATCTTTTTAACATTTATATTTTATTAGTTTTACTAATCTAGGTGTTACGTTAATATATATTGCTAGTCTGTGTATGATATGCCGTAAATAGATAGATGGATGGATGGGTGGATGGGTGGATGGATGGATGGATGGATGGATGAGCAGGCAGGTAGGCAGGCAGGCAGACAAACAGACAGACAGACTGACTAACAAATGTATTCCTAAGCAATTGTTTGGAATCAATTTTTAAGGATTATATAGCTTTAATGCATCCTGCCCCACACTCTGTCCCACACTCTTCTACATGTCAGTTTTATATTCATGAGACAGGTCCAAAATTAAATGTGAATTAAATGTTTAGTTGAGTTTATGTAGAATCTCTCTTCAGACCTGCCATGTTAGAGATGACGTCCTCTGGAAAGTTTGAGATTGGCTGTTGCACATTCCCCTTCCTGCTCTCACACCATTTGCACCTCTGAGTCATGAACCATAGCATTGTATTGTTTAAATTGTCGCTTAAAATTGGTTAGTCCTCAATTTGATGGTGCCGATATAATTTGGGATTCATTTAGGATATTAACATCAATGGATTAAACAGTCTCTAAAGTTGTTTAAAAATTGAGTGACGTGTTAGTACTAGATATTTATAAATGTGGACCATGAATACAGTCAGAAGAATGCTAGTTAGAAATCTAAAAATTCAACAATTCAAATTGTAATCTTTTCTTTATTTTTGAAGGCTTCCCTACGATAATTAATAGTTTTTATTTTTTTGTTACTTTTAATAAGTGGTACATGTCACTTAACAACCATTTGTTCATCGACTGTTCAAACTTACTATGACAGTGTTGCATAAGTGATACCTACAATCAGTCCTTGTAATTGTAGCTGTCGCAGCTTCTGCACAGTCACGTGATCACAATCCAAGTGCTTGGTGCCTGGCTTGCAGTTATGACATCACAAGGTCCTGTGGTCATATGGTGGTCATTTGCAACCTTTACTGCCAGCAAAATCAATGGGAAACTGACAGGATATCACAAATGGTGACCACATGCTGTCACACTTAATATTGTGGGATTCATTTTAACAACAACAAACAGGTTAGTGCTGCAACTGCCATCACTAAGCAGCATAGTTCATGTGACATCTACTTTATGACCATGTTGCTTAGCAGTGGAAATTCTGGTCCCAATTACAGTCATTAAGTGAGGACTATCTGTAATATGCACAGTGAAAGGTCCAAATGATATATGATGCCAGTAGTAACTCTACTGTTTTGATAATATGTGAAGTAGTTTTCTCTTTGTAGCTCCTCTAACAGTTAGCAATGAATGAATTTAATAAATTCAGTGCTGGAGGCTCTAGTCTAATCTATAGATGTGTATTATAAAATATTTTTTAATTTTTAATTTTTGTTCTTGTTCATTTAGATACCATTGGAACTAGATTAAGTTGGAACTAGAGGCATGAAACCCAATTAAATGAAGATGTTTATAGCTTCATGTCCCTGGATTAAGAAATCCAATTTAACAGAAGCCATGACTTAATATGATATCTGAATTTATATGTGTTTGCAGAATAATTCATAAATGTATATACAAATTTAAGCATTAAATAATTATAAGAAATTGATTTCTAAAAATATTTTAGAAATAATTTTTATAATTTTGTTGAGAGGGGATTCACTTTCCATTTATCATTTCAGAAATAAAGGATTCTTTTTAGTTCATAGCAAAACAAAGTTTAAACAGCTAGAAAAATTGCTACATTTTTTATTCATATTTTTGTTGACAGGCAATACATTCATTCCTTGAATAGTTCTATTTTGAATGAAACTGACTCAAGAGATTTTATTACCTTTTTTGTTTCACTCACTTTTTTTTGTTCCTTATTCTTTATTGGCAGCCATAGACTTTTAGGAAATTCATATTTCCAGAAGATGTTGGTAAGATATTATAGTCCTCTGCCATTTTGTTATCGTTTTTATAAACTCAATTTTTACTAAAGGCATCTACGTTTGTCCAATTTTTATTTCTTGAAAGCCATCAGAAATTAAAAAGATTGTTGGGTATCTCACTTACTGCCTCATTTCTCTGATTAGTTATAAACACCTATGGTGCAGGGTTAATATCAGAGGTGGTATTCAGCAGGTTCTGACCAGTTCCGGAGAACCGGTAGCGGAAATTTTGAGTAGTTTGGAGAATTGGCAAATGCCACCTCTGCCTGGAGTTTTACAGTATCCTTCCCCTGCCACGTCCATCAAGCTACGCCCACAGAACCGGTAGTAAAAAAAATTGAATCCCACCAATGGTTAATATGTAGCCATTCTAGAATCATAGAAATATAATACGTTCTGAGTTAGAACTGAAACAATGAAAACAACCATCTACATAAGCAAGCTGTTGCCATTCCTCATCTGAATGCAGCTTTTCTCTTTGGTGTTGCCATGCCAACATTTCAGTGTGCTGTCTGAAATTTCAGTTTAAGCTCCTCTGAGATAAAGTAGGCAGAAAGAGAGCTTATTTAGAATTCAAGAGCAGACCCATGGCCAACTGCATTGTCTCTTTGACTAGTCAGAGGCGACTCAATTTGCTAGACAAAAGATGCAAGGCATTGTTTTCAGCAGTAATGGCATAAGGTTGAAAGACAGTGGATGGATGGATGAAGCTAAGAAAGAAAGGGGATTTCTTGTCAGCATCATGATTTCCAAAGGTTTACTCTTCCAGGCTTTGGACTCGTCTGGAGCCCAACTTATTGCCATGCATAACTAAAATAAAACATTCTGGATTACTTACCTTCTCCCTTCTTCTTGAGTTTCAATTCCTTTAGCTTTTTTAATATAAAAAGGGAGCATTTACTGGGAATATATTGAATATTTCAAACTTATGAGAAACGAAAGACCTGGAAAAAAATAGAAGCCTATGATAAAAAAAAATGTTCTCAGATCTATCAAGAGGCTTAGTTATGTACCAGGAACTTTTACATTCCCTGAATCAGACCTTCACTTTGGAAGGAATCTGTTCATCAACTGCAAGAGTTTGATCCTTAAATAACACACTCTAGTTGCACTGAGATTAAAATTTCAGAATTCAAAGACGAGGAAACTGGGGATTTAATGTCCCAACAGATCTGGAAGATGTTAGGCTGAGTAAAGCCTTGCCATAGGAGAAAATGACAGCAAGTGTGTGTTAGGAGATCACACTATGGCTTGTGACTTGCATCAGATACAGTATAAGAAAGTAAGTGTGATTATACTTGGTGGCATAATCACACACGTCAACATTTTGACAGCATCATTGATGGTTATTGATGCTGCTGGTACTCTGTCTTTTCTCAGAAGGATTAAATATCAGGAAACATTTCATTCAGTAACAAAGAGGACATAAATGAAAGACATTGAGGAATTGCATTAAGAGTTCTGGGTAAAAATACTGTATAGGAGGTGGCCAAGGCAGGTGATATTCCCAATTAGATTATTTCTCTCCATTCCCTAGATTTCCTTGAAGTCTTCCTGCAGGCCTTTTCAGAAATAATAGAAGCAGCAGCATGCATCTCTGTCATTCCTGTGAATTAATAGTTTGTGTCTCCATGTTCTTCTTCTGCCTGTGTCAGTTATCATCTGAGCCTCTCAGAAGCCATGGTGGTGCACACAGTGGTTAGAATGCAGTATTGCAAGCTGATTGTGCCCATTGCCAGGAGTTCTGTCTGGACCGGCTCAAAACTGACTCAGTCTTTCATCCTTCCAAAGTCAGTAAAATGAGGACCCAGATTGTTGGAGGCACTATGCTGACTCTGAACATTATTTAGAGAGGGCTGTAAAGCACTATGGAGCAGTATATAAGGCTATTGCTGTTGATATGGTGGTCATAGGAGAATGGCAACACCCATTAATTGGCTTCATTTCAGCCAAGAACTACTTTGGTTAATGAAATAGGGGCTATACACATGTATATGTCTCCTTCACACACACAGCTCATTAAAACTTTGAACACTTTGAGCTTGATTTATGCAGAATCTGCATTTATGAAAAAAATTCTAGGCTGATTGTAAATCAGTAGAAATAAATCATTTCTGTATTTCTAATGCATTTTCTGTTTGATCAGAAAGTTGGTTTGTTTTCTGTAGTTGTGAAGAGTTGAGTAAAAGACTGTGGTATATATCATAAAAATTATAGAAAACCAGCAAAATTATATTTTTATCCTGCTTTTCCTCTTAGAGCTCAAGCTGCTTATATGTAAATCTCCCATCATGTTATCCACACTGCATCAGCCATGTGAGGTTGATTGATTGAGGGGGGAGGGGGAATTTCCTCCTTTTTATATTTCTATTGTGTCTCTTATATTGTGTGCAGAATCAAAATTGTTTCATTCTTAGTACAGTCCTCAGGAAATATTATAATCAACAGTGTTGAGGATTTTCAATTAGATAAAAGTTCATCATTAATGGTAAATAAGCAAAAATTGATTAAAATGGATGGAATTGAAAGGCTAGTTGGAAATAAATTATGAAATCTTGCATGAAAGGATAGTTACAAATTTCTAGTGAATAACATTAGACATATTAAAGTCAAAGCCAGTATATTCAAAAACTATTTCCTGAAATCCAAGCCTAACAGTGGAAATACAACCATTAATACTTGGGCAATTTTGTTTCCTCAATACTCTGGACACAAGCTGAGCTAAAAAACCCAGATTAAAGTCTTGGAAAATAGTGATGATCAATTGTGCATTACACCCATGTAGTGATATTGATAGGTTGCTCTTGCTATGAATGGAATGCTGCAAGTGCAGCAAACAATTGAAGAAGCAAAAAGAACCAGAGCTGAATATACTAAGGGTAGCTAGGAAGATAAACTATATGATCTAATAAAGGAAGGTGTATTGAAAAGCAGTGTAACTAAAGATGTACTCAGAAGGAGCAGCTGGTGCTGTGAAGGCAAAAATGGCAAAAGCGGCCATTCTGTGGCCAGCATTTTAACAAATATAAATCAAGTGAATGCAGAAAAAGATAGTTGCAGTGATATCAATAATGGTTGGCACATTTGATGCAGTACCAAAAGATCTGGAAAATCACTGAGACATGATAGGAAAGGATAAAATCTCAAGCCAATCACAAAAAGTTACATTGTTTTAGATTTTTCTCTCTCTCTGTGAATGTGAATGATTATCTGTAAGGTAACAGAGATAGTAATTGTCATCATTCTCCTCCTCCTCCTCTCCCCCTCCTCTGCTATTCTCAACAATTGTGCTGTCCAGATACTGCATATCAATCCTTTTTAAATATTTACATGTACATACATACATACATATATACATACATACATACACATACATAAGTGTGCTTAAATAAGCACATTTATAAGAACAAAGAAATGTCCAGGATTAGTTTTATGTTGAGTTGCTTTTTAAAAAAAAAATCAAATGAGTGAATGCAGTATCAGCAGATATTCTGGAAGGAAGATATAAGAAACCACCCTATGGAGATTGGATTTCTCCTTGGGGAATCAGTCCTATGGAAATCATAACTCTGTTTGTTCTCAGTCTTATAAGGATATTTGAGTATAATATATATCCTAAGTAAGTGTTAAATTTCTGAAGCCTTCAGATTCATTCTGTCTCCATTATATACTCTCAGAGAAGGATGACTTTTCTCATTAAATATCTCTTAATATTGTTATATAGCTTGCAGAATCTGTGGTGAAATTGTTGCTTCCCTCCCTCCCACCATCTTTGACAATGTTCATAGTTTAGGCATTTTCCCAATTCTGTGTTTGGCAGTTTCTTCAGCTTTCTCACTGTTCTCACTTTCCTTCATTCTGATTATGAAGAATTGTCAGTTTTATCTCCCATCCTCCTCCCCTCCCATCCAGTGGTTTGGATTTTGCAGATTCAGAAAACACTTTGCTTCCATCTAGTGGTAGCTCAGATTTTTGCATTCCATATCTGATATGCCACTAAGAGAATGGCTTTCGGGTAGTCCACTCTGGTGGATATTAAAATAAAATTGGGAACCTTATGCAAAATTCTTTAGGCCATCAAAATAAAGACTTCAGTTTTTCCCACCAGCTATCATGATGACAAAACTAAGCTAATGGTTTTTGAGAACCAAATCATTTTGTGCAACTTCCATAAATATCCAGAGGGCCAATTTATATATATATTTGAGTGTCAAATCTGATAGGTTTTTTTTTTTTGGTGCAATGAAACTCTTGCTCCTTTCTTTTCTATATTTGTGAATTATTGCACAATGAAATTCTTAGCAGTCTGAAAGAAAAAGATTCAATTATGCTAGTGGAGCCCAAACAAATATCCAGGAGTTATGCAGATGGTGCAATGTCGTAGGGCTAGTGGCATTAGCAATGTCAATATGGCAATGGGACCCTGAAGGGAGAGAAGGCATTATGCCTGTCTTTCATGTCACAATTTTGCTAAAAGAATATGTTGTTCTCCTCTGACAGAGAATTTGTCAATCAACCTCCCAAAGGAATACTTATAGCTTTGTGTTTCCTGCCATGCTAGAGCATCCCTTCTGGTGCATTTTGATATTGTTTCTATGTAGTATCAGAATACTTGAGATTCCTTTTAATAATCCTAGAGTTTGAATTTATTACATTACATTTTGGAATGTATTGTTAATATGAGTAAAGAGAGAGTTCAGGATAGGAGCCTACCAGTCAGTATTTCCCCATCAACGAATGTCAGCCCTCTGAGGTAATCCAGACAAGAAACTAAAATCATGAGTATTAACTTTAACCCTTACTGTAATGTTGTACTTACTTGCAAGTGTACCAGCACCTCCCACTTCCCCAGCCTTTGCTTTCTTCAGAACTAGGGAGGGTCACTTCTGAGAGGCTTTCTATACTCCCATTCCTTCTGTGGGTTGAGAGGTCTCTTGTCACACTGTTGCCTGGGCTGCAATTTTATAAGTTCCATTTTAGATTTTGTGGTATTGCACTTAGTGGGCTGATAACCACTGGGACCTTCATGGCCAGTTTACACCATAGTCTTTCCTCTTTGCAACCACACTTAAGTCTTGTGTGTTATGAGCCAAGTCTTTATCAGTTTGTATTTGGAAATCTCAGAATATTTTACCCTACTCATTTTCAACTAGTTTTAAAATTCTACACTGAAAGTTTTCATTACTGACAAATGATGATTTTTACAGATCTTTCAATGAATCATTCTGTATTATATTGTTGTTTATAATCAGTTTGTGATCTTCCTGCCCACGCTGCGTATCTACTGTTTCATCTGCCTTTTTGCATACTCTGCACTTTGAATCATTTAATGACTTTTCAAAGGAAGCTTAAAAGGTGAAGAGGATATCATCTCAATCCCTCAAATCCTTGAATGAAGGAGGAGGATGGCATAATAAAGATCTGTCCTGAAAGAATCTGTTGTCTCTAAAATCATGAGTAAACAGGATTTGGAGTATAATCTTGGTAGTGGTGAAGAAATTGTAGATGTGTTTCTGTGCATATGTTAACTGAACCTTTTTTCCCTAGATCAAGGGTGTCAAACTCACGGCCCGTGGGTCAGATGTATCATGTGCTGGTCCTGCCCCTCCCTGGTTTAGCAAAGGGGGAAAAAGTCCCAATACGTCATGTGATGCTGCCATTATGACACAAGTTTGACAGCCCTGCCCTAGACGAATTTTACTTACACTAAATTAATTTGAAATTATTTCACCTCAGCTGCATTTTCTCAATAATACCAATATTTTATCTGTGTAAAATAAGTATGGTGTACAAGTTGTTGTAGGAATAAGATATAATGAAGTGTTTGTACTGACTTCAGAAGAGTCCTTAAAAGAGTAACATCTTCTACATGAACCTCATTTGCTTTGGATTATTATAAGGGGATGCTTTAAGTAGGACAGCAATGACGAGAAGAAAAGGAATCCTGATAGTCTAACTTACAGTACCACAAAGCCAATAAGTGTACATTTATTTATGAATCATTCCTTGCTGATGGAAACAGTATCAGACATAGAGTTCTCCATTACCTGGCACATAGGTAGGTAGGTAGTCCTTGACTTATGATCACAATTGAGCCCAAATTTTCCACTATTAAACATGACAGTTGTTAAATGAGTTTTTGCACCACTTTGTAAACTTTCTTGTCACAATTGTTAAGTGAACCACTGCAGTTGTTAAGTTAGTAACACAGTTGTTAATTGAATTTGGCTTCCCCATTGAATCTGCTTGTCAGAAAGTGATCACTTCTGGCTGTACCTCCCTCGTAGTTGGAGCGAGGTCCACAATCGTCCACGGCTTCATCCTGAGCTCTACTCGTTGGAGGGTCCCAACTGGGACCAGAACCACCCCGAAGGGGAGAAGAAAGGAGGACCACCTGACAGATACAGGAGAGTCGCATCTCTCCTCCATGGCAAAGAAAAACCCCTCTGAAGACGAGCTGTAGCAGTAGCCAAAATGGCTGCCATGAAGACGGGAGGCAATCTGAAAACCTAAGACTGTGCTGGAGCAAAGAAGCAGTGAATGGTGTGTGGACTGGGTGAAAATATGTTGAGCTACAAAAGGTAACTCCGATAAAAATAGCAGGAAAGAGATCTCAGAATTGGACTGGCGGAGATTTTAAAGTTAGAGAACAATTTGGGAAATATAAAGAATTTAATTTTTAAAACTTAAATAGAAGGGAAATAATTCAAAGAGAAAACTTTTATAAAAAAAGAATATGAAATTGGAATTGGTGACTGTACAGGATTTGGCATTGGATAGGCATTACTTAAAATGCTGAAATCAACTGTGAAAAAAAAAAGAAAATAATAGCTAACATTTGAAAACATTGGCAAATCTGATGAAGTTTAAAGAAACAGAAAAAAAGGTGGAAAGTGAAAACTAGAATAAGCGTGCCACCTGCTGTTAAAAAAAATCCCGTAGATCCCTTAAACTTTATGACCTATTTAAAGTGTGAATATAAAAGAATATAAAAGGAACTGTATTACAACAAGATCCTAGAAAATTGGAACATTAAAATTAAAACAGTGGAGGAATATATGAAGATACTACCCCTGGACTTTTGAAAAGTAATAGACTGGTTAAACTTGGGAAATGAAAAGGAGATTGGACTTATAGATCGAAGGAAAATGCTGGTTTAAATAAAGACTGCAGGACAATTGAATACTGGGACACAAAAATAAAATCAGCAAAATAAAAATGAGTGAAATATGAAAAGAAATAGTGTTGAAACTTCAAACTATAAAAGAAATGATAAACAGAAGCTTGGACTTATGGAATAAAATACAGAGCATGGAAGAAAATTCAGAAATGGTGATGCAAACTACAGAAGAACAATGCAGGAGGAGGAGGAGTTAAATAAAAGAGAAACAGGGCAAAGAGAGCAACAAATAAAACAAAAGGACAAAAAGGAAATCAAATTTAAAATGTTAATGATTGATGTAATAAATCAAGGGGAGAATATTTTGAAAGTAAAGTAACAGGAAAGGAAACTACAGAAAGAAGATTTGGAGAGGGTGGGGGTAAAACCAAATAACCAGAGAAAGAAACAGTGGAATGCAATAGCGAAAGGAGGAATGAGTAAGAGAAAAAATGATAGAAAATGGAATGCAAGCCAGGAAGAGAATAAGTAACATAGTAAGGAGTGTAAGAGATGATGGTTGAAGAAGGGAAGGATAAGGACTCCACATGAATGGGTGTTTTATTAGTTAAGATATGTAATTATTGATTTTGATAGATCTAAAATTAATCCTTATCATAAAATTATTATTAAAGATATATAAAATGTTAACTAGAATAAATCAAGGATTGACATTTAATTGGAATAAATATGGAAATAAGAATTTACTATAGGATTATTATTTAAGATATATAATTGTTTAAGGAATGTACAAGAAAACCAATATGATAGTATGGGGAAGGAAATGCCATGTGGAACCTGATGGAGAACATATATGTATATGGTAAAAGATAAAAATGATTACATTGTTATTAGAATATATAATTTGTTAAATGAAAAAAAAGATGGAAAGTATGATTTGTGTAATGTAATGAGATTAGAGAGGGACTTCGTTTTAAATATATAATGGTGGCAAAATTAATATGAAAAAGGGGATAAATACTGGATAATATAAATTAAGATGAATTTAGGAATGATTAATTGAATGATATAATTTGATAAAATTTGCAAATCTGATTATCACAAGAATACGTATAAAAATGATATTAAGAATGTAGAGATTGATATAAAGTAGCATATGAGAATAATGAATGAAAAAAATGGTAATAGGTAATAATATGAAATCAGATAAAAAGTTAATAGTTGGAATATGTAATTATGGTCATGTTTGCTTTAAAATGTTAAAGACCTGGAACCACACTGTTCACCCAAAGATGTATTTAAAGAAATAAAAATAAAAAATGTATTGAAAAAAGAAAGAAAGTGATCTCATGACAGTTGCCAAGTGTCTGAATTTTGATCATGTGACCGTGGAGATGTTACAACAGTGTGAAAAACGGTCCTAAATCACTTTTTTGAGTGTTATTGTAACTTCGAATGGTCACTAAACAAATGATTGTAACTTGAGGATTACCTGTGTTCCAGTGAATCTATTTTATTGAATGCCTCAGGAGATAGCTGCCCCTGATCTTAAAGTGTATATTCAGCTCTGGCAACCCCAGAAGTCGCTGTCCATGTATTGCTTAGATTCCAAGATCAAGTGCATCCATCTATTATAGCATTCACTGAAATAGATTTCACTAGAGAGGCATTAATGTGTCTTCTGATTAATTTATTGCTTTCTGGGTAATCACTTTCTATAGGGTTAGTATGGGGAGGGTACAGTAAAAATAGTATCTATTTGCAGTTTTTACCTTGGATTACCTAAGATTGCAAACTTATATCTCTATATATCTAGCATGCCTCTATATATTGATATTGTCTCTATATAAATATGGAATTCATGAGTAGAACTTTAGTAGTTGGAAGTCATTGAAGGCTGATCTCATAATTTCATGGTTTTTTTCTGTTTGCATTAATCTTATTTAATATTAAATTATATCATTCTCTAAGTGAGATCACAGTCACACAGTCCCTAAATTTGATATAAAAATGCAATACAAATAAATTACATCAGGATTTTAAAAAATTTAATTCCAAGTTACCTAACATTCAGAGTATCCAAAATATTGAATGTTTTGATGGTATTACAATAGAATCCAATTCTGTTGGTTATCTATGTCAAGATGCTTAGATATATTATTGGGGGGGGGGGGAGTTCTACCATAGATTTGTCAAGTTGTTTACATGAAGGAAGTAATGAGTCTTCTTTATTTCATAGTTTAGAAATATATTTAGCACATGCACTTAACTAATAACTGAATTACTCATTCCTTTTATTGTCTAATTTCTACCTTAACAGCTATTATAGTTGTTGCTAAGGAAACTGGTCCCTGCTGTGAAATTCTCCAAGAAGCATTTGAAATTTCCTCATATCGCAGCTGCAGTATAGCTAATTGCTTCATTGTCTTCTGCTCCTGTTCCTCATCTAAAACATGGCTAAATTGGCAGAAGAGAGGGGGGAAAAACCAGTATTTCTCTCTGGGCCAGCTGAATCTTTCCAGTATTTGACCGCTTTCAGAATATGTGATGGGACTGTCATTTTGAATCTACCTTTGCTGGTTTCAGCTGATAATTAAATGGATGGATGAATAACTGACTGACAGAGTCACCCAAGTATCACTCATATACTTTGGAGGAAACAAATATTCACCACTCTGCTGTTACGCAGTTCTTCCCCAAACTGGCTCTAGTAGGAGAATTATGCTGGGCAGAGAAAAATAACGCTGTTTCTCCCCATGCTTCTTGCCAAATATAAAGAGGCAATTCCCCTCCATCTTATACACTGTTATTCCACGCAGCTAGTTTGACCCACATTTTCTCTCCAGCTGTTTCTGGCTCTTTACTATTTCTTTAAAGATTTCATTGATACTTTTATAAATTACGGATGATAGTACTTTTCAGGATGGCAGCATTTACTGTAATCCGGATTTAGTTTCCTTTATGATTTCTCTTAATTTATAAATAAATAAGATAAAAAATGCTTAGTATTTATAACCTAAAGCAAACCACCAGAAAGTCTATGTTCCTTCATCAGCTTTTCCGAAAAATCACCAAATCTGATGTATGCTTGCAGAGAGCAAGCAATTCAACAGTATTTGCCTTTTTTTCCAATTAGTCTTTCATTAAGTGCTCTACCATTTATTATTTTTAAATATGGTAGATTTCTTGCTTACAGGATCTACAGCTGGAAAGCCTCCAAGAATTAATATGCCATTTTTTACTCTTTTATAGTCAGGGTGAACCACATCCCTATAAGCTATACAATAATCTATACAGTACTGTATATGTGAAATGTGGTAGAGCAGCATAGGGAATAAGCTTGTAATAGCATCAAATAAGTCTCTTCCCCCCTTTTGCTCAGAATTTATAGTTATATTCTAAAGCAGTGTTTTTTTCAGACTAGGCAACTTTAAGGTCTGTGGACCAATTCCCATGCTGGGTCTCAACAGGTCTTAGAGTTGCCAGGTTTGAAAAACGCAGTTATAAAGATACAAAGAAACTAGCAAGAGTAAGTAGTATGAAATTCATACCCACCTACCTTCTCATTGAATTTTACTAGATTTTCTTTTTAAATATCACTAAAATCCTTTTATATAATAAGAGCTAAGTAGCTACCTTCCCCAAATTTTATTTAATCATTGGATCCTGTGCTTATAAGATCCATTAGTACCAAATATCCTGGTTTTGTTTGGTAGCCATTGACAACAAAAAGAAAACGAAACAATAAAAATGTGTTTCTGCTGCATATGTTGCTAAAATGTCCCTCACAATAATGTTATAATTTGAATTTTAATTGATTAAAAATGGCAATTTATTTTGTTTTATTTGGATGGTTTATATTAAATAAGATTAAATAAAAATATAATATATTAAGAAACAAAACTGCTTCTCCAGTACCACTACAGCCAGCAACTTTCTCCCCATCTCTATTCTGATTTGGGTCATGAAACACCTCAGTTATTGGAAACTGGACATGGCTGCAAGGCCAAAGTTTGATAGTGGAATAAGTAACATCTTAGATAATTGCAACTAGTACCCAAAAGATATTTAGTGATTTGGGATTGCAAGAAGAAAATCAAGAAAATTGGAGCCTTTTGAAAGCCATGCTCATAATAACTCTAATGATGGTGACAGGAAAAACAGCTGCAGGTCATGACTGCTGCATGAGTTAGAGGCATAATATTTAGAATGAAAAACAAACAGAATCTGAAGAAACGGCAATGACTATTTTTATTATACTTGATACTGAGATCTGGAGGGGGGAGTGTACTGGCCTTGTACACTCTATTCAGTCTATTTATTATTTCTACTATCTCAACTGTTGTTACAAATTGTTTCTTCTCTTCTTAGTAGCCAATGCACTAAAAGAATGAGAGCCCACCACTGCAACAATTACGTAAATATTGGACTATTCACCACCACACACCCAATTTCTCTGCCAGTAAACAGAATTCTGAGGAGTTGCAGTTTGCTCAGGCTAACACAGTGGTATGTCTGCTGTGGGTTTGTTCAAGGCAGAATTTTCTGACAGTGGCAAGGACTGACAAATTTCTGTGGTATAGAATAAAGCTAAGGCTATTCTGCTAGATCATCCAAGGGGCAAAATGTTGATAGACAATAAATCCTCCCTGACACTTCTTTGTACACTTCCAAAACCATTCGCATCTTTTCCAATATTAAGCTCAACTTAAGAGAGTTTGAAAGTCCCTAGGGCTGAAAGTTCAGCAACAAATACATGCTGTAGAGAAGATTGGATGTATCTTTTTTTTTTTAAAGCAAATTTTATTAATTTTCAAAGACAATACACATACAAACAAAACATAAAACGTAAGAACATAGAACATCTTTTCTAAGAAGTACTTAACAAAACAAATAAAACATCTTATTTAAGTACAACATAATTCTAAATTATCACATTTCCATACAAACACAATTTAATATGCATCTTATGTATTCAACTTCATATCTTATTACTCTTTTTCCAACTTCTCACTGTTTCTTCCTTTACTTCTGTTCAATTTTATTCATTAAACTTATACTTTCATCTATTTCATATTACTATATTTCATATTATTACTGTTTCATATGTTCTTATCCAACATTATTAGTTCTCAATAAACAAACATAAACAAACAAAATATATAACATAAAGACATAAAACTTCTTTTTAGAAAGCGGCTTAACCCCGGGTTACAACTTTTTGTACAGACATAAATCAAATTCATGCTCACCTTATATACTATTTCATATCTTATTTAACATTCTATATTTTCCATATGTCTTCTCCCCTCTTTTCACTCTCTTAATTCTATTTTATTTATTTAATCTCAATTTAAATCATTATACTTGTATCTTTTTTCCGTTCTTTTTCAATTATCTATTTATCTTTTCTCTTTAATACAAACTTTTTCCTGTAATCACTGGTTGAAGTATGACAGAAGAAGGCCCTTGCCTTCTTCTTCCTCTTTTAACTTTTCAAATTCCATTTTCAATTCTTCAACAGATACCATTGTGAAAAAAAAAATTTAAGCAATCCAAATGTTTTTTTAGTCTTTCAAAAGATAATTTACAAAGTCAAAGTCAGCACAAACTGTTTCATTTAGCACTTTCTTCTTTTAATACTTTCTCTTCCTGGGATAGAATTCAATTACACAATTCCAAGGTAATTTTTGGAAGTTTTATTGCAATTTAATCTCTGATCTTATAAGCTCCAAGCAGTCTCCTTCAACAAATCTTGGTATAAATCATTTACCTCTCTTCCTTCCCACTTATAGCAAAAAGATTTTAATTTTTAAATGCCAGTGTTTAGAAATCTAATGTCCCCTTGGCTTTAATTTTCAAAATTAGTACCTTCTGCTGCCAAAGCGGGTATTTCCGATTTCCATCTGCTGTCTCCGTAGGGAAGGAAAGTGAGGAGAAAAAAAAGCTTTCCCTTTCACTTTCAACCGCAGCTTTGCGATCCTCTTGGGAACAATGTATCACTTAAGAGCCAAAGTTCCAGGGTATTTAGATGTTGCTTGTCGTCCCAGTTCAGCCAAAAGCTTTCACTTTCTCAACTTCCTCCTGCACAAAACTTGTCCGGCTGAGAAGTTCTTTGTGGCGGCCATTGCTGACTGCCGCTCCACCGCCTTTGGAAAAGGGAATTAAGCCGGCTGGGGAAGGAGGTTGTGATGCCCCCAGACCCCTGCCAGGATCTCCCCTCTCTTCAGTTATCCCTACAGGATAACTATAGCCTCCCAATCCAACTGGATCGAAGGCACTCCAGCAGCGAGTGTGGCAGGGATCGCGCACAAACACGAATTCCTGCCGCCTCCGAAGCCTGACAAACCGGAACACGAGAAGATTGGATGTATCAATTGGCTCCAGATCTTACCTCATCTCCAGTTGTCATATCCATGTTACAAACTTTATTAAAAGAAAAGAAAGCTTCAACATTTATTTCCAGCCATGCTCAGCAGAGTGTGAGATGATGGCTGTCAGTTTTTGATTGAGCATCTATCACTCAGCTTGATTGCAGTGGATGCCTTCCAGTGTGGGTTGCAACTGCAGCAACATACATTGCCAACTGATAAAGGAAGGAAGAGGTTAGATACTTTCAGGCATACATATGGGCATTTTATTTCGTTATGTATGACCCATTACCAAGCCTGTTTGCAAAGTATCATCACTTTCTCTGGGAGGACAAATGTCAAGTCATGTAGGTTTTCCAGGCAGAGACAGCATGCTTTGTTAAACAAGAAAGATTGCTTGTCATACTGTTAAATCGGCCTTGAAGGTAATAGTTATTTCTACTGAGTTGAAGCTAAATTCAGCATCAAGGACTCAACTTTTAACAATGGTGGATTTAAAAAAAAACCACAGCTGATATCCCTTGACAGGATAAAGAAATTAAAGAAATATCTTGTCTGCTGAACAGGGCCAGTTGCTAATAGTTGTTTTCCCAAACTAAATTGTTATTATAAGATATAATACCTTAGAAATTGCTATATGTAGGAATTGCTATGAAGAGAACAAACTGGTAAAATCACACCAAAGACTGGGAAAGATGATGGAGTATTGCAGAATGTTGCAGTGACTTGGTATAGAAGGGGATGTAGATTTCCTGGTTGGGAATGAGGAGGTAAGAGTTCCTACCAGTTGAAAATTACCCACTCTGCAGATCCAGAAAAATCTTTCTTTGCACCATTTGTATCTCAAACAGACAAGTTAATAGTTAAATGGCTTGTCTTCCCAAACCTGTGCAAATACAGTATAATGGCATTGTGGGGACACAAGGAGGTGGCACTAATCATAAACTGGACCAGGATTTTTAATTTTGATGTAAAAGGGATTTCAGGGAATAACTAGACACAAATGATCAGATAATCAAAAGCTGTTGCAAAATTCATGAATGAGTAAGGAATTGATGTTATTTGGGAACTCATAAAAGAATTAGATTTAATAGAATAATACTTTATCTTGAAAACATTTCATTGGCTGCCAATAGGCTTTGAAGCCCTGAATTGAGCTTTTGAGGATTGCTTTAAACCTCTGTATAGCTTGGGCCTGGATTTGTTTATATGTTTAACAGAGACAAGATGCTTTGGGTCCTCATCCTATAAAAGATCAGAGGAGACCCAGAAAATAACACTCATAGCTGTAGCTTCCTCTGTCTGGACTTCAAAGGTCAATTAATTCCCTACATTTTTAGTTTTCTGGAAATAAGTCATGATGTTAGGGTTACTAAGTATTATAGGGGAGGAAATTTTTTTCACTTTGAGTTTCTTTAAGGCAGGTATAAAAATAGAGGGAAATTTTTCTGTTCTCTCACTCTAAATCTAAAACGGCAATAACAAACACTTTTGCCAAGTTTTCTATAAATGTGGGAGATCCTTCTGATACTGAAACAAGAGTCTAAGGGAGGGGAGATTTTCCTGATCATTAGTATTAAAGTGAAAATCCAAAGTATTTTGTCACCTTAAACAAAGCATACTGGGGTCTTCTTCCTAAATAAAACCATAGTTAGTACGAGTAGTACATAGTTCGACAACTGAATCTGATTGAAATCTCTCTTCAATAGACAAATAACACAATTGGGCAAGATGGGTGGGTGATGGTAAAGATGTAACTAACGTATTTGATGAGATGGTTGACAGGTCACTTCATTCTAATACTAAGCAGCCATGCTTTTATTTAACCTTGAACCTGCCTGCATTCACTAACCAAATCCCAGAACCCTAAGAAAATGTATGTACATACTTTTTTAAATTAGCAATTAAGTCTATTCAGTACTAATTGCTCGATAGGGATAATGCTTTCCTTCCACAGATCAAGTTCTAAATAAAGAGTCTTCAATGTTGCTGAACAGCAGTTCCCAACAAGCAACAAATAGGAAGTGGAGTAATATCTGAAGGATTTAGGTTGTCCAGCTGAAGTACAAGTACTATTCCTCAACATTTTTAAGTCAAGCTAGTCATGGAGGCTAGAATTAATAATAATTATATGTGGAAATTTGACAGACAGGCAGACAGATGATTGGTAGATAGATAGATAGATAGATAGATAGATAGATAGATAGATAGATAGATAGATAGATAGATAGATAGATAGATAGATATAGACAGAGTGGTGGTTTTTTGAGAAACCAGCAGTCCTAAGTTAGCAAAATAGGGTAAGTTGAACATAATAAGTAAAGAGTGCAAAAGTGCTTTCAAAATTGCAACCTAGATCCAAAATAATTGTATGTCTTTCTTAATTGCTTCCTATATCATTAACATGCTTTTGTTTGTCTTGTTGCTAATCCTCCACCTGTCCCAGAAGAAGTATCTGCAAGAATAGTCCAAGTAGTAACTGCTGAAGCTGTGGCAGTTCTGAAAAGTGAACAGGAAAAAGAAGCTCAGCTCAAAGATCAGCCAGCGCAATTACCTTTAGGTAAAGCAAATGATCTTAGATGTTTGTTTGTGGTGTGTTAGAAAACAAGATGTTGAACTACAGCTTTCCCATTTTTAAAATTTGTGTAGTTTATTTCATTTTTAAAACCTGAGAGCTGACTCACTTAGAACTATTTTGCAGCTTTTTAGAAAAGGTAGAGTTATGTCACAGTCCAATTTTTGATGGCTTTGTATATGGATAATACAAACTTCAAAATAGGATATTTATTCCGTAAGTAATTTTTCAACTTTCCCAGTGATCAAAATAAGGGGGCAAAGGATAAAAAACCCAGTGGAATTAGTGATTAAAAAGTTAAATTGGAAGTGAGGAATCTAGGTTCAGGGCTCTGTTTGGTCATATTGCTTGTGCGGTTACTTTGGACCAATATACTGTAGTCTCACAGGCTTGTGAGAATAAGGTTTGGAGTCTCCATATGTAATGCCTTGAGTTCCTAAATGGAAAAAAATGGGATGTAAATGCTTCTGTATATAAATAACAAAGGTTGTACTGTTATACATATTCATGCACACTCATAAATCGATTGACTGCCAAATTTTAATCAATTCTCCAAACCTCTGCAAGTTTAAAAGAAAAACTTCCTGAGAGTTGGGGACTTGTCATAAATATTAAGAAAACAGAAAATAGAACAGGAATCAATTGAAACAGGTGTCTGCTTTCAGGAACAAAACATTTTTTGTGAGCAGAAAGCTGCAATCACATTCAATTAATTTTATGCTGAAACTTAAGCACACATTTAAGCTATCTGTCTGTCTGTTTATCTATCATTATCTATCTAAGGTGCTAACAAGAATAATAATTTATGAACAGAGATACCATTCCTTTATAAATAGTAGATTCATTTTCCTATGGATTCAGCTTTAATCTGCTTATTTTAACCATTGCTATATACATCACAGTTGTATGAATATTGCTAATATTCCTATATTACATAAACAAGAGTAAAAAGATGTGATACATTATTTTAAATCCTGTTTAAAAGTGGTTTATTCTGTAATGATGTAAACTGGTCAAAGAGATGCTTAAGTTTGTACTTGTTCATAAATGTACGAGTTTGAATGTCCTCTTATTTGAATTGAATTGATACGTGATTGTACAACATTAAAAACTCATGAGATTCAATTGAACTCATGAAATTCAATTTATTGGATGCAGACTCAAACAATGGAGTTTGACCGCAGTAGTATATTTGGGTTTCAGATTAATTAATAGATGTATTTTCTTTCTATTGTTTAATCACTAGCAGTTGAAGAGACAGCTAACCTGCCTCCTTCTCCACCCCCATCACCTGCGTCAGAGCAGACTGGAACCCTGGAAGAAGGTAAGAACTTCTTTGGGTTGCATTCACAACATAGGTGCATTTTTAAGAGGAGAAATCCAGGGACCCTGATGAAAGAGAAGGAGAGGTAGGAGGAAGATTCTTTAAGTCTTAACTTATTCATTGAATGGCTGGGGTTTCAGAAAATAACCAAAAGTATATAACAATGCAGGCTTAATATAAATTTGTATGTATATATGTGTGTGTGTGTGTGTGTGTGTGTGTGTGTACGTGCACATATATATTTAAGAAATATAAGTGAATATGAATTATGTGAATTTTCTTTTTATCCTATGTATATTGTAAAAGGCCATGCTAGTTTTCAAATTTCAATCAGAAAAAAAGTTCATTAGATGTATTCATACTGATCCTGTGGTGAATAATGTTCTTTAAAATGGGCTGTTCTATCCTATTACTAACCAAACCATTCTTTCAACATCTGAGCCAGGCAAGCTGCATAAAGACACAGGCTATCTAGCTGAAGAGGATGCTAAGGTTATATTTTAGCTATAAGAATGCTTATATTTCTAGAATTTTTGACAGATGAATTTGAGAGTTAAGTAGGTAGAATGTTTTTTTAACCTTTTATTACCACGTTGCTAAAAGTATTCTACACTGAATTTTTTCCTTTCCAACTTGTTTCCAGTCTATTTTTTAATACAAAACCTGTCTGGTATACTAAAACTGAAAAAGTGATTAGATTTTGAAATATTCTATTTGTTTCAGGTTTATATATAAAGAAGAAAGAAATAGAATTCTGTTTGCTTTACTGTATTTGCACTTATTCTGTGAAGATACGTTTACAAGGAACTTATAGATACAGGAATGTCATAGAGAAAGTAGTCGGCAAACCAAATTATCTTCTGTTTTTATATTTCATTTGGGATCAAATAATCTTGCAACTACTTTTCACTTTTGTATATCCATAAGCTAATTTATTTTTGTGACTAAGTCCATGTGGAGGGCATAAGGAATGGCTCTGAAGCACAAGAGGAAGAGTGGCTAGAAAGGCAACAATTGGATAAGAGGGTCTGGAAAGCAGGTCAAGAAATTAGTTTGAATAAATATCTCAGACAGACCCTTTGCTAATTCTCAGTAAGATAAAGTGAAGGAGAAGAAGCACAGTCATACTTGCAATATTTACTTACTATAAGTGTTACAATAAAAATAATACTGACCTATATGGCTTTGGTTCCTTAGGCTTGTCTAACTTGTAGGGCTAGCCGTTCATTGGAGGTAAGCTTGCTTTTATAGGTTTAAAATGTGAGGTTATGATGAAACTGTTATTTCTATTTCAGCCTCAAGTTCTCAAATTGTGGGCTTGCAAACAACATAGGTGGGGACTACATAATATTAAAGAACTGGTTGTGTTTGTGCAAGCACAAGGGGAGCACTGTCACAATTTGTTCTATGGGTCTAGTTGTCTGTCAAAATCATTCTTAGTTACAGAAGCACTGTGATTTCTAGCTGGTTTACTAACAGCTAGTGACTTCTGGTAGGGTGTGTGGCACTAAATCTGAAGTCTTTCGAATATCTATGGAAGTGCACATATTAGGAAGGGTCAGTATTCGTTAATTAACATTTGTTGGCAATAGAATGGGATAGGATATAAAATCAGTTATATTAACATAATTATACTAACCTACTCATTTGTAGAATTTTTTATCCAAGTTTTTAATCATGTTTATTACTATGGTTTTATTTATGTTTGTTTTTGTTATTTCATCAGTTATACATTTTAAATCACATTAATTTGAATGAATTATATGTGTCCCATTGAAATTAAGATGACTAATTTTGCTTCATTCATATTTCTTTTAAAAGAAACTTGTAATTGGATACTTTCACACCTATAGAGATCAATCTATATCTTTGTTGTCTTTTTTGAAAAAAAGAAACAAGTTTAAAAAATCATCTAAGCAATATCATTATTAGTTCTGTGTATAAGGTGGGATGCAAAATTTCAGTTTTGTCATGTCAAACAATGTTTGATGAGGTAAAGAATTGTTGCATTAGATAATATGCAAATTTCAATAATATGCAAATTTATCTTTAAATATATTGATTCATATTGATACTGATATTGCTAAACTAGAACTATTAATTGATAGTATTGATATTTCTATTATTATTTTACTTTAAAATGAGGGTGGATGCTGTTGAATGTCATTTCAGTTATCACTAAATTATCTTTCTTGCAGTTCCAGAAATTGTCCAAAAGAGAGCCAAGTGTGTATTGAATATATTAAATATAACCATGTTGGAAAAACACGTGTTACTCAATTAGCTCACATGGAAATGAATGACCTTTTCTCTACTATTATTTCCATGTACACTTAAATTATTACATAATTTCCTTTGGCTCAGTTTCTTATGCTAAAATACTATCTAAATTACTCCTTTGGCTCAAAGGAAGGGACCTTCTTTCTCTTGACATTTAATACAGTATGCCAAGTTATTGGTCGGTATTCAGATGAAACTTCAACTGTGACCATAAAATTGGCTTTGAAAAGTGCTGTGGCTTTTCCAATAATTTAAGTTTGTATAACCCTAAAGCTGATTAATCTCCAGGAGTTTTAAGACTCTCAAATGCCAAATGTAGTTTACTTAGTTTTTAAAAATGAAAATTCCTGGGTCATTGTGACTCAGTAGATGAAGTTGTTCCTAAGATTCCAACTAGTAACTTGAATTCATTATTTCTTTTTTAAAAAATATCTGTATACTGTAATAGTGAAAAGTTTGCTTGTAAAATTAAGTACAAGGTAAGAATATTTGTTAGGAACCATGGAGCTATAATTCAAATATATTCAGGCTGTGTTTTAAGATCATACCCATTCTCTACCTCAAGCTGCAAAAAAGCAGTCTATACATTTGTAATTTCTTTTCATTATGAATACATATTGAGCCATTTCCCAAAAATTCAAAATAAAAATAAAAAAATCAGCATGAGCACTTTTATTAGTTCTACTAGTACAGGCAGAAGGAAGTCCTGCTATATATAGCAGCAATTGCTCTTTGGTAGCTGTGCTAAATTTCAGCCAAGTTAGATTAAATTGTAGAGTTTGAGTTATGTAAGTGGTTGTTAATGTCCATATAAGCTAGTCCTCACAGTAGTAGTGCTGAAAGATAAATTTATTTCCAACAAACAGAGGAAGAAATCAAGCAATCTTTAAGACTTGGAAACCTTGGAACTCTTGTAAAAGTGCCAGAAACACTGACAGAAAAAAGGTACATACATGGAACACAAGTGAGTACATAAAATGGGTATAGTCATTCACCTTTAATATGTTCAAAAATAGATCCTCCCCATCTCTATTCAAACAGGATGTTAAAAAGTATTCTGCTTAAAAAGCATCTCCCATCTTCAGAATATATTTTAAAATTGTTTCCCTCAAATACAGTTCTTCCTTCTTTAACATGTATTTAAAATTCAACCTGGCAAATCTATCTCTCTTAAAAGAAATCAGCTGAAGGGCTGGAAGCTGCAGTGGTTTGTAATGCGGTAGCTGTGTGGGATTGGGACCATTGCCTGTCAGTGGTGGCACAATGCAGTGTTGCAGGCTAATTATGCTGATTGCCAGGAATTAAATTCTCACTGGCGCAAGGTTGAGTGAGCCTTCCATCCAGAGGTGGTATTCAGCCAGTTCAGACTGGTTCGGGAGACCTGGTATCAGAAATTTTGAGTAGTTTGAAGAACTGGCAAATACCACCTCTGGCTGGCCCCGCCTACCTGCCCCTTGTTTTTTAGCTCAGCTGATTCGCACAGCAGAGTGGATTGCCGCCCCTCAGCTGAGCTAACAAACAGCTAATCTCACCAGCGCTGACATTGAGGGCGGTCTTTGAGTGCTGCCCTGCGCAAAGCATGCTCTCATAGAACCAATCGCACCACCAGCTGGCCCCGCCCTCTCCACCCTATATATCTTGCCTTTTCACCACTAGCTAATCTCTGTGCCTTGCCTCCATGCCTCACCTGTTCTGCTCACCAAAGGTAAGCATGGCGCTTGCTCGCCCTTCGCCTTGGTCGGGGAACGTGTGATTCCCTGGTTTCGGCCTTGCCCCAGAGCCTCTGCCTGCTTGCTGTTTGCCTCGGCTGGGTTTGGGAACATGCCATTCCCTAGCTCCACCCTTGCCCCGGAGCCTCTGCTCGCTCGCTGTTCAACTTGACTGGGTCAGGGAACACGCCATTCCCTGGCTCTGGCCTTGTCCCAGGGCTCCACCCACATGCCTCTGCCCCCTCTGGTCTCAAACTATGGCCCCACAGGCCGAAGCAATTTATTCAGCCTGCAGCCTGCTGCACTAGGCCGAAGGGACATAGGGTGCGGGGGGGGGATGCAGGAGTGCTTTGGGAATGGACCAGACGGTTCTTCTTGCCTTTAAGAAGATCCATCCGGAAAGTGCTGCAGCAAAGATCTTGCAGCCACTTTTTCCATCCCTTGCCACCAAGGCTTTGCTTACGGAAATGCTCCATGTGTTCTGTGGATTGGTAGTTGCTTCTTTCTGCTGCTGCTCTTGCTGGGAGAGCAGACTGCAACTTAGCAGTTGTCAGTCACCACTTTGGGTCCTCTAAGTCCCATCCAGAAAGCGCTGCAGCTGAGAGAAACAACATTCAACATAGCTGCTGCTTCTCTGTGCTGCAATGCTTTCCGGATGGGACATAGAGGACCCAAAATGGCAGCTCACAGCTGCTAAATTGCAGTCTGCTCTCCCAGGAAGAGCAGCAGCGGAGAGAAGCAGCCACTGCCCTGGAGAGCAGAAATGGAGGGGAGCAGGCCCCAAAAGGTTGCTTTGTCATGTGGAAGCTGTGCGGGCGCGCATGTGCATGTGCTCATATTTTTGGTGAACCGGTGGTGGGTTTATTTGAAACCCACCACTGCTTCCATCCTTCTGAAGTCGGTGAAATAGAATTGAATAGAATGAATGAGCTGGAAGGGACCTTCTAGTCCAGACCCCTGCTCAAGCAGGAGAACCTATACTATTTAAGATAAGTAACTGTCTAGACCAGCGTTTGGCAACCAGTGAGCCGTGGCCCACTGGTGGGCCGCAAGAAAATTTTGGTGGGCCTCAGAGAAATCTCACCCCCAGAGCACCTCCCCAAAGCAATTAATCCAGGCTGCGCAGAAACACAAGGCTGCGCCACCCACATGGCCCATGGGAACCCTCCCCGCCCACTCACTCTTTAACCGGCAAACTTGCCTGCTAAATTGCTATTTTTCCTTTTTCCAACCATCAGCTGTTCTGCTGTGCCGGGAGATTTAGATTAACTAGGAAGCAGGAAATTGTTGGATTTCTTGCTTTCTAGCTAGTCTTTAGATCTTTGTCTCAAAAGGTCCAAAAGGTTGGCGGCCCCTGTAATAGATCATCATCATCATCATCAGAACTGCTGTTGTTTGATATGGGATGGATTTCCCCTACTTACTGTCAATTTCTGACAAAAATGTTCCTCTCCGTGTAAGTCAACTAAGATATCATTTGAACAGCTTACAATTGCGGGAAAAGATTTCTGTTGCTGAAACTCTGAAGATGAAGTCTGTCCTATCTGGACTGCGAAAATCCCAGCAATCAGCAAAGGAATATGGAAGATTCTCAATCTATGTTGGTCTGCTTTAAGATAACATTAATAACCTTGCCTGATCAATACAGGTAAATGATCCCCAAATCTCCATATTAATTTTATTGTTTAGTCATGTGACCACATCAGTGAGCAACAAAACATATTAAAACAGGAATAGGATATATAAAATCACAATAAAGAAAAATCTGCATTAATAAATTCGTAGAATTTCATTACACCAATCTATTCTAAATGTTCTATCTTTTGGATAATCTTTGATATGAAAGAGGGAGTCCTGCTGGTAATATGCATGTTCATTCTTTGGAAGAAATATGATAGCAATTCTGATTGTTTCAATATTTCTTAAATTTTAAAATATGGCCTTGCTTCAAAGTCAAGGTAACAGTGAAATAAGGTATTGTATATCTTCAGTAGCTTGAATGCCATCTATGTACAACCTTTCTGTGAAACCTCCCATTCCTTACCATGGAATCAAGCTGTTAGAAATGTGCTCTGGAAAAAACATTCTTCTACGATGTTGCGGCATATGAATTGTTCAATACTTTTATTATATTTTGCCAGCCATTTCATTGATTTAACAAATTTAAGGGATGCAATATTATCTTACACAATGACATTTAGAAGCATTTAGAAGCAGTTTTTCTTGGCCTGCTTGAACTAGAGATTAGAGAGAAAAGTACCTAGAAATAGTATTTGTAAACGGAGCAGCCCAAGTACAAGGAGACTTGTTAAAACCTATTCTTCAAAGCACAACTTGGTAAATGAGTATGAATTCACTGATAAGAACTTCTGCTTCTAGTGAAATACTTTGATCATAAAGTGATTTTGTATGAAAGATATTCCTAGCTTGGCCTCAGAAACAGAGATTGGAGTAAATTTATATAGCTTCAAGATGCATTTCAGACGAGAGGACTGATTTCATTTCAACAAGGGAACATTGATGAGTCCTCATAGTTCTGTACCATAAGTTATCATCAGAACTGTTTTAGCATTTATAAACTTTGTTAATTGGAATTGTGGATAACTCTGGTTAATGAGTTGCATTATTGAACTAGTGCTGGTTGCATCCTTTAGTGAACTCCTCTTAAAATGTAGAAGCCAGGAACCTGTTTTGAAAAGATAGCATTTGATGCAGATAAAATTTTATTTGATGTATATGTTTCCTTTCCAGACATCAATTATATCTGGTCTGCCTCTTTCCATATATGACTATATTAATCTTTCTCTTAATAATATTCAGAACATTGATTTCACAACAGCAGATAGATCTATGACCCTACCTTGGTGTGGGACATTTATACCATGATATCTGCATAAAACAAGATGTTTTCATGTTTGTCTTTAACTTTTGGCATGTGCACTTCAGGACATCAATGTAGCAACATAGGAGCCAATGCATACTGCTAACTGACCCTTTCAGAGCTGCACATTTTTCCAGTTAAGGAATCATTCATATTGGTACAAATCCTTAGATAGGAATTTGAATATAAGTTATTTTCTAGATATACAAGGTGGACAATAGATTCCTGCAATTGCAGGAATACCATTGTACAATTGAAAAGAGTTCGTAGTAATGGTAGAAACCACAGACCATTTCAGACAAATTATTGTCTAATCTCTTCTTAAAAACTTCCAGTGTTGGAGAATTCACAACTTCTGGAGGCAAGTTGTTCCATTGGTTAATTGTTCTTACTCTCAGGAAATTTCTTCTTAGTTCTAGGTTGCTTCTCTCCTTGATTAGTTTCCACCATTGCTTCTTGTCCTGCCCTCAGTTGCCTTGGAGAATAGCTTGACTCCCTCTTCTTTGTGGCAACCCCTGAGATATCGGAACTGCTATCATGTCACCCTTAGCCCTTCTTTTCATTAACCCCATTCTAGCAACCATTCTGTATATGTTTTAGTCTCCAGTCCCCTAAACATCTTTGTTGCTCTTCTCTGCACTCTTTCTAGAGTCTCAGCATCTTTTTTTACATCATGGTGATCCAAACTGGATGCAATATTCCAAGTGTGGTCTTACCAAGGCATTATAAACTGGTATTAACACTTTATGTGATATTGATTCTATCCCTCTGTTAATGGAGCCTAGAACTGTGTTGGCTTTTTTTGGCAGCTGTAGCACACATTGAATGAGGTACCACCTATATTGTACCTGTGCATTTGGTTTTTCTTGCCTAAACATAGAACCTTACTTTTTTCACAATTGAATTTCATTTTGTTAGATAGCACCCAATGTTCAAGTCTGTCAAGATCCTTCTGTATCTTAAGCCTATCTTCTGGAGTGTTGGTTATTCCTGACAGCTTGGTGTAGTCTGCAAATTTAATGAGTTCCCCATCTATCCGCTCATCCAAGTCATTGATGAAGATGTTGAAGAGTACAGGGCCTAAAACAGCCTTGGGGTACCCCACTGCATACTTTCCTCCATGTAGATGCAGTTCCATTGAGGACTGTTTGTAGAGTGCAGTTGGTCAGCCAGTTTTGAATCCATCTGGTGGTGATGCTGTCTCACCCACATTTTTCTATCTTATCAAGTACTAGATAATTTTGTCACCTTGTCAAAGAATGCAATAAGATTTGTCTGGCATGATCTGTTTTTGACAAACCCCATGTTGGCTTTTGGTTATGACTTCGTTTGCCTCTAGGTATTCGCTTATTTGTTGTTTGATAATCTTTTCCAGAATCTCCCCAGGTATTGAGGTCAGGCTGATAGGGCTGTAGTTTCCTGGCTCTATTTTAAATTAAAAATACATTAAGATTAAAAGGCATGTATCAGTAGTGAGCCATGCTCAGCTGCTGATCTCCCAGTAAATACACAAGCAACCCAGATATTAATACAGGTTTATATATATGGCCTGCGTTAGTCCACAGTATGCTCATCTTTCCACCAATTCTTGAATTGCTCCAAAACATTAAAAGACATATAAAATCACACTTAATTATATTTCATGTTTTAAATTCATTTAATACAGTACATTCCATCTATCCTTATCTTTTGTAGAATCCTTGTTTATTTAGTAAATGAATAAATTAGAGTCACCAAATGTGAAGCCATTGCATTGATATTAAGCAACAAAATAAGCAAAGCAATGCATGGGAAATTGGGAACAGTAGTCAGAAGAACCACATATGGTAGAAAGCTGGAGCCTTTTAAAACATCCCATTTATTTAGCTCATCAGAGTTGGATATGCCTTTCAGGTTGCAAACCACAGTATATGGCAAATGGGCAGCTTCAGTGGGATGCAAATGGTAATGCCTGCCTTTTCACTTGTTTGCGCAGAGTAGAGTTGAAAAATCACTTTTTCCCAGGCCAGAAATCAAATTGGACTTTTAGTGGCAACCTGGGTTCTCCTAAGTCTGTGGAACCAGGGCGAAAAAGCATCAGGAAGTAAAGTTAGACTGCATCTGAGAAGACCCAGGTTCAAGCCCCGATCAGTTTCAAAACTTGCTGGATGACTTTGTTTCGGGCAAGTTTCTCTCAGTTCAAGTTAGCTCAGAAGATGGTTGTAAGAAAAACATTAGGTGAGGCTGTCATTGGTATTGCTTTGAGAAGAGTCTAGAGATGCCATGTGATTTATATACTCTGTTGACACTAGGCAACATATATGCAAAAAATAAATGCATGCAATAATACTGTAATAAGAAAATGAAAATATGGGCAAAGTGAAGGAAAAATTATGTATGGTTTAATGATATTTAAGTTTAAATATAATAAAAAATATATCAGTTTAGTATTGATAATAAGATGACTGCTCATGTATTTAGTAGTCTTCTAATCTGGTCTCATTAAAAGTTACACTGCTGTGACCATTTTTGGAAGGGCTCTGAGGAATAGATTTAAGGCCCTAAAACCATGTAGACTTGGACCCAGCTTTTTTTTCCCTCTACAATTCAAGTGTAATTCATCTTGTGGCTATCCTATCAAAAATGGGTGGGTACTACTGCAGTAAATTCAAAAGAAAGAGAGGGAATGAGTCAAATCTCTTTTGGGCCTAATTTAACAGGGCCTGCAGCTGTAGCTTCATTTTTCTACTTTCATAACTTAGTTCACCTATCTATAGGAACAAGTGGATATGTTTGTACTGCTGGGGGGAGTAAGGTACCTAATACAATTTTAATAGAACTGAGTTGAATATAGATATATTGTGTTTAGATTTCAGTTGGCAAGATTTCATGAATGGTGGCTGATCCATTTAGTCAAATAGAGTTAGGCATAGTGATCCACAGGCAATTTATCTTTTTGTCTTTGATACACACTGTGAGGCTAACTGAGAAATAAATAAGTTGAATAAAAAAGAGCTTTTATTTTAAGCATATATATCTTTGAATAAAAATTTGAAATCAAAGGGTAAGTTGCAAGTTAAGAACTACATTTTCAAAAGTATTAATTGTAACTAGAAGACATTTTAATTGTTTTCTCTCTACCAGAAATTAGCTTTATTAAATTGTTTAATTCAATAGTCTCTAACAGCAAATTAAATATCCCTTTGTGTAAATTATTTCCTGTTCAGCTACTATCCTAATAACGATGGTGCCAGAACAAACTTAATTCATGCTGAAGTACCATTTTACTACTGTGAAATGTTTCATGGAACAGGCATGCTGAAAGTTTCCATTCACTTTTTGATCATTTTAACAAAAGATAATGGACAATAGTGGATAAAGCAGGTATAAAACACTTGAATTCTCTTCTCTCCCCATATAGCTGGCATTAGGAGGCTACATGTTTGTATCATAGACCAAACACGCAGTAATACAGAGGTTTAAAAATAAGCACTGAATTGTTTTTTATAATAGTTTTCTTCAGGTACACTCCAGGTAAAAATCTTGAAATATTAGAAATTTCATTAGCAAACAATGACTGGTTTTAAAACTTCAGTAGAAATCAGAGTCACGGTTTAATATCCCATATATTGCTTTCAGGCTAATAACTGGCAGTTATTCTGAAACATTTAAAACAATATCTATTTCATTAGACTAGATATAATCCTGCTGGGTATTGTGCCATGACAAATAGCTCTCCCTTGTCTAGGGACTGAAGGGTTATGACATATGTCTTTCCCTCCTTCAACTTACCAGTGAAATATAAGTTGCCTCTTGAGCAGGGGTGTCAAACTTGCAGCCCCTGGGCTGGATGCATCGCGTGCTGGCCCTGCCCCCACCCGATTTAGTGAAGGGGGAAAAAGTCCCAATATGTCACATAACCATATTACTTATGGCTGATCTCACAAAAAATGCACCCTTGCTAATATACTTGTTTGATTAATTGGCTATACAGATCAGGTGATCCAAAGCTGGAGGGTTACTTAGAGATGCCTGTTGAATCTGCCTTTTGTCAAAAAGCCAAAATGCACATCATGATGTTGTAATGCAAACTCCGCCTCTTACATATAAATGTGATATCACAATGCAGGTACAAAAGGGGCAGGCTTTGTGTCCTGATATTGCAACAAACATTTCATTATTTGGTCCCCAAGAATATGAAAGAGAGAAAAAGAGAGAGGCGGGCTCTTCAAAGGCTATGTCTTTAAACTGGCATTATATTAAATAATCTTCAAGAAAAAAAGTCCTGCAAATTCTTTTTTAAACATTTGTTTGAAATTAATTTTCTAAGCCTTTTGAACTAAAGCTAACACTCCTTAAGATTGAAATGTTATCCCAAATGGTATATTTCCAAAGAACAATAGCCCGATTCTACTCAGCTGTGCATTTAGCCTTGCCTCTATGTAATTTAGTATCTCATGTGACAGGAGTGGACTTTTTTCTCTATGCAGTACTATTTTTAAAGAAAATTTCATAAAAAATTTATGCTATTTTAACTCCTGGCTATTTTTTTAAAATAATTTTTGTAATTTTCTTAAAAGCTACAAGTGAGAATAAAGAGGTAATACAAAACATAGAAAATATGAATACAATTCAAATAAGACTATAGATAAAAAGACTAACTAATCCAAAACAATATTTTATATGTAAATATGAAAAGAATAAAATAAAAATAGAAAAAGCAAAAATAAAGGACATTGTCTATAATACAAATATGGTTATATTTTAATGACAATTACTGCATGTAAATTATAGAACACACACCTAAAATAAGAGGGTTGAAATATCCAATTATACTAAAATAGTCTTAATTATATAAAATCTTGCCTGAAGAACTTATGTTACTTTGTTGCCTATGACAAGATTGAAAGAATACCATAGGCTTGCTAAGACCCATCCACTGCATTTTTTTTACAACATTTGAATCTCAGTAGAGCAGAAACAGAGATATCTGACTTTCCTAACTTCATCTCACATCATAATAGGTTTTTGAAGTAGTCCTCATCATTTTCTCTGTGGAAAATATCGAGAACGGGTACAGCTGAAGATGTCCTGTTTTGAATTCTGACTCATTTCATGTGTTAGCCGGTTCTAAGATTACAATACTTTCATTTCTAAAATGCAGTTTTAGAACCCATATTTTTTCAATAACCATATCTACCAGGAAATCACAAGTCATTTTCAATTCTGTCTTTTTTACTTGAAAACAAATGCTTTGTTTAACTCTCTACATTGTATCAAAATGTTCTTAGCATTTGGGGCTATTCTGCAATGTTTCTTCCCCATTTACCAATACAAAATGAATACTATAGTTCCAGGTTATTTTAACTTGGGTAGCTTCTAAACCAGAATGATCAAGTGGTTTTGATCTTTGATTCTAAAAAAAAGACCATATTTTTAAGATAAAAAAGTAATATGTTAAGGTGTTGTGAGCCATAGAAATTAAGCCATTTTTTAAAAAGCAGTGCGTACCAATTTTATAGTACTTGAAAAAGGTAAACATAAATGTAAAGCTTCCATATATGTTTAATATGTGTATAGACCATATAATATCTATTAATCTTGAAGCTGTTACCTCATTTTTCCATACTTTCCTTCTCCTTCCTGCTCCCCAAAGAAGAAGAAGAGGAAGAAGAAACAGTCAAAGGTCCCATGGCTGATGACCCCAAACCCGAGGCTCCCCTTGATGAGAAGTATGAGAAAAGGAGTGAGCCTGCTGAGCCTTTGGAACAAACAGGGGGTTTCTCAGAGGCCCAGCAGGATTCCCTTCCTGAAGATCAAGTGGATCATAATGAGGAAAATATAATCCTCATTGGAAAGGAAACCTCAAAAGCAAAACTGCCTTCCTCCGGTGAGGAAGGTATGCCTGCATTAGGGACTTGCATGTCTTGGCTGCATAGGAGCTGCTCTTCAGTTTTCTCCCCATTCTCTCATTGGCTTTTCTTCCCTTGATTTGTCCTCATGGTTAATGCTCTTGTTATTATGCACATGGCAAGCCAAAAGCTGTATGATGACATGGTTTCCCACCACTGCAGTAGATTTCTGACTTTTTAAGGAGTGTTTTCTACTCATGATACCATTTGCAGTGCAGCCAACCTGATATGCCATCCCTTGTCCCTTCTTGTTGCAGATGTGTTTGCCAGTCACATTGCTGATATTTGTGTCTTTCTCTTTGTATATATTTCATTTCATTTTGGTATGGAGGTTCATCTGTTTTTCATTTCAAGAAGCAAACAGATTAACCTTGACTATGGCATAAAATGCTTACTTTGTAAAGTTTGTTTGTGCTGTGCAATCTACTTTTGCTTATGCTTTAATACATTCTGCCCCAATTTCCCTAAGGCTATTATTGCTGCTTATATTATATTTTTACCGTTCATTGCAGCCCATCATAACACTTGTTTGCCATTGCTAGGATTTTGAGTTTGCATCTGTTTTATCCTTCTTTCCAGCTGTTTATCTGAGTGGAAGTCCCAGTGTGAGAAGAAAATTCACATGAATCATATTGGATAGTGAAGGACTAAATATAAAGCTCATAAGCTCATACATTTTCATTGACTTATATTGCTTATTCTTTTTTTTTTTTTTTTTTTGTAAATTTTATTTGAGTTTTCACAAAGAGAAAAAAAAATACAAATAAAACATATTTTTTTGAAAGCAACATAATCCCGGGTTACATTTCTTCGTACAGACACAAATTCAGGTTCATGCTCAGTTTTATATTCTATTCCATATCTTATTACTATTTTACATTTTCTGCATAGCTTCTCCCCTCTTTTAATTTTCTCAATTTTATTTTAATTATCTCAATTCAAATCATTGTATTTGTATTTTTTGTCTGTCCTGTTTCAATTATCTATTATCTTTTCTCATTAAACAAAATTTCTCCTGTAGTTACTGATTGGAGTATAACGCCTTTATATCTTTTCCCTAAAGTTGTAACATTCAATATAATACATAACTTCCATTCGGATTCTGCTTGGTACATTCTTAAAATACACACTGTATTCTTAAAAAAAGAAAAAAATTATAAATGTATATAATTAAAACAACATTCCATTCCAAGTCAATTCTATCATTAATATTAATATTCCCTTCCTAATTCAATTTTCTCATTTATTTTATTTCACTTATTTTATTCACAAACATTTCACTAAATTACACTATTTTATCCCTCATTTTAATCATACGTTTCCAATTTTCTAAAGTTATTTCTATTACTAATATAACAATACAATCTTATGTACCTTTACAGAATCCCTTTTTCAGTTAAATTTTCACCCATTATCTCTAAATAGGTCCTGTTTCTCTATATCTTGCTCCGGTCCTTTGTAACTTCTTTTCCTTTCCTTCTTCCCTCTCTTCTTCTCTCTCCCCTTTTTACCCCCTTGTCTCTCTACCTCTATTTCTCTCTTCTGTATTCCCCTTTTCTGTTGCTTTCCAGTATTATACTTATTTTTCTAATTATTTTTCTTTTCTTTGGTTGTTTTTTTAAGTCTTAAATTCTCCATTCTCTTTCCCCCCTTTCCTTTTTCTTCCCCACATAGAGTTACATGTTCATTAAAGATGGCTTCTTCTTTGTCCCAGTCTTCTTGTTTTGCAGTCTTTTCTTGTTGTTTCTCATAGTTCCAAATCTCCATTTCTAAGAATTGAAAGACGAAGCCAAAAGAACCCTTCCCTTCTTGTGCATCTTCTTTGTACTTTTTAAGTTCCATTTTCAATTCATCCAGAAGTGGTGCCATTGTATAAATTTTTAAACAACCACCCGACTGATTTTAGTCATTCAAATATAATAACCAAGAATCCAAAGATCACCAAGCAATCTAAATACATGCAAGCTGTTTCTTTTTTTCACTTTTTTTTCACTTTCTCTTCCTGGGGTTACTATTTAGTTGCAAAGTTTCAGTTAAAATGTATCTTTTAGAAGTCTTGTTGAAGTTTTACTTTAGATTGTTTTTAATTCCAGGCAGTCTCCTCCCTGTTCCAGATCCTGCCCTTATTCTTTTTCTCTCCCTTCCTGCTTATGAAAAAGAAAGTTTTTAATGTCCAGAAATCTTTTTTATGCCTTTGGCATTTTGTTTTATTTTCAGCTTAATTGCCTATTGATGTCAAAGCGGATTTTTCCGATTTCTTATTTAAGTCTCTTAGTTGTCAGTATAGGGAAGGAGAGAGAAGAAGAAAAAAAGCCAAACCTTTTCACTTTCCTTCGCTGCTTCCGACTCTTCTTTGGGAGCGATGTTATTTTTTGTAAGTTTAAATTCCAGGGTACCTTGGTTGTTGCTTTTACAATTTAACCCAGTCAGCCAAAACTTTCACTTCTTATCTTCCTCCTGCACATTCTTTTCCGGTCAAGTTCTCCTTTGTGGTGGCCATTTCTGACCACTGCTGCAACCGCCTTCGGGAAAGGGAGTAATGGCCAGCTCAGGAGGAGAGATGCGGCTCTCCTTGACCCTGCTGGCGGTCTCCCCCTCTTCACCACCACTACGGGGTGGCTTAGCCCCGAAACCAGCCGGCTCAGGGCGCTCCAGCAGCGAGCCCAGACAGAAACCGCACACGATTGCGGATTTCTGTCTGTCGCCGAAGCCCTTCAAACCGGAAGTCAACTTATATTGCTTATTCTTAATAAACCAGAATAAATGTGTTCTAGATATATACTCACATTTCTCTGCATGTAATAACACAAGCCCTTGAACAAATAATGGTGTACTGGTTAAACCTAATTTTCAATCAAGGAATATTTGTGGGAAGTCTAGTTAAGACTCTCATAGTTGAACATATATCATAACAGTTGCAACTGTTACAGAACTAACTTTGCTTCTTCTTACTTCATTAAGGATTCATCATCCCTTGTCTATATCAACGAACAGGTAAACCAAACTAGTTGTGATAGGGAACATACATGAACATAATCTCAAGTAATGAGAATTATGTGATCAGGGTAATTTAGTTTAGGATTCCAGCACTGGAAAGGATTAATGTTCTCTTCTTCCACATGACTTTTCCTTGTTTACCTTTCCCCTCCATAGGTATTTGGCCCCTTAATTTACTGTTAACATTTTTTAAAAAATGAAAGTTTCTGATCATTGATGAATCTTCACATAATTTGTGTCAAAAGTGACTTATCTAATGAAACATACAATAAAATAATAAGTTATTTTATGAGTAGTCACTAAATAAGACAGGGAGAAATTGTACAAATGATATTCATTTTCATGTGCATTAAATGAATTTAGTTA
The DNA here is from genome assembly GCF_049901735.1 of Notechis scutatus. NCBI lineage: Eukaryota > Metazoa > Chordata > Lepidosauria > Squamata > Elapidae > Notechis > Notechis scutatus. The sequence continues at coordinate 167,312,167 of NC_142009.1, read as the reverse complement.
ATTCATTTATTCCCTTAAATCAAGGGAGAATTTGAAATTAATTTTCAAAGATGATAGATTCCCAAGCAGACTTGGTAAACTTGAAAACAAACTATCTTATCTTTATTCAATAGAATACTTTTGAATAAAAACTATTCAAAACTATTCAAAAATTTGCCACAGTCACTTATATGATCTAAATTGTTTTTTCCTAGAAAAGAATTAATGGTTGGAATGAGGTATAGTAGAATGTTCACTGAAAAATCAACCTTTAATGAAAGGTATAATAATAAAAAATAGGACATAGGATAACAAAAAATTGGAATATCCAGTGTCTATCATATGTTTACAACATTGTGTAAGACTATGGTGTGTGTTTACACAAAGAGAAAGAGAGAGGGGAAGGGAGGGAGTGAGTGAGAGAGAGAGAGATGGATGAGCTTAACAAAAAACACTTGAAATAATTCAAACATAGGCCTAGATTTTGGGGCCATTAGAAACCAAGCAGAACCTCAAAAATTAAGATAGGAGGCTGGCACTTTGCTACGTGTCATCTTATCTCTCACTCTCAATCTAATGCATATATTTTAATTTGGAAAAAGGAATTGGCAAACATCAAGAATGCCCACTTGGCACAAGTTCTCTGGGTTTTTAGTTATGAAACTTTCCCAGCTCTATCTGGAGGAGACAAGGATTGATCCTGGGATATTTTGGATACTGACTTATTCATCTTGGAAGCAATGAAATCTATTGGAAATGTAAATAATAAAGATCCAAGGCTTTCTCCTACCATGTGTTTTGGGGTCACAAAAATGTCCTGTGCAGAGCATTTGAAAGAGCATATTTGAAAGGACATTAGTGCAAGAAAAGCATTGAACTTTTGAAGCAGCTGTGCTCTGGAAAGCTCTCGTGGCTGCTTTGAAGGCTGTCCCTAGATGATTCTACTTTCTACCTTCATATGCATGCATAGCTCTTTTTCCCTAGCAGCCCTAACAGATATACATGTAGGTGCAGAGAACTAGAGGCACCTGTTGAAACAATCATGACAGCTTCCCAAATGATGCAACTACTGTACTTCAATGCTTTACTTCAAAGTATTTTACTTGCACCAGTATACTTTATGAATTACTTCTTTATGAATGCTTTGCTCAGGCATTCCATTCTATTATTATTTAATCATAGATTTCTAAATTGTTTTTTTCTAAGGCAGAAATTGTTTCCCATTATGGAAGATTCAAAACAAAGCAAGCAATTTTTTTCTTTTTTCCAGGCAATATATGTATGTCTTTTCTTAGTCTTTTGTAGAACTGTCCATCCACTGCTAAAAAGTAGGCACCAGATTCCTTTCCAACTGGAAGCAATATATTTTTGTTTTGAAACTCAGCTTCCAGAGGGATAAGAAGCTGTCTATCTTTTTTTTAAATAACTGTTGGGAATCTAGGCATTATGATTCATCAGGGAGTTGATCTGTTTCCTCCACTACCTTATAAAATCCGCAGAAATTAATGGGTTTTACTATACAAATGAAGCAAGTATAATTCTTCATACAGCACACCATTTTCATTTTCACAGTCATTGATTCTAACTGCATTTAAAAAATAATAATCTGTTCATTGAGAATAGATTGTTCAAGGACTATTGCAATATAGTAGTCAAAACTGCCAGACTTAAAGATGGTTCATGGTTCATGATCACACTTCTAGAGGTATCAATCATTGTTGGAGACAGAATTCTGGACTGGACATTGCTTCCATCAAGCCATTTATCTCAGGTGTTCATCAGCTAGAAGAAACATTTTTTTTTCAGTTCTGACCCAGGAGGCTACTCTGCATATGGAAGCTAATTTCCCAGTGTGGAACTGATTCTAAGAATTATATTGTGTGGCTTTAAACTGCTTTATTTCAGTGCTTTCAGAATGCTGTTTATTATTGCAGCTCTTTATCCTGAGTCTGAGGAGTTTAAAAAATCATTAAAGAATTTCAGTGTTGCAAAATGCAATTTCTCTGGGAAATAAATCAAGGGCAGAAGATTACAATTAGAAATATGAGAAATCCTTTGGATGGTGGTAGTGTTTTTCCTCCAGTTTTCTCCTTTTAGAAAAGTTATTTCCAATATTTTGCTGCTCAGATGTATTGGACAATAACTCATATATATTTTACAACCCATACTTCCTAACCAGATTTGCAAATGGAGAAGTTCATTGAAAAGGATGCTACTAACATTTGTATGTTTTGCAGCCCAATTCAGATGCCTCTTTGATCCCTGGGCTTGCCAGTAATTCTGAAGAAATGTGTACATTTTTAATTCTTTCAAAATTAATGTGCCTTTTGCTGCATACTGAGCTGAAATGGTTCCTACTGAAATAAGAAAGAATTTAATGCCAAGGTCAGATCTGGTCTTTAAATATGTATAAATGAGTAGCCATTATTACAACCTGATTTTGTGTTTGTGTGTGTGTGTATTGTACACACAGACACACACATCCCCAATAATTGATTTGGGAGAACTTCATAAAATGTTTTGAAAAAGCACTATTAGGGTTGTGTTTGCTTCAAAAATGATTTGGAATTACTGTTTTATACCTCACTCAAGTGCAAATACAATGCTTATTCATTAGGACACAGTTGGCTTTTTTCAGCATACCATTTGAGCCCCCCCAAAAGATGTGGTTACTACTAGAAATACTTTTAAAGACGCACTTCTTTAAGAACTTGATTATATAAAATTAATTAATTTATATTTTCTTCAGGTGTCATGAAAGTCCAAGAAAAGATATGCATGCTTGAATGAATAGCAGTGAGGTATTGTTCTTGTGGTTGAGAGAAGTATAGAACACTTCTTCTGAGTCACTGTCAAAGCCTGCAATATTCATACAATAAATGTTTTATGTATAATATACACAAAAAGTAATAATTGAATTCCATTATTTTTAAATGTTAAATGTTCAGCTTCCTTTTTTCAGCAATGTTTCAGAGTTGCAGTGCAATGATTTTGTATGAAACAGTTACAGGTATAAACATTCTATCAGAATCTTGTGTTTCTCAAGAATAGTTTTATGATACTATAATTTTTAAAAAAATATTTAAAAGGCAGCCCCCTCATCCCCCAATTTGTGTGAAAAGTTGATTGGTATATCCATTTCAGTTTTACCATGATTTGATCAGAGTCAGACAAAAAGAATAATGTCATTAAATAGATATAGGACTTTGAGTTTTAAATATAGCACATATGTGCATTCACATATACAAACATAATTATATTCATATTTGTTATATTCCAGAACATTTTCTCAACTTCATTGCATGGTAAAGTTTTCTAAGATGAAGTTGGATTTATTTTTAATCTAATAATAGTACAAATATAACAAAATACAGCTAGGTTTATCAATATAAGATTATTAATAGTGTACTGAGACAATAAAACAATAATAATCAGATCTCTAATTAGTTTTTCTAGTTGCATGTAGCCATATTTTTATGATTTTGCCATGCTGCATTATGCTATAAATTACTTTTCTCTTTTATGAATGCTTTCTGTAAACTGTTCTAAAATCCAATGCAACAACTACAGATTTACTTTCAGCCTCGAAGATGGAAATCCATGGACAGGAAGGTACGAGCCTTTTCGCAGCTACACCCTTGAGCACCAAGGAAGAAGAGAAAAGAAGTAAACCTAGTGAGCACTCCGTCCAAGATGCCTTAGTTCCACAGCCAGCAAAAACAGAGACTATAGAAATGAGAGAACCACAGCCCACAGGAGAAGAGATGACAGTCCCCTCTTGGTTGGGAGAAACTTTGGATGCCACTCTGCAAAAGAAAGAAGAGAATGCTTCCACAACACAAGAGCAAAGAGATTTGTCAACAGAGTTGCATAAGAAAAGTACACTAGATGAAAAGGCCACAGAGACCCAGAAACCTGCGACAGAAGCATCACCCTTGGAATCTAAAGATGATCAGATGACTGTTACAAAAAATGACTTTACCTCTCCTGCAAGCATTGGTTCTTCTTTGCCCTCAGAATCTGTAGTGGACATAGGCACAGTAACAAGTGCCTTTTTTCCTGAAACCTTACCAGGTGTTCAACATACATCTGAACCAGAAGAGAGTAGCAAAACAACTCAAAAGTCTGCTATTACAGAGATTACCAAAGACCTTTCAAAAGATCAAACAAGGAAGAAAGAGCACATAAAAATACAGGAAGAAGATTTTGCAGTGGTGGCTACAAGTCCCTCACAAGCCATTGTAGAACCAACTCCAAGCCGTGTTCCCCTTTGGGAAGAAGAAAAAGATATGACTGAGGATGAAAGTGATGAAGGTACTGAAAGGTACTCCATGTCCAGTAGACAGAAGCTCAGAGAATTGGATGATCAACCTTTTGCTGTATGTGACCAAAAACCAACTGTTCTAGGTAAAGAAGTTATGGGAAAAGACATTGATCCTAAAGAAGCAAAGGATGCACACAAAGCAGAAGACTTGGGAATAACTGGGAAGTCAACGACATGGAATATTAAAAAAGACGAGAAAACACATGGTGCTGAGGTCATGGCAGACCAATTCAGTAAAGATTTTTTTTCTGAAAAATATGAAGAATGTTTGGATACTGCTGCATTGCATGAAACAATAGATAAAGCCCCATCTGAAGCACATAAAGAGTCTCAGGAAGACATACATTCTGAAAAAGAAGGGAAAGGTAAAGTGTTTCCTGTTACAGATACAGATCCACACCAAATGAGGATAGAAGAAGATAAATCAGGTATGTCTACATATTTTGAAACTTCCACTCTTAAAGATGAAGTTATCAAGAGTGATAAAGTACAGCAAGGCAATGATTACTATGAACTGAGTGATTCAAAAGACCACATTTATGATATTTACCATAAAAATTCCCTTGTATCTAAAAATGAGACTGATGACTATCAGTCAGAAGCACACCAGCAGCCCAGTCCACCTGCTCATGAAATTGGATACAGTACCCTTGCCCAGAGTTTCCCAGAAGATGATGCTAAGGAACCTAGTTCTCCTCCAGAAAGAATGTATACTATTGACCCAAATGTGTATGGAGATAAGAGAGAACTCCACAGTAAAAATAAAGATGATTTAACTCTCAGCAGGAGCTTAGGGCTTGGTGGAAGATCCGCTATAGAACAGAGAAGTATGTCAATTAATCTCCCAATGTCCTGCTTAGATTCTATAGCACTAGGATTTAACTTTGGACGTGCTCATGATCTTTCACCTTTAGGTTCAGATATTTTAGATACAGCTAGTGGAGATGAAGGTGATGATTACTTGCCCGCCACCACCCCAGCAGTAGAAAAAGCTCCCCACTTCCCAACAGAAAGTAGGGAAGAAGCAGAAGAAGAAGAAGAAGAAGAAGAGGAAGAAGAAGAAGAAGAAGAGGGGATAGAAGAATCCAATTTTAAAGAATCCGGAGAGATTCAGGTGGAGTCTTTATACGAATCGTCTTTCCTAGCTAAAGATTATTACAAAAATGGGACAGTAATGGCTCCTGACTTACCTGAAATGTTAGATTTAGCTGGCACAAGGTCAAGAGTAGCGTCTGTGAGTGCAGATACAGAGATAGCACAACGGAAATCTGTTCCTTCAGAAGTGGTTGTTGAGGACAGCTCTGCAGACCAGCAGCTTATGACTGATGAAAATCACATGACTCTAAAAGCTGACAGTCAAGTAGAAGATTTAGGCTACTGTGTTTTCAACAAATACACAGTACCATTACCATCTCCAGTTCAGGACAGTGAGAATTTGGCAGGAGAAAGCTGCTCCTATGAGGAGAAAATGAGGAGAGGTGTAGTTACAGATCTCTCATTGATAGAAGTGAAGTTGGCAGCAGCTGAGAGATCCTGTGAAGAAAAAGAGGTCTCTGAGGACTCCACAGTTTGGGGCCAGGACTTTGAACAAGAGAGAAAAGCTATTGATAAATTAGATACTGTGTTAGAAAAAAGTGAGGAACAAGCTGATGCTAAAGATATATCTTTTCCTGAAGATAGTGAACCTGAAATAAAGCTTGGTTCAGAGCTAGTAGATGTTAATGATAAAACTCTAGTCGAGCCAGAAAAAAAATCTTCATTAATTAAAGAAGAGGAAAATGCTATTGATGTTGCTGCAAATATAGATAATGCAGAAGTGTCCTGCAAACCAGACTATGATGCTATAAAACATGATATGGATTCTGCTGCTCGGCAAGTGGAACAGGAGTATCAGAGTAAATTAGGAGGTCATATCACTGAATTAGTTCCAGAGCAGAATAAAGAAGATCCAGAAAAGATCATATTACATCAAGAACCTGATCTATGTGCACAATTGGAATCTAATCATATGAAAGATACAGCTAAACTATCTGAAATTGAAATTAAGGAAAAAGGCCCTAAGCCTGATCTGGTGCACCAAGAAGCAGTAGATAAAGAAGAATCATATGAATCAAGCGGAGATAATGGTCAAGTGCAAGAGGGATTGTCTGGAGAAATTTCAAAGCCATATGAGGACAAAATACAACGAGAAAGCCCATCTTTACCAGAGGATGAACATGCAGCACCGTTTCCATTGGGAGAATCTGCTACAGAAAAAGGTATATCGAAAGTTATTCAAGAAGAAACAACAGAAACTCAAATGGAGAGCATAATAGAGCATAAAGTAGATCAGATAGATAATGTGGCGATAACTGGCACTGACAATGTTGAGAAGTTACCCCATGATTTAAAATATGAGAAAGCAAAAGAAAAAATGGAAGAAGAAAAGGAAGAGATTAAGCAACTGGAAGAACAAGAGGAAGAAGTAAAACAAACAAAAGAGGAAATCAAGCACAGGGAAGAACATGAAAAAGAGATTAAAAATGTAGAACAACATGAAGACATTAACCATGTGAAACAACATGAAGTAGAGATTAAGAAAGATGAATATGAAGAAAAGACTATACAAAAAGAAGAGGAGGAGATCAAGCAAGCAGAAAGTCAAGTGGAGGAAAGAGATCAAGAAGAGGAAATCAGTAAGCAAACATGTAAAGAAGAGGACTTGGAAAGACCCAGTGAAGAAGTATGTAAAGCTATCCCTATGGAAATACCTGAGCTCAAAGGAGTAATAGAATCTGTTGTTACAGTTGAGGATGATTTCATTACAATCGTACAGACAACCATTGATGAAGGAGAAGCCAATTCGCACAGTGTTCGTTTTGCTGAAACTGCACAGGCTGAAACAGGCGGAGGTTTCTGTACTGAAGAGCTGGATATGGAGGCAGAGGTTATTGCTCATGTTGAAGCAGACTCAGAAGAGAAGTCTTTGGAACCTCCTGGCTCAGTTGAACAGGAAGAAATCCCAGTAACTGAATTCAAGACAGAAATATATGACGATTATAAAGATGAAACAACAATCGATGACTCCGTCCTGGATACCGACAGCATATGGGTGGATACACAAGGTGTGCCTTATGCTTTTTCTTTCATTCATTTTGCTTTCAATATACTATATTAATAATTAAAAATAATTAATGATAGTGCAGTCATGAATGTTATTAAAATAATATCAGCATGAATCAACCAAATTGTTAAAAGATTATATCCCAGCAAAGTACAAATAACTAATCCTGTTTTTGTTATAATTTACTCTGATCCTGCAGATGATGATAGGAGCATCATGACGGAACAGTTAGAGACTGTTCCTAAAGAGGAGAAATCAGAGAGAGAATTGCGGAGACCATCTCTTGATAAACATAAAAAAGAAAAACCTTTAAAAACTGGGAGAGGCAGGATTTCTACTCCTGAAAGAAAAATAGCTAAAAAGGAACCTAGCACAGTCTCCAGAGATGAAGTGAGAAGGAAAAAAGGTTTATATAATACTTGCTCTTTTTCCTTTTATGCTGTACTGTGGGTTGCTCATCTGTATACTTTTTCATTAAGGACATACATTTGTGCTAACAGTATGACATATGATCCATACTACTTCCATCACTTCACTTTTATGCTGGTGGTAATGGCAAATAAACATACAAATTTATCTTCTAAGATTCATTAATATTGTCAGCATCAAATTATCTACCCTAATAATATTGGTGCTGAGTATCTATGTAGCAGTATTTCTACCTCATTAATTATCATGGCTTCCATGTGAGTACTCTCAAGTCTAATCTTTACTAAAAAAAAAAAAAAGAGAGAGAAAGAGTTGTCAGTAGGTATCCAGAAGACTTCATTTAATTTGAATCAAGGTAAATGTCCAACTCTCTGAATCAAACCATATCAGTCAAACCACAGCTAGGTTGGGAGCCTTCAAAACTGAATGTCTCACAAGGATCTTCTGATACTTAATGTTTGTCAACTGCTCCTTTCTTTATATAGCTTCATAAGTTGCCCAGCATTCAGGCTATCTGAATGTTCAGACAGGGGAATGGATCAGAATGACACAGGTACAGATTGGAATAGAAAGAATTTGCTTCCCCAGCCTATTAAAATGATATATGCATTTTTAGTAAGATGGTGTAATTTTGGAAGGGATGTGTATTGATAGGATGACAGAACCGGTGAAAGCTCTAATATCTTAGATCATGTGGGCATTGGTACAGGCAACTCAGAGTTAAATGGCTAAGTCCGCACCAGCACCCAATATGTTGATTTGTTGAAATATATTTCTACTTACAGTTTTTTTATTTCTGATTGTATGCTCTTGTTTTCTTGTCTATAGCTGTGTATAAGAAAGCTGAACTTTCTAAAAAAGCTGAAGTTCAGACTCACTCTCCCTCCAGGAAAATCATTTTAAAACCTGCTATCAAACATACTAGACCAACTCATCACTCCTGTGTTAAGCGGAAGCAGACAGGTGACTGTGCTGTCTTGAATTTATGCAATGTGGCTGGCAAACATAGACATTACTATTCTCATTATTATTATTTGTAGTCTCATTGCTCTATTGGCTGCTCTAATTTTGATTTCAATTTTTTTCCTCTCTAAGAATTTTTCAGCTCTCATGAATGATACTGCTTTTTTTTGTATCGTACTCTTTTCATTTATTATTATTATTATTCGGAGGCCATGATCATGAATGCTTACCATGCTTGGACTTCCCAAGTTCTGTAGCTGTTTATTGTTGATAATAGTGTTGTATAAATCTCTCTATTTTGTTTTGTTTTGTTTTTCATTTTTGCTCTGTTCTGGTGGGAAAGTGCAAATGGCTTTGAACCATGTTTTACATTTTTCCTTTATTCTTTTACTGTTTTTCTTCTCATGCATAAGTAATAATTGCGACATTATTCCACTTTGTATTTATATTGTGTACCATAACTCTTTCAAATTCGTGGGAACAAATGGATTTGTTTCCTAAAATTGTTATGTATTAAAGCACGGAATCTGAAACAAATAGCTATTTTTGAACAGAAAACCTTCCTAAATATGAATATTTTCTTATAGTGAAAAACTTAGAAAATACAGGAAAAGAAAATGAGGGACTACTTGCAGCTAATTATACACCTGTAATTACTATCAAGATAGGAGCTTTTGTAGTTGAAAAGATTAATGTAAATAATTCACAAGCAGCAACATTTGTGCAAATCCTTTTCAGGACAGATTTGCACACGTCAATAATTGTATTTGGGTGATATGCAAAAATTGATTGAAATATGCATCTTGGAATTACATGTTTGGTCATGTATGCTTTTTATTGCAATCAAAGAGGAGATAACAGAATTACAGTGCACATGAGATAATGTTACTAATTCCAGGAAAATATTTTTCCTGACTATTCCAAAATATTTCTTCTCTAGTGTTTCTGTGGATATGAAACTGGAGTGCCAATCCATAATTTATAGATGAAAAAAATCTTGTTAACAGATTATATTAATGCATCTCTAATCTATGCTAAGTAATAATTTAAAGCCAGAGAGATTCTGGTAAATTCATTCGTCGTTACCTTTACTGACAAAAAGCTATATTTTATAAAATTACAGTATGAATTTGTCCTTACTGGACCATCTGTAAAAAACTACAACTCAATCATATATTATCATTTATTGCATTGCAGACTTTTTTTGTGACTAATGCATATTTCTCTTGATTGAAGAGATTGATAGTGCAATATATATAATTCAGATATCTAAATGACACTGTCTGGATTCCAATAATTGTAGGTCTTGACTCTTGGGGTTTCATTTAGGTTGCATATTTTCTTAAAATTATTGATAAAATAAACCTGAAATCATGATAGATTAAACGGGCAAACCTTTTTTTTTTTTTAAAAAAATTGCATGAGCCTTCTTTCTTAAAAGTTCCAAGAAGTTTCTATGGTAGGTGTTCCCAACCTGTGGGGCATAGCCTATTTATAACTGGGCTATGTGAGTGGTAAGCTGGCACATTCTCAGCCCCACTTGCAGTCTGTCCCTCACACAAATTAAGCTGTGCCTGCCTGCCGCTCACAAAAAACCATCTCTTCTTGCCCCCTCCTGTGCCAGGCCACCAACCCGGAAAGGTTTGGGAACACTGCTCCATGAGAAGCATCCTGCCCCGCTATGTAAAAACAAAAGAGGACTCCTTTATCTTTAAAAGTCTTTTGCATTGTTTTGTTGTCTTTAAAGAGGATGGTAGTGGGCAATGAATGTGCCTTTCCCCCCTCTTCTTTGGTGTAAGATCCATAGGTTTCCATATTCAAAAGTAGGAATAAATACCAGCTAAATTTCCTATGAGGACAGCATCAGGCAAAATGTATATAGCAATGACAACAGAAATGCCTGTCCGTCACACATTTGTGGCAGAAGTAATTCTGCAATAGCACCTTCAATTTCATCCACACTTGGGACTGGAATCTTAGTATTGAGCAAAGTGGCCATTAAGCAACAAGCCCATGTGACTGCTTCGTTCAAAGACTCCCAGTTGTAGTCATTAAGCATTTCCCAGGTCAGTGTGAAGTAGTAGTCCTCTTGGCAGGCAGCCCTTTTGCTCCCAAAAGTTTTTGCAGCTCAATGAAGGACTTTAGCTCCACACCATGTACAGAGGAGGATTCTTTTGTGAGGCTGCAGGAACAGAGATGAAATCTTCAGGTTGTCATGATGTTCAGAATTTCAGCACCATTCCTGCAGCCCACATGAGAGCTTCAGCTTTTCTCTGTCCCCTCTGCTTGCAATCTTCCCAGTCTGCTTCCCAAAATTCACTTTCTAGGGAAACTGTCATGGAATTTTGCAAATGGTAATCACATGTTTATGGGAAACTTTTATTTCATATGGCTTTACAGGCTATAAAGTACCCTTTTCTCAGCTGTTGTAACTTTGAATGGTCATTAAACGACTGTAAATCCTTGTAAGTCAAGGATTAGTTGTACCTTATATAAAAATCAGATCATTGTCTCTGAATCATGACATTTTAGTATAATTAGAGATAGACTTTTGCCTACTCCCTAAAGTGAAAAACTCCTAATAGTGTATTGATGTTGCATGACCACTCTTGTTTCTATATGACTCAAGCCAATCTTGGTTTTTGCATTAGGACTCAGTTCTCAGTTCCCAAAGAATTATGAGAGAGTAATAGAAGACTTTTTTCTAAAATTCCTTCTGTTGTGTCACTTATTGATCAGAATGAAGAATTTACTTCTCAGAATGGAAAATCGGAAATAGAGTAATTAATTACATATATTTCATTTCAGTTAAGTGATTTGTTAGAGGGATAGAACAAATTTATTTTTAAATAAACAAATTATATCTTTTGTATATCTTTTATAACTTTTTTTTAAAAAAATTCTTGTTTCTTGTAATACTGTTAACTGAACTCAAGAAAATGGTTCAAGATCCTGGCATGTTCTGACTAAAGTTGAGTTAGCCATAGTTCCAACACAATAGGAGCTCTCTTCCTCTAGCTTATGCTCACAAAGGATTTCCCATAAGGTGGAAAAACTGTAAGGAGACCAGGGGTGGAGGTTCAAGAAAACTAGAAGAATCTGCTACTGATCAATAGCTTTTTTTTTTCATGGAAGATTGACATTTGTGAATTAGGTCAAACTCAAGTGTACTATTAAAGCAAGGCTTGATATAGTATTTATTTTCAAACAACCACATTGACTTCAAATTGTGTATCTTCAAATTTACTTTGAAGACTGAACTGATTTGCAGATCCAAAACCCTTCAAAATATTTTCAGTTTTATATGAAATCTGTCCCATATTTGCCAGTTCTATTAATTACATATTCAAAAGTTCCCTAAGGAGGTTTTATTTCTGTAGTTGCAATTCCAGGCATTATAAGTTGGAAATCTTTCCCACTGAATCTACAGATCTTCTTTCTAGCAGAGTAAACTAGATATATGAAACTAGATATATGACGTGCAATGGTAAAACTTAGATTTTGGATAAGGCTACTTCATGCAAATACATATGTAGTACTTGTTTGTTTATATCTTTTTTATATACACAAAAAGGGCCTACTTTGAAGAAACCACATTGACTTTAACCATTGCAATACAGTAATATGAATGCTATCATCTGATCCTTATCTAAATTTGTATTGCAGTTTTTGGTTGGTTGAAAAAGTAAGGCTGTTTTTCCTTTGTGACATCACAACATCCATATCATAGGACAAACAGAAGTAGCAGTTTAGGCTTTGAACTGGGACAAACATGTATTAGGCTTGTCTTCCTCATCTTAAATTTCATGGTGTGTGTCCCAGAATTAAACATGTTTCTTGCATGATTAAACTGTTAATCGAACTCCAAGGGACAGGGTGAAGTCATGATCCAGGTTTATTGTTCAGATGGAAGAATTATTATGCTTTCAGGTAAGTCATCAGTAAAGGCATTTTCCCATTGTTTAATAGCTGTGGATCACTGATACATGATTCAATCAGAAGAATCTATTATGTGGAAGGGTGCGTAGGTGGATAGTTGGAACCAGTAGTAAAACTGAGAAAATATTATGCAAGCAGCTTGTAATGAATATATCCTGCAAATACTGACAACTTAACTACACTATTTTCTTTTATTTTTTCTTTTAATATATTTACCAATACTTTTTAAATGTGACTTAAGGGTTTAATTTGATAATAATGTAGTCAAACTGATAATAGATACTTCCTTGCAAACCATGGAATGTTCGGCCATCCTGGACCTTGAAATAATTCCATGTGTAAGGAACTCCATCATATCTCTAAGGCACTTATGTTGTAAACCATGCTATCTGCTGCAGTTGTATTCTTTGAATTTGACTGCAAGCAATGAACTGGTGATGATTAATACAATAGGATATGTTAAGCTGGGCGCAGGTATTCAGACTGCACATAAGATGATTAAAGGGGTGAGGAGACGATGCATGCATACTGCTCCTCTGTATCTTCTTGTATCTCTTCCCAACCTTCCTTTGATGATGATGAAGATCTTAAGACTATTACGTTTGACTTACCTGAACACCATGGAAAGCATACATGGACCCAGAAATTATAGAAGTGTTTTCCATGCCCCTCCTCAGCTCAGAGTAGGAAGTTTGGAAACTGTTCAGTGAGGAATGTTACACTCAAGTTTTGCATGTTGACTCATGCCCAGACTGTCCTTTTCAACGACAGAGGAGTAGACTGAACATACATGCAGGGATTTTCCTATATGTACAAATTTCACATCCTTTATTGCTAACCAAAAGAATGGAATATAACAGTTGGGCTATGTATTTATTCACTGTTTCTTTAACTACAGTTTTCTTTATGTTTGTAAAGTGGTTTATGTGCAAACCATTTAAATAGCAGATAACACAGTGGAAATAAAAGTCATCGTGTCCTATTCTTTTATTTTAATATTCAGTCTTGCCCTCCTTTGTAATGCTGTTCCTAGAAGATGCAGTACATACATATAGGAAGTGGTTTTAAGTCATGACCAAATATTACTGGTACTAATATGTTTAAAAAAGTGATGGCCAATGTTTTCAGATTATTGTTAATTGTTTGATATAATGCTGTTAATACCACATCATTCAAACCTCATAATTTTCTTTACAATGCTCCAATGGTAACATTTTTAGAGAACATTGAGAAGTGTTATTCTTTAATTTTCCAGTTGCAATTATTTTTTAATTACCAAAAATTGGGCCAGTAATTAGTTCATTATAAATACTGCATGGCAATTTAAACTGAAAATGTTAAAGGTTAAATTGAAGTTATGATTTTAAAATGTTAACCCTTTTCCCCTTATTTTCTAATAGCTGCTGGTGGTGAAATAAACCAGACGCCTGGGGTGTTTAAGCAAGCAAAGGAAAAACTTTCGGTGGGTGAATTTGCCTTTATGTGTTCTACAGATCTGCATATTTTGAATATTTGGTAGTTCTATTACCATAAATAACTTAAAAAACCATTTGGCAGTTTTAAACAAATAGTTTCTTTTTGACTCACTTTGAAATTAATCATAGGTTAAAATGTTCTAATTGCTGTACTGTGTAAAATTACATACTGACAGTTAGAAAGATATTAAGCTTTCTGTTTTATGTTCTAGTTAATCAGATGCAAATCTGAGAACTTCATGGCACTACTTTCAATCTATCAGTCTGATTCATTCTTGTAAGAGAAAATGTTAGAATCTCTATCTGATCTGCTTTCTGTATGTTTAAAAGCCAGTATGTTTACTGCTCTGCTTGGAAAGAAAAAAGGGGGGTGGCAAATCCAAAGTTCAGCCAATCACTGAAGCTGGGACTGAATGCTAATCAGCTAGATAAGCAAATTGACACCAGGAAACTCTAGTCAGTGCCCCTGAGTTACAAGGCAACTGAAAGTCTGGCTGCATGGACTCTCAAGACATTAAGCAAAATCTAAATGAAAATATAATAAAACTAGTGCTGTCATAGCCTCAGGATGCAAAGAAAACCTGTTTTCATTAGCATAAAATAGGAAATCAGCACAATGAGCTACCAGCAGTAGAACAGAACAATATTTTTATCACCCATTGTTAACTATAACAACGGAACAAATTTATGTTAGTGGGAATGCACAAATACGTTTGACTGCACTTTACCAGATGTGGTAAGAACCATTCATAGTACTCTGCTTTCCATGATTATCCTTTGTTCAAGACCATAAATCAGTTGACTGGTGATGTACAACTGGGAGATTCTGTGAAGTGCCATCTTTTCTTTTTGCTTCCTTTCTCCCCTTTCCTGTGAAGAGAAAGATGGGAGGAGCAGAATATCTCTCTTAAACCATATTTGTTCTAACAAGAAATGCAGGAGGAAAAGGGATGTGGCCAGAGTTGAAACGCTTTCTCCAGACATATATTCTGTTTTAGTCTTTAGGGAAGAAAAATCCCCTCCAATTTAAATGTACCTGTTTATGAGTTTTGCAGCCGGAATCATACAACTGGATGAAGTGACTATCTTAGTGCAGAAATTCAAATCAAATCATAAGATGTGACAGAACATAACCAAGGAAAGGGCCCCTATCAAACCCAAATCACCAGACCTTCTATCTGAGACCATTTGCACCATTCTCCAAACAGAGCGCGGCCTTGTCCAAATTGCATGTGGTCCTTGTGAGAAGGCCCAACACAATTTGGACAAGGCTACATATACTGCCTCATGAAGAGCCATTCTGGGCACACTTCCTCAGGAGTGGGAGGAAGAAAATGGCGAAGAGCATCTGGGAGTGGTAGGGCCAGTGGAACTCAGGGCAGCCAAAGAGGCACAGAGGATGGGGTGGGGGAGAGGTGAAGGGAATCTAACATGCACATTTGCCTGTTTGTATTTAATACTTTTGCTCACCCATTAAAAGTATCTTTTTCCTTTTTATCCAGAAGCCTCAGCCTTCCATAATTGGATAGTAAAAAAATAGTAATTTGCATATGTCAATAAAAAAAAAATCTTACACTGCTGTCCAATTCGTATCACTACTTGAAGTGAGAAGTTCAAGTAGCAAGCTTGCTCCCTGATTACCTTGTCTTCTTTGAGCACACTATCTTAAGATGGCAGGGAATAGATTAAGTAGCATTGTAAAGGAGGTTATATCTTTAATGATGACTGATTTAATAATTGTTTTTTCCTATTTATTGTTTTATTTTAATAATTATACACTGCACAGAATCACTTTGTGTAAAATGGGCAGCCATATAAATTTAATAAATAAACAGCTCACTTTCTCTCTAAAATAAAGCTGTCACCCGATGGTTACAATTCTTGGTCTGTGGCTGGGAGACTTGAATTCAGGGAACTTCATAGAACTTTTCTGAGACAAATATGTACAGGATTAAATATTAGATTCATAAACAGTTTTTTTTTAATTTCTCAAACTTTATATGCTCATTTGTTGTTTACATCCTCCTACATCATAATACTAATTGTGCCCATCAAATCCCATCTCTCTGTTCTACGTTTTCAGTATTTACTCTGTGTTTTTAGCTTTATAGACTAGCATAGCTATTCTTCTTGAAGGTGTTTACAATTGCATGTTTTTGGTGCCCAAATTATTTTCTTTAAATGTAATTCTAACCTAGGCCTTATATCTATATGGATTTACAAAGGACACATACATGATTTACTTTGATTTGTATATTTAAAACTGAAATGAAGAATAGCATATGGAATGCATCTGAGTGTGATTTCAGGTGAAAGGTTTCTGAAAGGAAATTAATAATACATTTTTATTTTTAAAAAGACAAATAGTGCCTTCTGTATTTTGTTTTGCAATAGAAAAAGAATAAGCAAAAATGTTAAATGATATCATAAGGCTTCCATAATTGGCTTTGTTAAAATTAGTTAGATGCAAAGACTTCGTAAGGCCAGGACTATATTCTCTCCAGCATTAACAAGGTATAGCAGTTTGTCTGTGACTACTGCAGTTAATAATGAATAATGCATAATGTTTTAATTGCAGTTTCAAAGTAATATTGTCCACTAAGATCCTAAACATGAACTCAAAGTACTTATTGACTTATTTTTATGAGATCTAAAAAACCTGTATCTTAAATAGAATTATAAAAAATATGAATATAGGCTGTATTTACCTTGAATGAAGTCAGTGCAAATCTAGCCTCAGCCTGGTAACTGAAGGAATCCTGATTTGGATATCAATACTTTTTGGTGAATACTATAACTGAAAATTCAGTCTTAAAACCTGGAAAAATGATAACACTAAAAATAAAAAAATAGTACGTTAGCATGGGCCAGTGACAGTGTAAATTAGCTGCAGAAAAATAGATGTCAGTTTTTGAAAAATAACCATTATATCATTAGTCTTCTTATGACTTGAACAATGAAATCATTTTACTTTAAATGTATGCTTCCTTTAATGTAAGAACAATAATACAATACAATAATTATTTTTAAAGTTCTAATTTGAAATCTGTTTTCCATATTCCATACATTTGTTTGTCTCATTGTTCATCTTCCCATTACATTTTTCTTTTTGTTTTCCTATAATTAGACTTCTTCTTTGTCAAAGATTCCTGCCTCAAAGGTTAGAGCAAAGTCATTGCTTCCTCCAAGACCCAACTCTGCTTGTTCACTAATCACCACTAAAAAAGTTGTTTTGCGCAATAAAGACAATTATATTGCATGGCCCTCTTCAGCGGGCCCAAGGGACTATTCAAAAACAGCTCAGGTAAGGTAGTTGAGGTAGAAGAAGAATAAATGCCCACATCTTTAATTTTTTTCCTTCACTACTGAATATGGATATCTCACCTTGATATCCCTTTTCCCAAATGAAAAAGAAATGCAGTATATTAGAAATATAATCAAATTGGTTCATGATATCAATAGTTCCCAAGGGTCACTTTTCCTGATTAGCCTATAATGTCTATAAAAGAGAATTAATCTAGTCATTCCTCACCACAGATCACAAGTGATGAGAAAATTCACTGGTGATGATACTATTCCCATAACTGTTTTTGAAAAACAGTACAGGAGAAGGTAAACAGGAAGAAATGTAAAGGCTGATTTACAGATTCTAGCAGGCAAAGCAAGCTTCAGAATCCAAAGAAATGCCAGGGGTAGAACTTGTGAGGAAGGCAAGATAGAGCTGAGTTGTGATTTCATAGGATGCCAAAATATGGGATTTGTTGATAATAGCTAATATTAAAATGTAATTTATAGATGATAAAAATAAATTTGTTTTAAAAGCTTAATGTATTATTTGATTCTATTCAATGATTACAAATTTCATTTGGTAGTTGTCATTTTATGAACATTCATTCGGCAAATCATTCAAAATTACGACAGTGCTGAGTGAATGGACATACAATTCCTGCCTGAACTTATGACCATTGTAGCACCCCATGGTCACGTTATCAAAATTTAGGTGGTTGGCAGCTTGCTTACCCTTGGGAACACTGCAACTGCTGCCCCCCCCCCCCAACATGGGCTGGGAGACCTCAGCTGCCTAGGCCCATTGAGATGCAGAAAACGTATGCCCACTGGAAGACTCAGGAATTGGGGGGAAAGGCAGAGTCCTGCACAGATTCTAGCTGGTTAAGGCTTCTGGGAATATGGGAGAGGCAGGAGGCCTGCTTATGCTGAGCCTAGCCAGCCAAAGCTTTCTGACCTACAACACATTTCCACATGTCAGCAGGTCATTTAAGATGTGGAAGGTTGCTTAATGACTACAATGGGAAGAGCCGGGATTGTGGTTGCTGAGCAAGGCAGCCACATGAGTGTCTTCCTTAACAACCACAACGACTTACAACCAACATTCTGGGCTCAACTGTGATCATAAGTCAAGAGCTACTTCTAGTAGGTTAGGCCAATAGAAGAGCCCTTGCCTAAAAACTCTGGCTTTTCCAAATAATTTTTGTATGTCGAGAAGTCACTTTGCCTGTTTCCAAGTACTGAGTGAGTGGTTGTTCTGTTTAGCTTCAGAATGTAACATCTGTGTGTGTGTCTATGAATGTATGTTCACAGCAGAGACACAAACTTTCTTTTTTGACTTTAAATGCAAATAAAATAAGGCTATACTGATGCAGTCATAGCCAAATTCAGTCAACTTTCTGCCCTCAACCTTGGAATACCCTTTTTCCTCAACAGCTTCTGTACTATTGTACTGTACTACTGTAGTGTTGCTTTAATGGCTTGAATGCAAACAAAGTTAGGTTGGAGCGGAATATACCAATACATGTTTAAAACCAAAATGCTTCCTATTTTTTTGCATTAGGATGGAATAACCAAGAGTCCTGAAAAGCGCTCCTCTTTACCAAGACCTTCTTCCATTTTACCCGCCCGAAGAGGTATCTCAGCAGACAGAGAACGAGATGAAAATTCTTTCTCCTTGAACAGTACCATCTCATCTGTACGACGAACTACGAGTATGTCTCTTGCCTTATAATTCAGAGTTAAAGTTGGAGGTGAAAGCTCAGGGTTAATCCACTAATTTGACTTAGTGGACATTTTTGAAATTTTGAAAGCATCTTATGAATAATCTTACAACAATTATGCTACAATGAGCCCAGACAGTCTCAAAAATTCCCATATAGTTCTAGAGCACTATTCCCTGTAAGTTTATAAGATGCAATCTTTTCTTTTGGCTTAGACACCTAGAGTCTATGCAAGACCCAGAAATGTTTCTGGAAATAAAATAATTGCATTAAAATTACACTTTTTTGCAATATGCTAATCTCCATTTATTTTTTTTAAACTAAAAGAATCTGATGAGATGAGATGAGATGAGGCGAGATGAGATGAGATGAGGCAAGACAAGATGAAACATAGAGTCTGTCTGATTTCAAAAGAAATGTTTCTGGATGCATTGCCATGTTGAGGAAATAGGTTTTAGACCAGAGATGATATCTAAATTAGATAGCAACTACTTTCTGCTCAGCTGTGTTTCTATTATAAGAGGAACATGTTATATACTACCAGATAAGATCAGATAAAAATTCTAGATATATTATAAAATATGAATTCTATGTAATTGGATACTTTTTAAAAAGCTAGGAAAATTCTGTGTTTAGGAAAAGAGAAAAGTTTACCAGAAAAAACGTATTCCCTAGACACATCCTAAGTTTCTATTTGTATAGTTTATATCAGTTCCTTGAAATATTTGATAGCAGAATTTTAAAATATATGGAAAAAAATGCTTTGCATTTTGTAATATATAGTGTTTTTGATTTAGGAAAAAAAAATCCCAACTTATGAAGAGATTTTAAATTTTAAGCATAATCTTAATTTAGAAATACAGGTAGGGCTATTGAATCTGGACTGCAAAAAAAGATATCCACTAATCATGAGTGTATCTTTTTCCTATCATCAAATGACAACCAGGTGTTTGCAACCCAAAACTGGTAGTCATAGGGAAAGATGAAGCTAGAAGTAGGGAGCACATGGAGATATTATTGGAGATAGAAATCTGCATTAAGCCTCAACTCTAACTCTCTTTTTCATTTATTTCTCCTTGGGGATCATTAAGCTATGAAAGATATAATTGCAAATATCCAATATTATTGATTTTAACTTGCTTTAAATCCCAGCTGGTTTGTACTTCATGATAATCTTGTCATTTAGTGAAACATTGTTCAATTTTAAGTTTCACCCTGATCTTCAGAAAGTTTCAGCAAAGACTGAATATTTTTGTGATCAGGTTCTTTTATGAACAATTAGATGCCAGTTCTCTCTAAGAAATGATATGAATATCATAGAACAAACAGAATTCTGTTATCAATACAGGATCAGAGCCTATTCGAAGCCGAACAGGAAAAAGTGGTACATCAACTCCAACTACTCCAGGATCAACTGCCATCACTCCTGGAACCCCACCTAGTTATTCCTCTCGCACTCCAGGAACACCTGGGACCCCTAGTTATTCCAGAACCCCACATACACCGGGTACTCCCACATCTGCAATTCTGGTACCCACTGAGAAAAAAGTTGCTATCATACGCACACCTCCGAAATCTCCAGCAACCCCTAAGCAACTTCGTCTGATTAATCAACCTCTACCAGATCTCAAGAATGTCAGGTCCAAAGTTGGGTCAACAGACAACATCAAGTATCAGCCTAAAGGGGGGCAGGTAAGGCTTTCATTTAAGTACATTTAAAAATAGGATTAGGGTAGATAAAGTTGAGAATATGCCGTATTGACTTGAAGGCATTCTTCATTAATTACTGTAAACTTCTAATTTTATTCTGGTAGTAATTGGCACCTAATTACACTTCTTGTTCCATTCGTTTAGCATTTTCCCTAGAAGTATATTTGAATGTATAAGGTGTTAGTATCCTTTATTAGAAAAAAAAAGCCAATTACTTCTGATAAAGTAGAAAGAAAATCTGCAGAATGGAAACTTCCTTTAAACCTCACTGATACACTTCTAGAGACTGAAGTTAACCACTGAAATGTTTTTGTATTGTAATCTGATTGTATTGTAATACCTTTCTGAAATACATTGGTATAATTTGCCTAAGATACAAGTTGCTCTTTATTTCTTGTGAAATTTTAATTTGTTTTATTTTGTGGAATTGCTTTTAAATGAGGGCTACCAGATTGGAGCTACAAATATCTAGACATTCCATAAATGGTAAAAATGGCAGAATGTGTATACACTAAGATTTCACAATTATTTATATTGAACGATCAAGTGTGCCTTGTTCATCAAAAACAGAGGTCTCCGAACTTGGCAACTTTACAATTTGTGGACTTCCAGAATTCTGAGAGTTGAAGTGCACAAGTCTTAAAGTTGCCAAGTTTGGGAATCCCTGATCAAAAACAATTTCATATTATGATGCCTGTTTTATTCAGCCTGTCAGAAAAATGTCATGCAGCTTCATATTGCTATGATAATATTTTCTATCTGCTTGTTTGGGATGCTTTCATGCGAAAATATCTGACTACAGCATAGAAGGATTAAGAAACCAAAGGAAGTATCCAGGGGTGGGATTCAAATTTTTTAACAACCGGTTCTGTGGGTGTGGCTTAGTTGGTGGCCATGGCTTGGTGGTCATGTGACTGGGTGGCCGTGACTTGGTGGTCATGTTATTGGCTGGGCATGGCCAACTCAATATCATCGAGGGATGCATCTCCTTGCCTGGCCTCTCATGACTGTGGGGATACTGCAACAGTCATAAGTGTGAAAAATGGTCATAAGACACTTTTTTCAGTGCCATTGTAACTTTGAATGGTCACACCACACAAGCAAAGTACCAGCAAAGGCTGGGGAAAAAAAACTCCAGAGAAGTTCCTGAGAGAGGAAGTCTAGTCCTGCCAAGAATGTAATAAGGGTTAACGGAGAGGCAGTTTCTGTAAGCAACACCAGAATGTTTCCTTCCTGCCTTCCTTACAGGATTAGGCCAGTAATTTCTTCTAACAACCGGTTCTCCGAACTGCTTAGAATGTTAACAACAGGTTCTAGCGTATAGGTGCAAACTGGTAGAATCCCATCCCTGGAAGTATCTACTACCATGAGAGTTCTGCTACAAATACAAACCTCCCAATACCCAGCTGGCTCAATTTGAGAGTTGCATATATACATTGCCTTCTTCCAGATTGGGTTAGCTTCCTCAAGTTCTGCTGGGAATGGAAAGCACAGTTGGTTAAAGACAAGGGTGAGATTCAAAAATCCCAGCAACCTGTTCGCTGCCTGGTTGCTGGGTGGGCGTTAGCTTACCAAAACCTCCTGTTTCCAGCTTCCAGTGGGCTTCCAGAGCCCTGGGGAGGCCGTTTTCGCTCTCCCAAGGGTCCAGAGCTTCTCCCGGGCCTCTGGGAGGGTGAAAATGGCTTCCTCCAGGCTCTGAAGACCCTCTGGAAGCCGGAAACAGGCCTGTTTCTGCACTTCCAGAAGGCCCCTTTTTCCCCCTCCCAGAGCCTCCGTGCAAACCCTGCACTTACCTCCATCAAAAATGGGCTGCGTGGAGACTCCTGGGAGGGGTGGGGTGGGATGGGTGGGACCAGCCGGTCGGTTGAAATACCGGTTTGGTGAACCAGATGTAATTTTAACATCCGGTTCACCTAAACCAATCCGAACTGGTAGAATCACACCCCTGGTTAAAGAGCATTAAACACTGACGCGATGCCTTGAGATCAGCATCATGCCTCAAAAGCTCTTGGGTCAGACTTTCAGTTTTTTCACGGTTTTCTCACTTTCTGATTCTCCAGATTCTAACGATTTGATTTTACTGATTTACAAATACAAATATAATTTGGTCTCTTATCTCAGATCTTTTCTTGATCATTGAGATAAGAAATTGAGGTTCTCCACTAGTAGTGGGGAATGTATTGCATTGATCTGTATTTTAACATGTGGTAAATTTCTCTGTGAACTACACTGCAAACTGTAGCCAAGTTTCATGTAATTGAATTTCTCTATTTGGCAAAACTAAGCTTTTCCTTGTTATTCTTGTTTCTCTGTCCAGTTATGTATTGGACCCTTAACGTGCCTCTCTATTGCTTTTACCCTTTCCCTTTCAACTTTTATATTTCACAATCCAATGTAATACATATTTAAATCAAGTCTAAATTCTTTCAAGTTGTCTTTATTTTTTTCAGACTGATTTTGATATTCAAAAATTAAAACGAATATACTTGTATTTTTGCAAATTTAACAGAACAGAAAGTCAATTAATCTCTCCCTTCAAGCCTTCAAGCTGGCATTTAGCGAACGATCACAGTTTCTTGCCTAAGTTTCCACTGATTGACAAATATCTTTTCCTCCTATCTACAAAAACAGAATAAAATATTATGCCACAGCAGATGATCCACAATCGTTTTGATAGAAAACACAGATAGCATACCATTGCTTAGATGACAAAGCATAAATCTGGATAGAAAAGTCATCATTGGGTAGCTTAAGGCACTTAAACATTTCTCTGAATGACTGTGGCCATAGCAACATGTTACTAAGGTGAGTGGGAGAGGAAGAAAGAAAGAAAATAATTTTTTTGAGCAATATTTACACAAACATGAGGACATTAGAGCCTCTTTGAAGTTTTCTTATGCACTATGGAATAATAAAACTGAGCATAGAAACTAAGAACAAGGTTGTATGACAATTGTCTCTTATACAAATAAAGTATCCCCTTGGGTTGCTAAATTAGCATTGTGGCAAATGTTAATGGTTAAAAATACCATAACCACATTAGAAAGAGCTATAGAAGAAGGCACATATTTCCCATTACGGATGGGAAAGCTAGAGCTTTAGGTGTACAGACTGCACGTAAGGTATTGTATTGGGATTACTCCAGTTGATTCAAAGTGTCCAAAGGGAGGTTTTCATCCAGAAGAAATAATTAGGGAGAGCCATTCTCCCTGTACATATAGCTGAAGAGATGACTCTACATGGCTGCAGAATTTACTATACCCTTCAACATGGTGATGGCATGCAACAACAAGAGTGATAGCATCAAGGGCCAATCTGACATAAGCAGCAGTGATGACAGTGAAAATAAGTAATCTTGGTGTGCTGAAGAGACTGGACCCCCATGTATCAGTTTGGAGATAGATCAATGACATACCAAGACAACCAACCTGCATCCTCTGACTATCATATGAGCTCTTTGGGATAGTGGTCATTTTGTCCATCTCCTTCACTCTGCACTCTGGACATGAAAATTAAAGGATCTTGAGTGTCCAATGTGGCAGCCAAGTTTTTCTGGCATCATTACATCTAAAAGACTAAGGAGCAAACTAAACTAGTGATAAAGATTTGGGGAGATTGTCCCTTCTTAGGAGAGAGACTGAGAGGAGAGGAGAAGCGTTTCTGGTTCATTCTGTTGGTAAGAGTATAAGAAAGGTTTTTATTTCTTTTTTCAAATTGTCACCAGGTACCTGGGTGAGCCATGAGATGGTGTTGGTATGGATGGATGGAAGGGAGTAGATAGACTGGCTGGCTAGGTTTTGGTTGCAGAGTGCTTTGCAGGAGCATACCAGATCAGTCAGCTATTTTGAAGGAGCATGCAATTGAGTGTACGATGACTTTTGACCTGGAGAGGAAGAGTGATAGATAAAGCAATGGACAATATGAAGGAAGTAAAGGCAAGCAATGACATGACAGTGTGATGGGCATGAGGAGACATCTGACAGGAAATGGGGATGGGCCATTCATGGGGAAAGTAGTCTTCATGCTTGGTACTGATGCTTCATTCCAATCACTTGGGGCCCCACCCAGAGCCTTGGTCTTTGGAATTTTGGAAAAAGTTCTTTCAGGCAATAAGGATTAAGTTTCAAGAAATTAAGAAGTATCTAAGATTATGTGGTGATGCTTCCTTGGGGTTAGATATCTTGGTTGTGACTTTCCTGGCTATTCAAATGAACTGTTTTCCTATGAACTGCTTCCATAATCAGTTTGTGGAAATCAAGAGCGTGCAGCTTATCATTTTCATAATATGAGCTGAAATAGACATGTCAAAAATAAGTATAGCAGGGAGGAAAATTCAATATAAACTGATATGACAACTAACCGTCTAAAGAGAGCAGACATGCTATTTTAGAGTGTCATTGGGAGATAAACTTGTTCCTTTCGCCAGAGGCATACACTAACCTAGGAATGCACTGACCAATGCACCCTTTTTCTCCTTAGTCTAGAAATAGAGTAATATTGTTACAGCCCCAACAACTGGAAGTGCTTACATAAACAGTAAGAAGTTGTTTGTTAATAAATCAAAATATAAATTTGTACAGTTCTCATCAGTAGCTAGTCAGTTAATAAATCTTATTTAACCTATCTCTTGCTACCAGCCTATGCACACATATTAGTCTGCTTCAGTTAGTGTTTTTATACAGCATAACTATCTGATGACAAAAAAATGAATTCTTGAAAAAGCTTGAAATGGCTGGAGACCTTTTATTTTATAATCATGATCACCTATAATAAAAATAATGAAGATGAGGTTTCCCCAATTGTTAACTGAAAAAAAACAAAGGCATTTCAAGTTCTGTTAGTTTTCTGGAAGAAACCATTCTGACCCTCCACCAAAAGGATGGCTATAACATGCAAAATGGCAAAGGAGAGAGAGGATTGATAAGCCATCAGTTTCTTAATCAGGAGAAAGCTATCTTTTGCTCACAGCCTGTTCTACTGCTAGTCAGTTTATAAAGTTTCATTTTTACTGGACGTAATCACCAAAAGTTGCTGATAAACAGCTTAAAGCACAAAAACTTCAGTCCTGTGACTGAAGTTCTAGCTTTTCTGCTTTGCTAATATTGTAATTTTTTTATAATGGTATGATTTAAGACAAAACAAAAACAAGTGCAATTCTACCACCAATTTAGTTATGCTGGTCATGTGACTAGATGGGCGTGGCTTGGTGGTCATGGACTGGCTGGGCATGGCCAATTCAACATCACTCACATCGAGGCATGCATCTCCTTGCAAGTTCTAGCTTTTCTGCTTTGCTAATATTGTAATTTTTATAATGGTATGCTTTAAGACAAAACAAAAAACAAGTGCAATTCTACCACCAATTTAGTTATGCTGGTCATGTGACTAGATGGGCGTGGCTTGGTGGTCATGGACTGGCTGGGCATGGCCAATTCAACATCACTCACATCGAGGCATGCATCTCCTTGCAAGGCCTCATGACTGTGGAGATGCTGCAACAGTTGTAAGTGTGAAAAATGGTAATAAGTCACTTTTTTCAGTGCCATTGTAACTTTAAATGGACACTCCACACAAGCATTGTACCAGCAAAGGAAGGGGGAAAAAAACTCCAGAGACATTCCTGAGACAGGAAGTCTAGTCCAGCCAAGAATGTAATCAGGGTTAACGGAGAGGCAGTTTCTGTAAGCAACACCAGAATGTTTCCTTCCTGCCTTCCTTACAGGATTAGGCCAGTAATTTCTTCTAACAACCGATTCTCCGAACTGCTTAGAATGTTAACAACCGGTTCTAGCGAATAGGTGCAAACTGGTAGAATCCCACCCCTGAATGGAATATACATAAAACACCTCATTCTAAGAGAATAAAAAATATTGATGTTAATATAAAAACCCAATGACCGAGTTGAAAATCTGGTAAGTTTTTTATGATGAACTCAATTTGATGAGTGAAGGGAGTTTAGCTTGACATTTTTTCATCTACCGGTAGTTTATCTACCTGTGAAAAGTAGCTAGTGGAAATTAACTTTGGAATCTGTCTTAAAAATATATATATTAATGTCAATGTAATATTCATTTTGATAACATTAATCTTGACCAAAGACTTAGAGTTTTAATCATCAAGCTATATTTACTGAAATTGCACCTATGCATTTAGAGATAGTAAATTCAATATGTTGTGATATATTTTGAGAAAAATACAAATCCAAACATTTTGAGAACCAATATAAATTGTAGATCCAATGTCTTGCAATGATATATAGCTATAGTGGATCCTAATGCTAGTAAATCAAGTTTGTTTCAACTAATAGTATAACTAGAGTGTAAATACATTGCTGTTTATAAAGCAATAAACTGTGCTAATGACATTGTACAATTATCAAGGAGAGTCATAATATCTGCACATAATAACAATTTATATTCTATATTGAATGCAACCATACAGTTACTATCTTGAGATTGTCTAATAGAAATAGCCAGTGGTTTAAGAACTAAATTGAAGATTAAAAGAGACAAGAAGCATCCTTGCTGAGTGCAATGATATAACTTGACAGGTTGAGAAACAAATCTATTTGTAATAACTCTAGCTTTGGGGAAAATATATTAGTTTTCCAGGAAATTAATAATTTGCTATGCAGTTACAAAAGCCCCTAATTGATATAACAGTATAAAAGTCAAAACCCTGATAATTGACAAATTCAGCTTGGATAATAACTCTCTATCTGGAATTCATGTTATAATTTTTTGTCAATTTTCTTGTTTCAAATAATAATACATTTTTTTGCAGCTTTCTGTCAGATTCTCAGTATTTCCAGTCAATATATTTCAGAGAGAATTGAAATTGTTCTTTGCCTCCAACTTAAGCTTTGCTCTTACAAATACTTGATACGATTTGTCTGTGAGATTTCTAATATATAACAAAAATTAATCTTTAGTCATCTTTTATTTTATTATTTAGGCAAAAGTAATCATAGAGTCTTAAATGTATCACAGAGAATGCATTTATTGGTAGAGCCCTAAAAAAGAACAAACTCCATTTTTAATATGTTCTAGCAAGAGAGAATGTCTTAGAAGAAAAATACTCAAATATATAATGTAGAATTATATAATTGTTAAATTTCACAGTCATCTTAAAAATGAAGATGTGTAGTTATTAATGAATGTAACCACTGTGCTCTCAGCTTTGTGCCAGTGTCCTGACATTCTGTATTCCCTAGCTATCCTTCTTATCTTAATATTTGTTGCAGTAGTTTAAGAAGGTGAGAGATGGAAGAAATTGGTTTAGCATACACCAGAATTGTAATTTGTTTAATTTGCACTTTCTTAATCTATACCTGAACAGAAATGCAGCTGTGCTTCAGGAGCTTTATTTTTCCAAACTTTGCAGTTCATTCTTCTAATTTAAAAATGCATTTGAATTCCATCTAAAGAAGAGACCCACCCCCATTCACATTCATAGCTAGTATGTGATGTCAGATAAAATTACATGATCTCCAGCTTAATATTTTGAGAAAGATTCAGAAAGACAACCATAGAGCCTTAGAATCATAGAGTTGGAAGGGACATAAGAGGTCATCAATAAAGGTCAGCTGCACATCTTTACTACTCCAATGGGTCTTTGTAACACTTAGGGATTCTACCAGAGCTCTTCTGTGGCATTGCTCTGCATTCTAAAATACCACATGGGGAAAGCCAGTGAGTTTTTGGATAGTGCTCTGCATGTTGAGCCTCATTCCATTGGCAATGTCGCGTTCTATAACTTTCAAAGGAAATATGAAATCAGCAAAGACAGCAGAAGGGAGCCTGAAGGTAGCGAATTAATATTGAGAATTGTGTGCCCTTGTTTCAAAGAATGATCCTTGAGGTATATATGATTTTTCATAAACTTTCTGCAAAACTACCCACAACTCAAAATAGTATAGTGGGAAGGAAGCAGGAGAAAATATGAGCATATAACATTTTTATATTTTTGAACTTTTTGTTTAAAATCAAGATCCAGTAATTGTGTGGGGTTTGTTTTATTTTAATTATTTTTCTATATTATCATAATTGCAATATGCACAAGAGCATTTATATTCTTATACTGGCCGTTTCAATTTAAATTTACCATACATCCTGATGGGTATGCTTTTTCCTATTTATAAAACTGATAAAATCATTCCTAGTAGAGTTATGATTTCCCACCTATATTTTTATAAGAATCTTTAATAAAGACCAGTTTCCTATTTCTTGTGTGAAAGGCCTATGCTTGTTTAGAAGATAACCACTTGTGTCAAATTGTCCTTGGCATCTTTTATATCTAAATAAGATATATACAATGTATATACATATCAGAATCTTTGATGAGTTGATTGTATAGTGCAGGTTTTTTTTTTTGTTATTGTTGCTGTTTAATGAAGAAGAAAAAGAAGATTGCCATTTTTTAACCAACTGCAAGATTCCATTGCAGTCATTTGGGTGAATAGAGACTTACAGACCTTTTGATAAAGAGATGTAGTAAATGTGGAATAAAACCCATAGGAAATGTCATTTTATGGCTTGGGTACTCATTAGCCACCTTTCTAGAGATGTATTTAATAATTCAGTGTTTGATTTGTGCCAAGGACACTTTCAAAATCGGTATCTTATCTATTCCTGAATCACATGGAGTAAGACTATAGTGATCTTGATTGTATTTACTTATGAGGCTGGGGAAATACAGGTCTAAGAGCTGCTTTCAGAAAGATTTCCATCCTGTAATCTCATTTAGGCATTGCTGCTTTCCCTTGGAAATGAGGGCAATGCCAAGCAAGTATTCTCTTACTGCCTCGTTGTGTAAATCCATAAACGGAAAATTCAGGTTTTTGTGTTTTTTTTTGAAACACTGGTCACAATCATGTGTGCAGAATAGATTCAGACAAGGACATTGCTTTTTCTCTTGGCATTATAAGGTAGAAATTTTATTCAGCAGCCGTAAAACTAAAAAAAAAAGACACCTCAACCTTAGAATTTTGCTGAAAATCTGCACCACCTTGTGAAGGAAAGACACAAAGCTTAGTCAGTTATAAAATAAGTTTTAAAACATGTATACTTAAATACATATTTAAATGTTTTGGAACTTTTAAATACAACTTTGTGTCATTTAACTATTTTCAAAAAGGTTTTTATATTGGCAGCCTCAGAAATCCTGCTTGTGTTGGGGAAGAGGAATTCAGAGAAGCTTCAGAATCATAGGAAAGATACAGCTGTGATTTCAAGGCATGGAAAATCAAATGGGATAATAAATCCAAAGTTCATAGTTAGAAATAGTAACAGAATTGGAGAACAGAAGAGGGCTGTTTTCTGAATGTTAGATAAGTAAAATAAAAACTAGCCTAGCGAGGGTGCTTCTCTAAATTTCTCTTCCTAAGAAATGGCTAGAGTAAATTGATACATTTTAAATGACAGAAACTATTTTGCAAAGGCTTTCATGTTGGGGTGGGCTGCTGGGGGCTCGCAGGGGCTCAGGCAATTCCCTAGCTAAGATTCTGCAGAGTCGGCGAGCCCCCAAATCCGACTCCTGGCTGGCCTGGCACAGGTCTGTCCAACCCCGCCCCGCCCCGCCCCACAGGAGGTGGAGAATGAAGCTGAATCCGGGCGCCCATTGCCTTCTCTTGCTGCTCACCCTGGGACTTGGTGCTTGGGACGCCCAGGCTGCAATGGGTGCTCAGCTCCCTTCGGATGTCCCCAGAGGGGAGAGTGGAGTGGGGGGCAGGCGAAGACGCCAGTCCAAACCGCCCGGGTGGGGCTGAGCCGGGCTGGAGGGAGCTGGGGGGATGAGAGGAAGCCTCGGCTTTTGCCTCTAGGGGGCTAGAATTCAGCAGTGCGTGTTTGAAATCACTTTTGGTCCAATAGAGTGAACTTTTGCTTGTTATTTATTTTCAGGAATGAAAACTCAGCCAGATGTTTGTCTTGCACCTTTCCCTAAATATCGAATGACATGAATGAGAAATTAGTCATTTTATAGGCTAGTTTGTGATATGTTTTTTTTTTTCTTTTAGTTTGGGACCACAGACTGAAATGATGTAACAATGCTTAGCTACTCCTTAACAAGTTTTGCTTTCCCCACTCTACCCACCCATTCCATGTGTAAGCCCTGTCATTTGTATCTCTCTGTTAATACAATTTAGGATTGCGTTAGCTTTTTGGCTGCCTCTGCACACTGCTGGCTCATATTTAGCTGATTGTCCACTAAGACTCCAAGATCCCTCTCACTGTCACTGCTATTAAGCCTGGTTTCACTTAGTCTTTTATTTAAGTATTAAATGCACGAAATAATAAACAACTTTTTGGTATATATAATTTTTTAGACAATTAGGGCAAAGAAGCGACGTTGTGTTGGCCACACTCACCCAGTCATACGACCACCTAGCCCTGCCCACCTGAACACATGACCACCCAGCCACGCCCACCCAGCCAGTCATTAGGGCAGAGAGACCCTTGCTAAAAAATTTGAAGCCCACCCCTGCTTTACACCCAGGGCTTGCCTTCACGTGATTATTTCTATCCATGAGTAACTAAATCATGTCCTATTTATGGCTGGAAACACTTTCAATGACACTTATTCTTTTTTATATAAAGATTTAGGCATGTAAAACAAATGCTAATTTATATTTGCTATAGTTCACTTTCCAGATAGAAAATTTACTTATTCACAAATTCATCTAACCTATTTATGTTCCCAATTCATAGTCTGGCAATACTATGCTTGACTAATAATATGATATATATCATACATTATATTGTATCTATAATTAATTATTATTATTGTTGTTGTTGTTGTTATATAAAAATCTATGAGGAGATGTCAGCAATTTGATATACTTTGAAGGAAGAAGAACTAAAGAACAAAAAGCTGAAAAATAGTTTATGCAAAAAAATACAACCTGGAGAAAAAAACAATAATGGAAATCATGGAAGAACTAAAACAGTGTGTAATAGCAACGGTAAATAAAATAGAAAGATACCAAGGACGAATAAAACAATATTGTGAAAATGTCCAGTTCAGAAAAAACCAACCCTCTTTTACCGGTCACCGGATGAAAATCGAGTCCAAACTACTGTTCACCCATGTAAAGAAAAAACTTTGAAGTTTTGGAAAGAACTGTGGGAAAACCCAGTGGAACACAACAAAACTGCCTCCTGGATTAAAGATATTAAAAAACAAGCAATACAAAACAAAATGCAGAATATTGTAATAACATATAGTTGCAAAACAAGTAAAGAAGGTCAAGAACTGGAATGCACCTGGCCTGGACAAACTGCATGGATACTGGCTAAAACACCTGATCAGTCTCCATTACCACATGGCCAGTCAATTTGACAAAATGCTTCAAAATGCAACAAGCAAAGAATGACAATTAAAAGTGAGAATTTTATTATTGAAAGACCCTTGAAAAGGGATGTATGAAGATTTCACCCTTGGACCATTTAAAAGATTAGATTGATTAATTTCGGGACATAAAGATCCTTGGATATTTAACATTGTTTTTTTAGCTTGAAAAGTGGCTTTGATTTGGATAACGGACAGTTGGACAATTGGCTGGGAAGAAATAAAAGAAACAAGAACAGAGAGGAGTGAAATTTGTAAAGAAATTGCGTTGGATTTTCAGGAAATAAAATATACACTGGCAAGAGGATTTGAGAACATTTTGAATTAAATACAAAACATGGACACAAAGCTGGAAATTGAGATACAAATGATAAGAAGAAAGCAGGAGGACCAGGAAGAGGAGGAGCCAACTGAAAGAGGAACTAAAAATAAAAAGGATATAAATATAATGATTGATCTAAACCAAGGGGAGAGTAATAATAAAACAGGAATTGGAATTGCAAAGAGAAACCTTTGGGAGGAAGATAGGGGTGAGAGTAGATAACTTGGAAATGAGACAATGGAACATAATAGAGAAGGAAGAAATGTTTAAGAGGAAAGGTCAAAAAGTGGTAGCTAGAAATGGAAATATAAGAGAGGAATATGGGAGACAAGCTAAGAAGCAAAAAAACTAAAGCTTTAATGCGAGTAAGAGATGATGGTTAAAATAGAAAAGCAAAACATTGTGAAGTATTATAGAAGACAATGAAAGGCAACATTTAATAAAAATATAATATTATTAGAATTGTATAAATTGTTAAATGTAAGAATGATGAATTATTGTATTTGTATTAAAATGTGACTAGAAAGGGGAATTTTTCTTTTTTACATATAATAGTGGCATACTCAGAAATTAATAAGGGGATAGATAATAGAAATTGATTATTAATATATAATTGGTAGTAAAAGGAGTGAGGTTAAGAATATAGAGATTCACATAAAAATAACATACTGTAATATTGAATAATTAAGATTGATAATTTAATAATTATATGTATTAATTTGAAAAATTGTCAATTATATTAAGTAAGAGGAATATTGTCATATTTGTATCAAAATGTAAGAGGAATATTGTCATATTTGTATCAAAATGGAACCACACTGTTCACACATTGATTTTTGTTGTACTAAAAATTAAAAATAATAATAATAATAATAATAATAATAATAATAATAATAATAATAATAATAACAACAACAACAACAACAACAACAACCTAAGGATAACAATTCCCAAGATTTTTACATTTTTCCACAAAATTGGGCAGGCCATCATTGGGAAGTATTGTGGCATATCCTGATGTTTTTCCAGTAGAGCAGCATTCCTCATGCAGCTCGCATAGGAACATTCAGGGAATCATCATTTGTGATGTCTTCTTCTGACTCTTCATTTTGATACTGTTGCACATTTTTGTAAACTAAAATTTTCCTGAACAAATCTTTCTGTCTTCTGGGCCGACTCTGAGTGTGTCTTGTGTTCCATCTTCCATACAAGTTTATTCATATAAAAACATGACATAAAGCTGCCCATTATTGTTGTATCATGACATTTTATAGTGAATAGCAATAATATAGTGATATGTTGTTCATTAATTAATGTGATTATTCTTTGTTCACATATTCCAGCAACTGATTTTGAGATGTACACAGTATATATAACTATATGGACCATGTTTGAGGAAGATAGTAGATTTGTACAAGATGCTGGTTGGTTAGCCTGCAATCGTGCAAAGCCAGACCTTACAGTATAGTTTTGCACCCTGATTTTCAGGATCATAAAAACCAAAGAATATGCTTAATAGTAAGATAACCTCCAATTCCTTTTAGGTTAGGATTTTAAACAAGAAGATTGATTTTAACGATGTTCAATCCAGATGTGGTTCAAGAGATAACATCAATCATTCAGCAGGGGGAGGAAATGTAAGTAGAGTTAGTACCTTACATTGTTCTCCAGGTAACTGTGGAGAACCCATGCTATAAGAACTAGCTCTTTAATCCTCTACCAAGATTGCTTCTCTTCTTGCTAAAGCTTCACACATTAACTTGGTCTAGTAATGCATCAGCTTTGTGTGCTGAGTGGTATATCCCTTCCCCCCCAAAAAAATCAGAAAGTCTTAATTTCACTCAGAAGGACAAGAGCCAGGTTTTCTTCACAAAGCATCCTGTTCTACAAGCACTGATGTAATGACGTATTGCTGTGGTTCTTCTGAACTCCATCATTAATCAAAGTTTGAAAGCAAAATGGGGAAAAAAGTGTTTTACAAGTCTTGAGTTCTGAATGATGTCAACAGAAAATCACCATTACTTGATAAAAATTTCAGGTGTATTGTTACTGATTCAAAGGTAAGAGAAATGGATTGATCACCCATTGGTCCTAATCTTACCAGATGGCATTCATAGCCACTGAACAATACATGTTAACTCCTTATAAGATGATTTCACTTCACAATAGGAGATGCTTGACTCCTACATAGGGCTATCTTAGGAGTTATTTATCCAATTGTATGGTTTTATCCTTTCAACAAACTTATTCCAAGCAATCTAGTAAACACCTCTTAAATATTTTGACATTTTTGACATGTCAAAATTATAAGACAATATTTCCAATAATATTTCTCAGAAGCTAAGGAAGTTTATGAAATAACCTAGGAAGAGAAAATTGTCCTGAACAGAAAGTCGGGCAATGAAAATAAACATCCTTGATTATGTAAGGAAAATAGAAGCTTTAAAAGACACACTTCAACACACAGCACTGAGGCAAATCTTACCTTCATCTTTAAAAATAATCTCACTTTCCTGATTAATAACCTTACTTATTACTGA
Source organism: Notechis scutatus (assembly GCF_049901735.1). Classification (NCBI taxonomy): domain Eukaryota; kingdom Metazoa; phylum Chordata; class Lepidosauria; order Squamata; family Elapidae; genus Notechis; species Notechis scutatus. The sequence goes on along the minus strand of NC_142009.1, from coordinate 167,277,028 downwards.
AAGAGATTTTTAAATGATTCCACTAATTTACTCTGCCAATGGGATGTTTGCTGTATTAACCTGGATATCATTCCTTTCTTTTTCCCATTATTACTTTCATGTATTGTGCATTTTTCAAACTTGATACTTACCTTTTCTATTTTTGTCTTCTTCCTACATATATAAAATGCATATTTTTCTGTATCTATAGCTCTCTATAAACATACATATATTTTGTATATTTTAAACAGGTGCAAATTGTAACCAAGAAGATAGACTTGAGTCATGTGACTTCTAAATGTGGTTCCCTGAAGAATATCCGTCATAGGCCAGGTAATGCTAAGATTTTCCAGAGGGGAAATGGAATTCTGTAAACTCCAGCATTTTGGTAAACTTTTACAGTTTCATTTCTAGGCACTCTGATTTCAAAATCATGTCTGGATTATGGGGGGAAACTGCATCCTCCATTTCCCTAATATCTGGTCTGTTGCCATTGCTACATGGCAGGGTAGGAGGAAGAAGAGAAAGAGGTCTCTAGCAAAGCCTATCTATCACCACAGCCACATAAATAAGGTGGGAAGAAGATGAACAGCACAAGAGAAACTCATAACAAAAAGCCTCGAGGGAGTAGATTGGTCATAACTACTTCTCAGTGCATTCTCTGAGGAATTTATGATTGTGAAACTTTTACACTGTTTCCTGAATTATGTCCTGCATTACATCATTGAATACATGGAACTAAATTAGAGAAAGGTTGACTACTGGTCAAATGTGTGCTGAGAAAATCATATAAACAATATACCTGGTAGGGATATTCACAAGTTTTTTTTTTTAAGGAAATTTCCCTTTTCTAGTAAAACCAGGTAATTGCAGATAAATCATTGGAATCAAATTTACCAATCCTTTTAAAATAGATAAACCAACATGAAGTAATTGGTTCTACATCTTCTAACACTAAAAACATACATATTGCATATATTTAGTATTGCAGTGATTTAAACTGTAAATTATCCATCTATCTATCTATCTATCTATCTATCTATCTATCTATCTATCTATCTCTATATATCTATCTATCAATCAACGAATCATCTTATTTATATCATGGGGCACATGTAAGTAGTCTTAATGGCTTAGTTAAAGTTAAATAGTTAATAGTTAAAAAATATAGTACACAGATACCCCAAACCAATACCTGGCATTAACACCTCAGTGCTCTCCTGAAATACTCCATCTTCAGCTATTTCTGGAGGACAGTTAAAGTTGGACACAACTGAATCTATTTAGTATTTTCGTATTTATTTGATTTGTCAATCGCTTACAAGATACAGATATAAGAATAAATATAGTTTTGAATACATGAGATAGATACTTATAAGAAAAATAAAAATAGGACAGGGACGGTAGGCATGATTGGTGCGCTTATGCAGGCCTCTTTAGGAAGGGGGTGAGGTCAATAGTAGACAGTCTAAGGTTAAATCTCATGTAGGTAGCGTTCTGGGGGTGGGGGGGGATGCCTCTAGGCTCCTATCTATCCTCCCCAAAATGGAAGACAGTCAGCTGCTTCTCTTGGCAGAATTCAAGTGGCTGTGAATGGGAGAGAAGTGGCCCTGCACATCACCTGGAACCAAACTGTAAAGGCCTTTATATGTTAAAGCTGGCACTTTATACTGAGTTGGGAAGCTAAGAGGAATATGGGAAACAACCAAGGTTACAGACTGGTAACCAAAACAAAGAGTTGTTTGAACAGAGACATAAATATATACACACAGTCTATTCAGAATCATCATTTCCCAACAAGTTACTGGGACCACATCAAAACTGGAGATGTTGATACACCACCCTGTTTAGTTTTCCAGTGTTAGTGGTGAATGACTCCCCAACCCTAGCAACTTGCATATATACATTCTTCTTGGAATAACTGAGAACACATCTAAGTTAAATAGTATGGGGTATATATACACACACACACCCCTTACTATTTAACTTAGATGTTTTCTCAGTCATTCCAAGAAAAATGGAGCTGATGTCTTTCCCAAAGTGATTAAGGGTAGAGTTAAAGGGACTCCCCCCCCCACAAAGTAAATAGATTACTATGTAAAGGTGGTTGAATCAAGGTAAGAAACCAGTGATTCAGAGTATTGAGGGGCACTAACGGAACTCCTGTTTGAAATTGCTTTTAAAGCAGCCACACTTTTTCCGGGAACCACAAAGGCAACTTTTTGTGTTAAAAACTGATGCAGTGCATAGCCTAACATCACCATTCTTTCATCTTGGCAGAGAACCTCTTTGAAACCTGGAATTATTGAAGACCAATAAAGAAACTGCATAATTTTATTTTCACAGTACAGAAAAATCATCTATTAGTGCAGCGGTTTGTTTACACAAACTCATTATTAATCTCTTGTATTTTAATGATAAAATTTAGATTATGATCGAAGTATAAAACTAACTATATAGTTTACATGAGAATTTTGCTTTCTTAATTTCAGGGGTGGGGGTGGGGGAATCTGTTTCTCCTGAAAGTTACATTAGTTGCATTGCTAGCATTGTATATAAAACAACTTGTAGGAAGAATATCTTTCATAGCAGTAAAATACTAAAATATTCAAAGAAAAATTATTTTAAAAATGGCTATACTGCAGTTCTTTTAAAAGGAAGGACAGATGCTTGTCATGAGTGTTTCCCACTATTTTTTTCTGGGTGTTTTCCAAACAATGTTTAAATGGAACTAAGCATATGTTATCCAAAATCATTCCGAGCAAAGATCTTTCACTGGTGTCCTGGCCATCTGGGAGGTAATTGGCCAATTCACTGTTCCTGCTTTTTGTTAACAGAGAACAGCCTAGTCCAGGGGTTTCCAACCATGGCAACTTTAAGACTTGTGGACTTCAACTCCCAGAATTCCTCAGCCAGCTGTGCTTAAAGTTGCTAAGGTTGGAGACCCCTGGACTAGTCCAATCAGGATCATAGCAACCTAGTGTGGTTGCAAGGAGGTGTACTCCAAAAATACCCAGAAGCTGTAGAGGCAGTGCTGCAGAAGCACTTCAATTTTATGGTGGCTGAAGTTAAATGACATGCTGAAGTATGGCAAAGGTCACATAGTCTTAACCAAGCCATTGCTATAATACGTAGGTAAGGTTTTCCTTATTAACCACAATGAAACCCATGGCCTGGGATTAGAGTGCAGTAAATCAAACCACCAACTGATTTAGTGTGTTATACAAATTGTGAAAATTCACCAATTCCTATATATCTCAGATTCCATTTTCATGGCAGATATATCTCATTTTAGTTAATAATAGCCCTATTTTCCAGTCATAAGGCCCACTGCTATAAAACTTTTGTCTACAATTATGTGGAGTGTGTGTATATATTTATTTCTCTTTTGTCTTGTTCTCATCATATACTAAATGATTTTTTTTTCTGTTTGATGTGCATAATAATCAGTTACACAGTAGGTTTAAATACTATTTAAATCCTAGATCCAGAAGAACTGTGCTCTTTTAAAGTATTTTTCCTTCCCTCATAACTTATAGGAGGGGGTCGAGTGAAAATCGAAAGTGTGAAACTGGATTTTAAAGAAAAGGCCCAAGCCAAGGTTGGGTCACTTGATAATGCTCACCATGTGCCTGGAGGAGGTAATATCAAGGTAAGACATCAAGGGTTATAGACTTGACAGCTTGTCAATATATTAATTTAATGGATTATCTATTCTTTTATTTAATATTTTGGAGTTATTTAATATTCTGGAGTTCTTCAGAGTCCTACAGGTAAAAATGACAATGATTTACACAGAGATAGAGATTGCTACTACCTCATAGTGTCCCCCATGAGGCTTGAGTTAATGCTTAGCTCTTCCTTCAGAGGAGACTTGCAAGAGCAGGGAGATTCCCAAGGGTGAAAATCCCATCTTTATGCCATATCCAAGCTCCAGAGATTTCCTGCTTCCTCTCTGAAGTCAAGACTTTACACTGTTACCACTGGTTTATGTACAAAAACTTTCAGACTTTATCTTCATTGCATGTTTGATTTTGTTTCTGTCAACTGTCCCAATTGGCATATTCAAAAAAAAGAAACTCCCAGCTCTTTAGGTTAACCAAGAGTAGCTTTATTGAAAAATCCATCTAGTCACGGCAGAAGCAAAGTCAGTTCTGGGATTTTTCCTGTGAAAACCTACATAGCTAACTCCCCTTTTCCGTTATGGCCCACCCACAGTTCATAGTTCACCAATAGAATTCAATTCTTTTGCTTTGGGAAAAGCTGTCTCCTTTGGTCAAAAACGTTCTTAATTACTTGGCCTTGTTAGATAACGTCTTTCTGGCAACAGACAGTTCACTTGTATTCCACGGCCTCTCTCCACCCTTAGGAATTCACACCCTCCCCTCACCCCATCACTGTTTGACAAAGCTGTGAGCAAAAGCAATAGGTACAGGCAACTATGGAGTCGAGTCAGGTTTGACAGTTTCTTTTTTGTTCCTGAAATCATTACAATTCTTTTTTGAATATTTCTATTTTTTTAAAAAAAAACATATGTTAAATACAGAATTTTAACAGAAATTGATTTACTTGCCCCTCTTAAATCTCCCCGGATGTGGAGGGGAACATTTTTACTTATTTATTTTTTATGTTCATATGAACCTCATTGCTTTTTTGATCTCTACAAAGCTGAACTATATGGTTCTCATTAACTACATTGTATTTGCTGGACTAACTGGAGTATTTGTTTTATGATTTAAACAAAAAAAGTTAAAATATTATTTAAATCAACGTTTCAATATTTTAAAAAGGAGTATACAGAATGCCCAAAGAATACAAATTATCTTTTAAAAAAAGTATTTTAGCCCAGGGAATCTGTCAGGAATGAATCTGTCGTTCAATTAATTTGGAAAGTCCTGATCAACAAAACTAAACTTATACTGCAACATTTCCCACTAGATACTTAGACATATCTTCATTTTCATTTAAATTTATTTAAAGAGAAATATGAAATGACTGTGGACAGTTCTGCAGTGGGAGATTTCTGGTGATGAAATTAGGACATCTTCATAAAGAGACTGGGCAAAGGACACAATTATAATCTGCTTTTAAAAGTTTGACCAGGAAAGATTGCCACCCAAGAAAATATTGAGAAAATTTTTCCAAGGAAAATAAAGTGAAATTGGTCTCAGGGGAGCTTCACACCTCTATAGTTCCTGCATTTTATTTTTGTACCTTTCTTCCTTGCACAGATTGACAGCCAGAAACTCAATTTCCGAGAGCATGCAAGGGCCCGTGTGGACCATGGCGCTGAAATCATCACCCAGTCTCCTGGCCGATCAAGTGTGGCTTCCCCTCGGAGGCTCAGCAACGTGTCCTCTTCCGGCAGTATCAACCTGCTTGAATCTCCTCAACTTGCCACCCTGGCTGAAGATGTTACTGCAGCCCTCGCTAAACAGGGCTTATGAATTTGCTTTGTTAGCAGTGTTTGAAGTTACAATATTTAGGCATGATTTCTTGCCAGGAATGGGCTCTGAGCAGGTGTTAACATTCATTCTTTACTATGTCTAAAATTAAGTCACATCCCAAGACTGTAGTAATCATAAAATAAAAACTGGGGGAAAGATCCATATAGATGCAGAAACTGGCCTGATTTCCAATTACAGCAGGAAGATTTTGGCTTTTCTATGGGTACAATTGCAGTATATTACATTGGACAATTATTGTTGCTCTGCTCTGTCTTGCATGGAGTATGTACTGTAATAACAATGCATTTTGACCTTCCATGTGCCTGAAGGCCATCCACTACTTTTTGAAGAGCCTTGTTCAATCCCTTAAGTTGCTTATTTGACCGGTTTGTTGATGGATGGAATTAAGAAGCATCTCCACTTGTAATTTATCAACAGGTTAATTTAAACAGGAGAGTTTGTGGACCATGCAGAAGGGCAAATATACTGATATCAACACTTCAGAAAGGGTGGGGTTATTTTATATACATGGGTAGAAGAAAGAGGTAATTAAGTTATTAATGTTGTGGAAGTTGGATGATTATGTCAGTGTATAGCTGATTACAATAAATTATTTAACTAATAATTAAGTAAGTAGCGGGGGAAAATCATGAGCTGTACTGGGGAAGCAACATTTTTTTCTTTTTTAAAACAGTTACCGAAATTAAGCTATGGAGTTATGTCAGATTAGAATATTAGTTAAGCATCTAGGTTTGTGTCTTCACTACTGGTTTCATGTCCTCTCCCATCTGTTTGATACAGATATATATATATATATATATATATATATATATATATATATATATATATATATATATATATCCATTTGTGATACCCCCTCATACTTGAATATTCTAATCCTTTATTCACAGTATCTGTGTCTCTTGCACCCTTTGGTGTTGCAATTTTAGGTCTGTAAAAGTAGATGTTAGCAGGGATATTATTTCCCTATTCAACCTTTTACAAATACAAAAAAAAAAAGATTGTTTAGCATGAAATTGCTTTCTGTAACATCTCAAAATGTAACCCTGTTTTAGTGCCAGATGCGAGTCTCTTCTGTGATACTGGAAAACGTCTTCTTTCTTTCTACCTATCTTTGTTTTCTTTGCCATTACTGATTTTATGTCTTACTTATCTTTCCTCCTTTCTTCCTGTTTTCCTGCCTTCCTGCCATCCCTCTCTCTCCAAAACTCTAGTTTTGAATTCAATATTTTAAAAATATCATTTAGAATAATGATTTTTCCTATGTTAAAAAACACTGAAGTACAAGTGATATTTTTAAATTATTCATTTTTTCTTTTGCTAAAGTTGAAATTCCAAGAAACAACAAGGAGTCTTCTCAGAAGTTATTCTATTTCTACAAATTTCATCTTTGCATTGATGTACTTGGACACCTCAGTAGAACAAGGCTCTGGAGAGTTGCATTCATTACATATATTGATTCCTGATATGTAAGCTCCCTAGGTAGGATAACCAAGATGATGGACTGATAAACTTCAGAAACAATATAAAAAGTATATGACAGTGTTTCTAATAAGAGAAAAGGCACTTAACTTGGAATGTATGGGATTTCCACCATTACTACATGGAAATTAAAAAGATACGCAAGATGGTCTGGTAATGTGATGCATAAGTGGACCACCGTCTACTCATGTAATATATGCTAGTTTTGACTATGTGATAATTGTTCCCTATTTTACCCTGCAGTTTTATGGCATTTTCCTTAAAATCACCTATATTACATTTGCATGTTCTCAAGCTGACCTGTATGTAAATGGTTCATTAGGATGGCTTTGTGTGTTGGAAGCTGTTGGACAAGGGCTACCTCTTAAACATTTTAATTTACCTAGTGTGTCTCAAGAATGATGCTTCAATTATTTTCAAAGAAAAACATCAACAATGCAAACAAACAAGAGGCTCATAAAAGCTAACAAATTTATCACTGCATACAATCTCATAAGATGCATGGAGCTGGCTCTCATTAGATGAATTTATTAGGTGCACAAATGTGATTCTGTGCACTTCTCTGGAATTGTTTTGTAATAGCTATAGGATTAAATTGGATCCTAATTTTAAAATAGAGCCTTTAATGTCAAGCTGTTATTTGTAAATGAATGGAAACAAGTATACCTGTATACTTGTTCAGATAATATGAGGATAGACTAATGCATAAATAGCCTGGTAGGTTATATCTTAGAAGCTGCCTCATGTTAAGATCCTACTGCTTATAATGCAGTCATGTAGGCTTTTTCTTTTAAATTTAGCCTGCAGTCAAGAGGACTGTTTTGGTCTGTGATTGCTATGATATTTGGAATAACTCTACGAAGTTTAAACACAATATTGATTACAGATGCAAGAATACCCCTGCTGGATCAGAACAAGAGAGCCAATCTTGCTGTGGGCTCTATGCCGCTGCTTTAAAAAAAAGTCAAAAGTCAAAAACAGCAGTATTTTTAATGAAATGTTGTCACTCGGACTCTGTGCTGTGGTTCTTGCAGAAGCCTCTGAGTTTTTATGTCTTTTTTCAATCTTGGAGAAAAGAGGATCCAAGGCTCAACTGAGCCTGAGGTGGACAATGCTAAGTGTCAGCCAGTCAGAACAGTGTTTAATCTGTGACTATTTTGTAATCTGCTTTTTTGAGATATAAACACATTCTAGATGATAAAGTTGCTTACCAAGCATACGTGTCCAAAGTCGTTAATTCCATGTTGCAGTTTTATCTTATCTTGAAGCTAAGTCCTTGTAATCATATTTGTCTTTCCATAGAAAGAATAGCAGAAGTTGAGGAACTTATACAAGTTGGAGAGCCAAAAGGGGACCATGCTATAATATAAGAAATGCATGTACTATGTTACAGGACTCTAGATTTTTACTGAGGACAATAGCGGGCATTGCCTAGTTAGTAATCCCACTGAAACTTTAACTGCCAACCATAGGCTTGATTTAAAAACTAATGACACAATGTAAGCTCTTTAAGGGACATGGTCACACAAAACATTGGATCATCTCTGCAGAAATTCTTTGTTTGTACCCTATTAAAAAATAATTAAAAGTTGTTAAGGCATGACACAATAACTTTGACTAGTAAGCTCTGTGGTCAAGTATAATAATCTATTTAGCAATTCACAGCAAATTTGAGGGAAAAGTCTATAACCAAAACAATGTATTAAAGCTAACCCATAACAAGGCAGGATCCCCTCTCTCTTCTGCCTACAATACTGTAATGTTGTATGAACCTAGATACTGAGGCAGTGATATGCTGCAGCTGGCGTACCAGTTTGCCAGAATTGATCATTAAATTTTCTGGAATTTTGCAAGCCAGATAAGAGGAGAGTAGCACTGCAATGCCTAATACACTGATCAGCTGTTTGGTAGCAGCTAACAAAGCCAGTTGTCACACATTGATGAGCTTCTCACTACATAAAGGGTACAGAAAAGGGTGTGGAAGCTGTTCCTATCAACTCTGGCCCAAGCCAGCAGTAACCATGCTTACTGAATGGTACATGTGTAAATGTGTGTGTGTGTACCTGTGCACACATACACACACCCTACATGATGTACATTTATAATTACAACTTCCCCTTCTTCTGGCTATTTGCAAATGAATCTCTTTGCCAAGAGAATATGCAAGAAGGACCAATATGTATTGTCACAACAGACATACTAGGGGTTTTTCTATTTTACTAGGCACTAAAATTCCTTCCAAATATATTAAGAGTGAAATAGTAGACCAAATTATCAGATAAATGCAGGCTTGGGATTTATGATGGACATCTGAATGCAACACAACACATACTGAATACAGTATTGCTGCTCCCTAGAATGGGGGAAATGGGAGTTGCTGGGCCTCAAGAAGACTACTGTGCAAAGTTGGCTGGTCATCAACAGCTTCTTTTTTTTATCTAAACAATTCTTGAAATGGTTACTGGGAAAAAAATAGCAAATTGCTTCTATATTGTTGGGGGGGGGAACCCCAGGAAATCAGCATCAGCACAATTTAGAGGAGACTGTATTGATCACTACTAATAAAATAATCAAGCAAAGTTCCTTATATAAAAACGATTATTTTGCATATCTGGTAAGGACAAATCTAGCAATCACTTCAACTTTAGCAAAGAGAAATACAAAATAATTTTCAGAGTGCTGGGATTTTTCCTTTCTCTCTCTTTCTCTTTTAAGATATAGTGTAAGCTGTGAGAAAGCCTGTGGAATTCTTTTGTTTCTGGCAATTCTAGAGCCTGTTATCATAAAAGAGGCATTTCTTGAATGACTGGTGGTAGGTAGTTCATGTTTTTCAATCCAACTTGCAGTTGTATTTGTTGCTGTATAGTGATTGTTTTGCAAAATAAAATCGCTTGTCATCAACTTGCTTGCATTCCAAGTTTCTGTTTCTCCATTATGTCAGAGTTTTCAGCAATCCAACCAGCACACAAATAATAAATTCAGCAGGATTCATTTATAGAAGAAACCTCTTTTTATACAATAATACACTGCTCAAAAAAATAAAGGGAACACTTAAACAACACAATGTAACTCCAAGTCAATCACACTTCTGTGAATTCAAACTGTCCACTTAGGTAGTAACACTGATTGACAATCAATTTCACATGCTGTTGTGCAAATGGAATAGACAACAGGTGGAAAGCATAGGCAGTTAGCAAGACATCCCCAATAAAGGAGTGGTTCTGCAGGTGGTGACCACAGACCACTTCTCAGTTCCTATGCTTTCTGGCTGATGGTTTGGTCACTTTTGAATGCTGGCAGTGTTTTCACTCTAGTCGTAGCATGAGACAGAGTGTACAACCCACACAAGTGGCTCAGGTAGTGCAGCTCATCCAGGATGGCACATCAATGCGAGCTGTGGCAAGAAGGTTTGCTGGGTCTGTCAGCGTAGTGTCCAGAGCATGGAGGCGCTACTAGGAGACAGACCAGTACATCAGGATATGTGGAGGAGGCTGTAGGAGGGCAACAACCCAGCATCAGGACCGCTACCCCCGCCTTTGTGCAAGGAGGGACAGGAGGAGCACTGCCAGAGCCCTGCAAAATGACCTCCAGTGGGCCACAAATGTGCATGTGGCTGCTCAAACGGTCAGAAACAGACTCCATGAGGGTGGTATGAGGGCCTGAAGTCCACAGGTGGGGGTTGTGCTTACAGCCCAACACCATGCAGGATGTTTGGCATTTGCCAGAGAACACCAAGATTGGCAAATTCGCCACTGGCGTCCTGTGCTCTTCACAGATGAAAGCAGGTTCACACTGAGCACATGTGACAGACATGACAGGGTCTGGAGACGCTGTGGATAACATTCTGCTGCCTGCAACATCCTCCAGCATGACCGGTTTGGCAGTGGGTCAGTAATAGTGTGGGGTGGCATTTCTTTAGGAGGCCATACAGCCCTCCATGTGCTCGCCAGAGGTAGCCTGACTGCCATTAGGTACCGAGATGAGATCCTCAGACCCCTTGTGAGACCATATGCTGGTGCGATTGGCTCTGGGTTCCTCCTAATGCACGACAATGCTAGACCTCATGTGGCTGGAGTGTGTCAGCAGTTCCTGCAAGACAAAGGCATTGATGCTATGGACTGGCCTGCCCATTCCCCAGATCTGAATCCAATTGAGCACATCTGGGACATCATGTCTCGCTCCATCCATCAACGCCACATTGCACCACAGACTGTCCATGAGTTGGGGGATGCTTTAGTCCAGGAGTGGGAGGAGATCCCTCAGGAGACCATCCGCCACCTCATCAGAAGCACGCCCAGGCGTTGTAGGGACGTCATACAGGCATGTGGAGGCCACACACACTACTGAGCCTCATTTTGACTTGTTTTAAGGACATTACATCAAAGTTGGATCAGCCTGTAGTGTTTTTTTCCACTTTAATTTTGAGTGTAACTCCAAATCCAGACCTCCATGGGTTGCTAAATTTGATTTCCATTAATAATTTTTGTGTGATTTTCTTGTCAGCACATTCAACTATGTAATGAACAAAGTATTTAATAAGAATATTTCATTCATTCAGATCTAGGATGTCTTATTTTTGTGTTCCCTTTATTTTTTTGAGCAGTGTATAAAGTATGATGCATGTATACAATACCCATGCAGCAGAAGCCAGAACCAAACTCAGAATCCAGAAGTCATAATCACAGAAGCAAAAGATTGCAAGAACAAACCAACTCATATATATACAAATCAGTCAATCTAAGCCACACCCAGGTACCGAGTTGTCTGACATGGCTCACAACTGATCCTGCTTCTTAGTCACCAAACAGTTCCCATTGGCTGACTTGTTATGGATATCCCAGCTCATAATTTCTTACATACTGACACTCCTCCCTTTATGACTAGAATAGACATAAAACTGAATAACTTAATATTCTTCCCATGGTGCACTCCACTCAATGGCTTGGTCATTATATCTGCCAGATTGTCTTCTGAAGAACAGTGAAGCAAGCTATATTTGATGGCTTCTCTTATATTACAATATTTAATGACCACATGCTTACTTCTAGTTTTCACTCTGTCACCTGTTGCCATTTTAATGCAAGCAGCATTATCCTCAAACACAGTTACAGCTTCCTTTACCTTTATGTTTAAATCCTTTAACAGCCGTACAGGTGAAACTTGAAAAATTAGAATATTGTGCAAAAGTTCATTTATTTCAGTAATGCAACTTAAAAGGTGAAACTAATATATGAGATAGACTCATTACATGCAAAGCAAGATAGTTCAAGCTGTGATTTGTTATAATTGAGATTATTATGTTTTACAGCTCATGACAACCCCAAATCCACAATCTCAGAAAATTAGAATATTACATGCAATCAATAAAACAAGGATTGTACATAGAACAATATAGGACCTCTGAGAAGTATAAGCATGCATATGTACTCAGTACTTGGTTTGGGCCCCTTTTGCAGCAATTACTGCCTCAATGCAGCATGGCATGGAAGCTATCAGCCTGTGGCACTGCTGAGGTGTTGTGGAAGACCAGGATGCTTCATTAGCGGCCTTCAGCTCTTCTGCATTGTTCGGTCTCATGTCTCTCATCTTTCTCTTGGCAATGCTCCATAGATTCTCTATGGGGTTCAGGTCAAGCGAGCTTGTTGGCCAATCAAGCACAGTAATCCCACAGTCATTGAACCAGGTTTTGGTGCTTTTTGCAGTGTGGACAGGTGCCAAGTCCTGCTGGAAAATGAAGTCAGCATCCCGGGATACGGGGCTTCAAGGATTGTATTGAAAGAACTCAGGCTGTATTTCTTAGAAAACTTCTGGGTCTTCCTCCTTGTGTTGGTTTTGCTCCGATGTACCTGGAACTGGGCACTCGATCAGTCGAATGTATGGCGTGGATTAACACCTTTAAATGGTGGCTTTGGGTGCTCTTTCTGGCAGTTCCTGGTAGCTACCTCTCCCTGGCATTTGCTGACTCTCATATTTCTCATTGGGAGAGGGAGCTGATGAAGAAATTACACCTGCTAGGTTTTACGGGGAATGCCCTGGGAGATTATGGCGTTAAGGACGCCCAATTTAGGGTAGTCCAACGGCTTGTGGACATTGACTTGCAATATCTACGAGCCAGAGCTAACAAAACTTGCTCCCCTCTGATCTTCAGGCAATTTAATAATTACGGACTGAGGATGGCTTCCTATTTTTACACTCTAACCATTCCCAAGTATAGAAGAGCTTTCTCCCTAGCTCGCTTTAATGTTCTGCCCTCAGCACTACTGGATGGGCGATTTAAGAGGCTCCCTATTAACGAGCGGCTATGCCCCTGTGACAGAGCTGAGGTTGAAACTGTGGAGCATGTCCTTTTATATTGCCCTATGTATAACGCAGGCAGATCTAAGTTACTGTCTCTCCTTGAAACAGACCCTTCTAGACCCAATGTTAGTAATTTGTTCTTATGTTGTCTAGGGGATGGCTCCTTATACATCACTTCTCAGGTTTCCAAATTTCTTTTAAGAGCTGTAACCATCAGAGGAGAACGCTGTAATTCCCCTTAGTCAAGTTTTTGGTGACCAATTGTTCATGATTAATTTTCCCATGTTCTTCTTTTGTTGTACTTGTGTACTTGTTGTACTTGTCTGTGACCGCAAATAAAGTATTATTATTATTATAAGTCAGCATCCCCATAAAGCTCGTCTGTGGAAGGAAGCATGAAGTGCTTCAAAATCTCCTGGTAGATGGCTGCATTGACCTTGGACTTAATGAAGCACAGCAGATGACATGGCTCCCCAAATCAGCACACACTGTGGAAACTTCACACTGGACTTCAAGCATCTTGCAGTGTATGCCTCTCCATTCTTCCTCCAGATTCTGGGTCCTTGCTTTCCAAATGAGATGCAAAAGTTGCTCTCATCAGAAAAGAGGACTTTGGACCACTGAGCAACAGACCAGTTCTGTTTTTCTTTAGCCCAGGTAAGACGCTTCTGACATTGTTTGTTGTTCAGGAGCAGCTTGACATTTGAAGCCCATGTCCAGGATCCGTCTGTGTGTGGTGGCTCTTGATGCACTGACTCCAGCCTCGGTCCACTCCTTGTGAAAGTCCCCAACACTTTTGAATGGCCTTTTCCTGACAATCCACTCCAAGTTGTGGTCATCCCTGCTGCTTGTGCACCTTTTTCTTCCACACTTTTCCCTTTCATATAACTTTCTATTAATGTGCTTTGATACAGCACTTTGGGAACATCCAACTTCTTTTGCAATTACCTTTTGAGGCTTTCCCTCCTTATGGAGGGTGTCAATGATGGTTTTCTGTACAACTGTCAGGTCAGCAATCTTTCCCATGGTTGTGATTCCTACTGAACCAGACTGAGAGACCATTTAAAGCAGGGGTGTCCAACCTTTCACCTTCCCTGGGCCACATTAGAAGATGAAAATTTGGTTTGGGCCGCACATAATTAAATTAAGTAATTAATTAAATTAAATTATTAAATTAAATTAAATTAAATTATTAAATTAAATTAATAAATTAATAAAATAAAATAAAATTATTATTTATTATTAATTATTTATTAAAAATTATTTATTTTTTATTTTATAATTTTCCGGCCAAATTTTGCGGGGTGGGGGGAGGGGGAAAAAGCTCGCCCGCCTCGTGCCTACCTCTCCTCCTGCAAATTATTTATTTTTTATTAATTTTCCGGCCAAATTTTTGCGGGGTGGGGGAGGGGGGAAGAAAGCTCACCCGCCTCACGCCTACCTCTCCTCCTGCAAATGCAGCGGCGGCGAGGGCAGAAGCAGCAGCGGCGGCGGGGCAGAAGCAGCAGCGGCGGCGGTGGCGGGGGCAGAAGCAGCAGCGGCGGCGGGGGCAGAAGCAGCAGTGGCGGCGGTGGCGGGGGCAGAAGCAGCAGCGGTGGTAGCGGCAACAGCAGGAGGTGGCAGGGCGGGACTTTTGGGCTGCGGCTGCCCGCCTTTTCTGTTGCTCGCCTCGCCCTGCCTCGCGCCTACCTCTCCTCCTGCAAATGCAGCAGCGGCGATGGCAGCAACAGCAGGAGGTGGCAGGGTGGGACTTTTGGGCTGCGGCTGCCCGCCTTTTCTGTTGCTCGCCTCGCCCCGCCTCGCACCTGCCTCTCCTCCTCCTCGTCGCTGGATCTTTCATGAAGGTTGGGGTGGGCGTTGGGCCGCATTACGAGGCGACCTGGGCCGCATGCGGCCCGTGGGCCACGGGTTGGACAAGCCTGATTTAAAGGCTCAGGAACCCTTTGCAGATATTATGGCTTAATTAGCTGACTAGAGTGGGACACTTTGAGCCTAGAATATTGAACCTTTTCACAACGTTCTAATTTTCTGAGATTGTGGATTTGGGGTTTTCTTGAGCTGTAAGCCATAATAATCTCAATTATGTCAAATCACAGCTTGAACTATCTTGCTTTGCATGTAATGAGTCTATCTCATATATTAGGTTCACCTTTTAAGTTGCATTCCTGAAATAAATGAACTTTTGCACGATATTCTAATTTTTTGAGTTTCACCTGTATGTACCAAGTTACCTCTGAACAAATCTCAGATACAGCAATAAATGCTGCCTCTGCCATAGAAATGGCTACAGTTGTTTGTTTTCTGAACTTCCAAACAATTAAAACTCCTCCAAATAATACCACAATCCCAGAATTGGACTTTCTGGTTTTTACATCATTGGCATAATCACTATCAAGATTTCAAAATTTAATTCTTCAGAGAGCTGTATTTAAAGACCCAAATTCACAGTTCCCTTCAAATACCTGAGAATCCTTTTTACAACCATCCAATGCAATTGCGTTGGTACAGCAGTAAAGTGACTTAAGATGCTTACTGCACAAGCTATGTCTGGTCTAGACCACTGTGACAGATATAACAAGCTCCCTATTGCAGACTGATATATCTCTTGATAGCAGGCTTCACTTTTGTCCTCACCCAAATTGTTATGAAAATCTGCGCTCATAGGTGTTGGAACAGAACCACACGTTACACACCTTTACTTCACTAGCAGAATACCTGTCAAGTGAAATCCCCTTGTTCCATTGCTCTGACCTGTGTGGCATTGACTGCTCCTGTGTTTCAACCCTCTCTCTTGCTTCATATCTGAGTCATCATCTTCTCCTGACTCCTTTTCTAGTTTTTTCAGTTTCTCCTCCCTGAACGCTGACATCATCACTAAGTGAGTTAGCGTCACTAAGTGGATCATTCCAAAAATTGGCATCAATTCTGTTCCAATTTTACTCTGCAAAGTTAGCAGACCTGGAAATCACTTTACTTTTGCTCCCATCGCTAAAGTGATATCTCTTTGAGCCAGGCTCATAGCCCATAAACCTGAGCTTTCTAGCCTTTGGTTGACCTTTTCTCCTGATTGCTTTTGGAATATGCACCCATGCATTGCTTCCAAACATCCTTAAATGTGCCAGATATGGCTTTCTCCCATATAGCACTGCATATGGAGTATTATTAATTGAGGAATTCCACAGCCTATTGATTAAATAATAAGCAGTCAACATGGTTTCACCCCAATATGACCTGCTCAGACCAGAATCCTCCAGTAGTGAGTCATTCATTGTTTGTAAGACTCCATTTCCACCTCACAGCTACACCATTCTCAGTTGCTGTGTACGGATTAGTGCATCTGTGTTTTATTCCTAACTGTTCCAACCACTGTTGAAAACTTGCTGACATGAATTCTGAACCTCTGTCAGATTGCAGCAGACATACTTGTTTATATCTCCTTTCTACGAAGCTTACCCATTGCTTAGATTTCTGTAGCACCTCTATTTTACTCTTTAGTAAATAGCAGGACCCAAACCTGCTGTAGTCATCTACAATGACCAGTGTATACTTTGCTCCTCCCAAACTGGCTTGCATTGGCCCAACCAAATCTGCATGTAGAGCTCTTGTTGCCTGCCTTGTGCTACTCTTGCTTACTGGAAATGCATTGGACTTTGATGATTTACATACTGCACAGTCCAAGTATTCCTTACACCCTTTTAAGTTTGACCCTTCTCCAAACTGTTGCATCTTTTGCAAAACTCTGAAGCTGGCATGGCCAAGCTTCCTGTACAAGAGATAAATGCATGAATCATGTTGTGCCACATTTTAAAATGTTTGGGCACATTGAACCTTTTGTCCCTGCAACACATAAAGATTATCCTGTTTTGTGCCCTGTGCACATACACTCCCATTTCTTTTTATGAGTCATCTCCCATTGACAAATGTGGTCTCAAACCCTTGTTTGTCTAGACTGGAGACACTCAGTAAATTATGCTTGATTTCAGGCACACATAATACTTTTCCTCCAGACAGAAATCAGCACACTGCCTTTTCCTGTGACTTTAGCTTTCTGGCCATTTGCTAAAGCTACGGTATCTCCTCCAGCTGGATCCATTCTGAAAAACAATTTAGAATTATTAACAATTGTTTGACTTGCCCCACTGTCTATTAAGCATTTGTTTCTGCTATTATGATAGCTAACTTTTGCAACATCAGCTTGTTTATCTGTTGTTTTTCTTCCTTGCAAACAGTCTTTCTTTAAATGAGTCTTATCACCACAGATGAAACACAGCCTCTGCTTCTGTTCTGTTTCTTTCTTTGTAGAAAATCTTTGCTGGGCTGTAATCCGATCTCTTCTATTACTTTGGTCTTTGCAGACATCCTGTCCATTGCTTTTCTCTCTCTGCTCCTTGGCCCCCACTTCAGGAATTTCTCCTTGTGGCTTCTTCTAAAATAGCATTTGTTTTCTTCAGAAATCAAACAGGCTTTAAGGGCTTCCATTCATAAGTCATGTTCTGGTTTGCACTCAAAAATGGCTTAAACAATGTCCCACGTTTCATCAAGACTATTTAACACCAACAGCATCTTCTGAGATTCAGGAATCTGCATTCCACACTGTTCCAACTCAATAAATAAAGTGCATGTGCAACAAATGCTTCTCCACACCTCCTGCTTCTGCCACATTAGCAGGAATATCTGGTACTGCCTATATTTTGGAATACAAAGTTTTCAGGTAAAAGGAAGCCCAGGCTTGACATCTCAATTATTAGATATTTTCCCAGAAACTGTAGTGCAAGAGAGCAGCAGTGTCTTGTCACCCAGACAGTAACTTGCTGGTGACACTGGACAACATTTTTTTCCAGATGTTTTGCTTCCTCAAAACCTTTTGGTGATTATGGTAGTAATCTTCAATCTGAACGCAAGTATAATTTTGGAATGACTGTATCATATAGGAATCTTGAGAAATATGAAATTAACTATTAATCACTATAATGTAATTGATTGCATAATATTTCACCATGCTGTATGAGCTCAACAGGACTACAAGTATTTTGATTTTCATTTGTACTCAGTGTGCATTTCACCATAGTGTCCCAAAATAGCTACAATTAATGGATTCCAATTTCCCTGATACCATTTTTCCATTGTGTCAATGTCCTGGTGAAACCTTTCACCGTGTTCATCACTGGATGACTAGATTTTCAGAAAAGAAGTTCCAATGCAGAAAATGAATCTTCAGTGACATGCTGCACTTCATGATCTTCTATGCTAGAAAAGGTTTATCAACCAGTTGAATGTAGTTTGGTGCTCTGTAGTTGCCAATATAGTTTCACTAAGAGAGCTTTGAACCATTTGTTGCTGGTGACTTATCTGATCAGTGGACCCAAAGAAAATATCTTCCAAGTGTCTTCCAAGTTCCTCTGAACCAAGATTTAAGATCAACAGCACATCTTACACTATAAATGTGAGGAGTGCAGGTCTTGTCTTGATCACCAGTCTTAACAACCAAAATACAGTTCATACATGTTGAGGCTGAAGAAGCTGCTTGGATGGTCAGTGAAACATCTCTGACCAACAAGAAAATAAGTCCAGTTGCCATGATTCAACTACCAGACAATTCTACCTGGACGACTGGGAATCTTCTTTGACATACAGTTCATAACTTTCTTAACAAGTCCAGTCATGATTGAGGTTTAAACATCTACTCACCACAAATATAATAGAACATATCAACAATAGCATCAAAGTACATGGAAAGTGATATCAACAAAATGAGTAGCATCTGTACATGCAAGCTGCTTTTATAGCTTTTCCAGACAGCATCCATTCACAGCCTAGGCATGCCCAAACTGTATCAATTTTACAGATGTTATGCAATAGGCCCTGAGTGCATGTCCGGATATGCATGAACCACACAAAACATAATGCAAGTGAAATTTAGTAAGCTTAACATTATAAGAAAAAATGCAAAAACAGAAGGTTTCTATAAAACGGTACAAGATAGATTACATTACACATTATTTTCATCACTTAGCAGCCAAAAATCCATAAGATAAGACTTTTGTGTGTAAGTGTTCAGGAAGCAAAACCTTTGTTGTCCAGTGTAATTCTTTTTATATCTGGATCCAGAAATGACTATATAGAGAATTGGTGGAAATTTGAGATTGAATAGCGGTTGGAGTTATAGGTGAGTTCTTCTGGTAACTCTTTCCTACCATTCCTCTTTATTGTATTCGAATCTAAACTGTATCAGAGAAGAAAAAGACAACACACCAATCCTTTTTTATTTTGGAAAAGACCCCACTTGTTATGTCTAAGTGAAAACTGACAACTGAGAAGATCAGATTTAAATAATCAAGTTGCACGTTCTGCCTATATGTCCATCATTCTCAGGTTGGGGTGGGAGAGGGAATGATTCTTGTTGGAGGTAAATGGTTTTCATCTAGGGTACATGAGAATTTGGCAGCTTTAATACATTCAGTAGGTGGGAAGGGGGTTTGGGACGCCCACAAAATAGATATGAACAAATGGTGCCCAGTTCTCAAATTATTTTTGAATTAAATAGGTCCAAACAAGCCCTTTCAACAACTGAAAACAATTCCAAACTGGTTCTTTAATATAGGATTTTTTTCACATCAGTATGTTCTGTTTGTGTTAAGAGAAGAATGAGATGAACAAAAGAGGATGTTTTTGTAGAGAAAACTTTCATAGACGTACTTTACGGGTGCTGCAAAAATGCAAATGCCCATTAGATGATAGCCAAGATGGTTTCCTGTATTCTTTTGTGCCCTCTTGTGGTTGGCTGAATGATACACCCAGGCTTTTTGCCTGCCTGAGATAGTAAAAATGGATATTCTTTTAGAAGTGTTTTGCTAAAACAGCTACTTTTCAACAGATACCTGAAGAACAATCTGAGTAAATTTCTAAGAAACCTTTATGTTTTCTTTTTAAGAGATATAACCTGTTCCACTTTCTAAAACTGCTGAAATTATCTGCTCCTGTGTTACAACACATTTTCTATTCCCTATTTTTAACATGTTTCTGGAAAGTTGGGTAGTGTACAATTTAAGCAACAAAAGCATTTCCATCCTATCACTTCTCTGGCATTTACGATTTACACTGGTAAAAAACCAAGACAAATTGGTGATGTTTACAAGAGGTTTATTAGCAATCCAAGGCTAATAAAATGAAGGGATCTTCATGTAGCCTGCTTCAGGACAAAATTATCCTCATGGAAGATCCATGATCAGGATCTCTTGCTTCATTTTGTTTTCAATTTAAAACATTTATGTGGGGCATCAGATTTAATTAAAATGGTGCTGACTAGGATTTTATTTATTTATTTATTTTGTCAAACACAATATAATAGAAATAAGAATAAACATAAATTTAAATACATGAAATAAGAACTAATAATTGGGGACAATAGGACAGGGACGGTAGGCACGATAGTGCGCTTATGCACGCCCCTTATATGAATATGTGTGTTATCTTTTTGCCTTGTTTTAATCTTTCCTCCTCCCCAATAAGTGGGTGATTGTGTGTGTGTGTGTGTGTGAGTGTGTGTGTGTTAGAGAAGGTAAAAAGCACCCAAAGACAGCTTATCAGTATCATTTCTTCATCTCATTACCATCTCTGTACACTCTCATGGAAACTCATGCAAACATTCACATGTCTTCCCTCCAAAATGTAGAACCACAAAAGACCCTTGATGCACTTTCAGAGTTAAAATGCATCTAGTTCTTGCCATATTTACTGCAAAGTAGATGTAATGTGGAGTTTCAACCACTAGATGATGCCATATACTGAATGGAGATCTCAGCCATATAGCTGATCTTAATGACTTCAAGCAATAAGGTGGTTCTGCTCAGCATCCATTTTAACTTGGCTTAATTTCTAAAACAGAACCAGGAAACAGGATAATTTGATTTTGATAAAATATATTTTAGTGAAATAATATAAACTGATTTTTTCCCTGTACTTTTCTTGCATACAGATAGAATCTATCTAAGACTCAATTGTCTAGCAGCTATTGCTTTCTGCAGAGAGAAAATGGTAAGAAAAAAAATGGCAGGCTTGAAAACATGAACCAAACCCTTGTGGTTCTATCAATGTTGTTACACACACAATACAAAGGGTTGGGACTCTGATCATGTTGTTGCAACTACCATCTTGCCTTTTTGATAAACATACATGCACATTGCAGATGCTGGTGATAACAAGGGAGTCATGTTGGAGAATGCACAATCCAAATCCTTATGGAATATATTTCAAGGGAATAGGCATCATTAAAGTTGAGACTGGCCTTTGGCTGAGCATTTTTGCATGTGGGCCAAGGTTATCCTTTTTTGAAATGATTTGGTCTTCTCATATTAACTGATACTTTTAACTCTAGCTGGGGAAAAAACCCACTTGCCAAGAAATGGAACTCTAAAGGCTTTTCCACTGAAATGATCTTGCTGCCGGGCTATGACCAAGACACACTTGCACTGGGGCAATGATACTGGACATGGCAGGCCAAAATGAACAGGCCTCCTTGCCAAGAGACATATTTGCACTGTTGTAAAATTAAAACCAGCTCAATACCTCAATCATATCACAATTCCTCATTTGGAGGACCATTAACTTTAGCCAATGTGAATACTCTTCCTATCTAAGTCAGAGAAAGAAAAGTCAAGAAAAGCTCTAATTAGGCAATTATTCAACGCCCTGCCAGTGCTATCAAATGAATAACTCCCACCCTCCTATATCAATAGCCTAAGCTCATCTCTATTTGCTTACCAAGGGTATGCAGATTAATTTTATTTATAATTCCTATGCTCATCTAATGGCAGTTATTTTGCACTAAGGATGTTCTTGTTAGGCACTGGCAACAAGTGACAGATCTTCAGACATTTTACTCTAAATTAGCTCTTGTCCTGATTCAGCAGACGACTTCCAGATGAGACTTACCTTTTTTAGGATCTTTAGTGTGAGCAAGAAGGAAGCCTCGAACTGATTGGAGGCTTCGTATGTGCACTCTCAGTGATTTCTTCTTCTTCTGGCCTTCCAATTTCAAGTGTTTGGCTGGTCCTTTGAATGCCTGCACAACTGACATGTGTTTACATGGTGCTTCTTTCCAGCCTGGGAAGCACTGATTCCTGCCTCATCACTCAGGTTCCCATGAATATTAGCTCCCAAACTGTTTATTGCCTGATTAATATTTTGCACTCAGATTAGAAGCATGTTGCTCTTTTAGAATCCGTGTTGTATGACTCCTATATGTTGCATCAGATAAGAGTCTAGCTGCCACACATTTTGCACTAGCTCCATTACCCTGAAAACAAGCTCATATGGACTGATCTGAGTATTGTACTCCTTTTTTTAGGAATACCTGCAATTGGCAACCAACCCTGTGTCAGCAAAGCAACCTCAGCTTGCTGACAGAATGCTACATTAAAGATCCTCCCATATTTAAAAAAATGTACTCAGTTGCTGATTCCATAAAACCTCAAAAAAACAACAACCATTTTCTTATGGATTCAGTGTTACTTCAATGATTCTCATTTGGGGGAAGGTGTTGAATCATGGAGACAGCATTCTACTCCCAGCACTGTTGCATCTGATTCTGACAACAGATAAATAGAACTGTCAAGAATACCCCACTTCAGAGTCAGCAGTTCCATGTATGTGTTTAACATAAAAATTCAAGTATTTTCTAACTGAAGGATCCAAAGGACAAAACAAATTTCTTCAAAGCTTTCTCTGTGATCATCTACAGATAAAAGTAGAATACCCTCTGAGCAGGGGTGGGATTCTACAAGTTCTCACCTATTCGCTAGAACCGTTTGTTAACATTCTAAGCAGTTCAGAGAACCGGTTGTTAGAAGAAATTACTGGCCTAATCCTGTAAGGAAGGCAGGAAGGAAACATTCTGGTGTTGCTTACAGAAACTGTCTCTCCATTAACCCTTATTACATTCTTGGCAGGACTAGACTTCCTGTATCAGGAACGTCTCTGGAGTTTTTCCCCCTCCTTTGCTGGTACTTTGCTTGTGTGGAGTGACCATTCAAAGTTACAATGGCACTGAAAAAAGTGACTTATGACCATTTTTCACACTTACGACTGTTGCAGTCATGAGAGGCCAGGCGAGGAGATGCATGCCTTGATGTGAGTGATATTGAGTTGGTCACGCCCACCCAGTCACATGACCACCAAGCTACGCCCACCACCTAAGCCACGCCCACAAAACCAGTTGTTAAAAAATTTGAATCCCACCCCTGCCCCTGAGCTGGTGCACTAAGATATCATGATCAGTACTGTCAAAAGGCAAGCATATATCCAGAAGGATCAACATAGTTGCTTTCACCCTGTTTTTCCAACAGAGCTTTTTATTTTTCGTCTTAGCCCTACACCAGGGGTCCCCAACCGCGGTCCGCGGATCTCCGGTACCGGGCCGCTGGAACAACCCTTACCGGGCCGCTGGTTGCTGGGCGCCGCCATCTTTTTGGTAAAAGCGCTTCTGGTGAGCTTTTCCGGGTGTAAAGCTCACCGGAAGCGCTGTTTCGTCATAAAAGATGGCGGCGCCGCGCTTCGTGAGCTTTTCCGGGTAGAAAGCCATTTTACCCGAAAAGCTCACCAGAGTGCTGATGCCGCCATCTTTATGACGAAACAGCGCCCGATGACGCCACCGAAGCGCCTTTTCGTCATAAAAAGATGGCGGCGCCCAGTTGACGCCGGTACCGGGCGCGGCGCCCAGCTGATGTCGGAACCGGGCCACGGCGTCAGAAAGGTTGGGGATCCCTGCCCTACACTAAACTATCAAACTAAAGTTGTGCTTTCAAATCTGTGTGAGTCTGGATGATTTCCTCCAAGAGCATCTGGGATTGTATGGTGACTCTGTTTTTTAATATTTTGCCTGAAAAAGGAACATTTAGAAATGAGTATAATGTTTTGGAGTTCAGAAAAAAATCTCCTTGGAAAGGAATGCCATCATTTACTCTTGACATAATAAGACATTCATCCCTCTGGGATTAGTCTGGTTTTCTGCAATCCGGCATGCACTTGATGGATGTATTCCTTTCCCCTGCAAATATTCTTTTCATATCCCTTAATTTAATGAGATTCTCAATAATCTTCTTTTCGTCTGATTTGATAGATGCAATGATCAATGATTCATCCATCATGTTTTTTTGGGATGGTTTATTTATTTAGTTTTTTTTAATTCAAATTTATTATTTTTACAAATAACTCAAGATGGCAAATATACCACTACTCCTTCCTCCTCCTATTTTCCCCACAACAACAACCCTGTGAGGTGAATTGCACTGAGAAAGAGTAACTGGCCCAAAGTCACCCACCAGCTGGCTTTCATGCCTAAGGTGGGACTAGAACTCACAGTCTCCTGGTTTCTAGTCAAGCACCTTTACCACTACACCAAGCTGGTCCTTTTATATTAGTTCACACTTATTCACCACAAAAAAATTGTTCCCATTAAGGGGGCTAAACAGAAATACAAACAAAAGGTAGAGAAGGCAGATAGTAGCTCAAGAGGCAGGGCTACAACATCTAACCAACTATAAGTGCAATATGATGAAAATAGCCAATACTGATGCCCTGCTGGTGAAGGAGCTGAATAGCTTCTTCCCTCGCTTTGAGGTTAAAAGATCTGTCTCTGTGGCTCTAGCCCAAAGGCCCTCTAATCTTCAGCCACTCAGCCTGCATGAACATCAAGTGAGAGCTGTGCTAAAGGCCGTAAATCCCAATAAAGCTGCAAGTCCAGAGGAGGTGCTGGGGAAAGTGGTAAAAACCTGCACTGACCAATTAACAGGGGTCCTGACAAGGATTTTTAACATCTTCCTGCAACTGGCTAGAGTCTCATCATGCTTGAAAGCAGCCACAAACATCCCAGCTACGAAGAAAGCAGCCATAAACAGGCTAAATGACTATAGACCCATTGCACTGACATCTACAACACCTCAGGTCCTGTCTTCCATCTAATTTTGATCAATACCAGTTTGTTTATAGAAGCAACAGGTCAACAGGGGATGCAGCCACCACTGCTCTACATACTGCATTGAGATACTTTGAGACATCTGGGAATTATGTCAGAATGCTTTTTATAGGCTATAGCTTGGCCTTTAATACCATTTTACCAGGCATCCTCATTGAAAAGCTGACTGACCTGAATTTCCCTCCCCTCATTTGTGACTGGGTTAAAGACTTCCTGATGGATTGTCCACAAATAGTAAGGGTTGGGCCCTTTACATCCTCAGGGCTGTGTGCTCAGCTCCTACCTGTACTCGCTGTGTACACATGACTGCATATCCTCTAATCCATCCAACATCGTAATAAAGTTCACAGATAATACAACCATGCTGGGTCTTATAATTGGAGGGGACGAATCAGCATATAGGGAAGAAATCCAGAATCTATCCACATGGTGTTCAAAAAACAACCTGCATCTAAACACTAGCAAGGCAAAGGAGATGTTGCTGGATTTCCGGAAGCAAAGAGAGAAACCTGCCCCACTGTATATCAAGGAGGGCTGTGTGGAGAGAGTTTCCTCTTTTAAATTCTTGGGAGTGCTTATTAGTCAAGACCTCACCTGGAAATACAACACGTCCCTGGTGGTTAGGACGGCTCAACAGAGACTTCATTTCCTTAGAGACCTGCAGAAAAATCAGGTGGAGCAACGGCTGATGACTTCTTTCTATCAGTCCATGATAGAAAGTATGCTTACATAATGCATAACAACAGTATGGTATGCTGGTTTAACAGCCGCGGACAGAAAGGCACTATAGACAATGATTAATTTGGCACAAGAAACCATTGGTTGCCCTCTAACACCACTTGATGACATCACCAGGTCCCGCTGTTTAAGCAGAGTAAGGGAGATACTTAGGGATGATTCACACCATGGCCAGTATCTCTTTTCACTTTTACCATTGGGCAGGAGACACAGAAGTATAGCCAGCCGGACAAACAGGTTTAAAAACAGCTTCTACCACAGGCTGTCAGACTCCTAAACACAATATAGAAGCACTAACAGATTAATAGGACGGATTTCACTGGTGCCAATGTAATGTGTAATATGTATATACCATGATATAAGATCATACACCAGAGTAATATACCTGTTGCACAGAATATGACGTACATGTGGAAATGTATGACTAGTTTTTTTCCTAACTACTTGTATAAGGATTATTCTTTATATTATTCATGTTGTCTTGTATTGTTGTATGGACTGCACCAGTAGAGGCTAAACCAATTTTGTTGCATACATGATGTACTATGATAATAAAGGCTTTGAACTTTGAACTTTTAAAAAAGCCTCTAAATCCCTAATTAAGAGATAAAACTCAAATGACAGAAAATTCAATCATATTAGAGTAAAACAGATTTGTTGGTTTATTTCTTTGTTGGTTGGTTGTCTCTCATAAAATCTCATAGTCTTTCTGTGAATATCTGGGGTTCCATAGAATATAGTTTGAAAAGCTCTGCCCCACCTATTGCGGGGTAGGGAGAGACAGGGCTAGGGGAGAGAGAAAACATTCTCATCGGAGTCCTGGAGAGCTGCTGCCAAGTCACAAGGCTATAAGGCCAGGGAAGCTCTCTAAATGTGCAGCTGTCCTACTTATTTATTTTTTATTTTATTTATTTTTATTTGTCAATTGCTTACGAGATAATAGGTATAAGTAAAAACATAGTTATGAATACATGGATACATATAAGAAAAATAAAAGAAAAAATAAAAGAAACAATAGGACAGGGACAGTAGGCACGTTGGTGCACTTATGCACGCCCCCTACAAGCCTCTTAGGAAAGGGGTGAGGTCAATAGTAGACAGTCTAAGGTTAAAGTTTTTGGGGTTTGGGGAAAAAAACCGCAGTCAGGTAGAGTATTCCAGACATTGACCACTCTGTTGCTGAAGTCGTTTGGTGCGGTTAACCCTGAGTTTGTATCTATTGTGTGCTCTTGTGTTGTTATGGTTGAAGCTGAAGTATTCATTGACAGGTAAGTCATTGCAATGTACTTCACAAGGTTGCTGTGGGAATAAAATAGGAAGAGGACTGTTGTGTACTGTGACAGTGATACTGGTTTGCTTCAATTTCAACAGATACTTCTGATTAAGGAGGAATTTTCAGCATTTACTTTCTTTGTCTTTTTCTTTCCAGAAATATGACTCTATCAGCAAGTTAGTTGTTACTATTAGCCCACTTCGAGCCAAGAGTGAAATATTACGCATAAACACAAACTCAGTTGCTGAGTCCCTTGAAGGAGCCATTCTGGGGAACGAATGAATTCGAGTTTATGGTTGTGAAGGATGGAAATTCGAGAAGCCTTTGCTGCTCCTCAAACTTTCCACTTCAGATCGGGGAGTTTGCTACCCGTGGGTGGCGCCGCTCCTCCCCATCGTCGCCTCCCTCCCGCCCCGCCCCGCCCCGCCCCGCGTCGGTATCCCCCTGACACATCGCGCACAGGTCCCTTCGCGCTAGTTGCTGGCCACAGAAGGAGGTTTTGAGGGAAGGGAGTCATGCGGGGCGGGGGGCGACTATCCTCTTGTCCTTGGCTGCTGCCGCCGCCGCCACTGCCGCTTCCCCGCAAGCTGCACTGATTTCTCCCCGCTTGGCTGCGGCCGCTGTTTTTGCAGCCATTTTGCACCAGAGGAGCCGGAGGCAGAGTGGGCTGCGGCGGCGGAGCAGAGACATGGGCTAACAGCTGTTGCGGCACAGGAACCAGCACCATGGTGAAGAGGAAAAGCTCAGGAGGCCAGGACCAGGAGAGCGGCCGAGGGGTTCCGCTGCCTATCCAGACCTTCCTGTGGAGGCAAACCAGGTAAGGGAGACTAGGGGGCGCTGCCGGCTAAACCTCGCTGGGATTCAAGGGCTGGGATGCAAGGAAGAATTGCGGGCTCTTCGCCTGGCTGTAGGTTTTTGATTCCAAGAGACCGAAGCCAGGACAATGAGAAGCGACCTTCTCTTTAAATAGTCAGCTCTGCTTTAGAGGGACAGTCATTAGATAGCAGCAGAGATAAGAAACCTCGGACTCTTTGCTGCCCTCTACTGGTGCTCTCTATTTGGGCGCTGAGTTAAGATACATCCATGCTCTCTCCTTTCTCTCAGCCTGCACCTGAGGTCTCTGCCGGCCAAGTGCCAGCGCTGCATGCCATGAAACCACTTCCTCAATGACCTCTAATAAGTCAAGGTTGCAGCAGGTGTCAGCGGATGTTGTGCTATCTATCCAAAGAAACATCAGAAAATCCATTTTGCAACTGGAGTCAATTGCTAGCATTGCACAAGAAGATGCAATCGGGGAAACTGTAATTGACCCCTGGAAAATCATCTCAAGCCCCATGAATAACTTCCCTCCTCCCATCTTACTCCCCAATTGGGCATGTTTGGAATTGAAGCTTCAGCTTCCCATCTTCACGAGAGTTGAGAAAAGCCATACAGTAACCATTACTAAAATGGTTCAGCAAAAGAATAAATTATCTTTTTGTGTTAGTTTTAACTGTACAGACATTGTCTATCTATGAACATCCCTTCTTTCCAAGTAAAATTGAACATTAACATCCTATGGAAACTCACCCCCAAGTCATTAAAAACTATATTTACCTATAATAAAACATCAACAATGGCAAGATTAAACTACAAGTAATTCTACCATGTCTTAGGGATGTGATTTCCTAGTGTCTTCCATCTGACATAAATGCAGTTCAATAAAAGATTAGTTGATTCACCTAATGTTTATGATAATGATTATGTATGCACAATTTAAAGGATTTCATATAATAAAAGTCACTATATAACAAGCACTTTATATTTCACAACAAAATCCTCAGCTGATTCTTGCTGACAATGGTAAGATAAGATTAGTTTATTGTATATATAGTATATATCATAGAAGACAATAAGGTTGAAGGTCTCGTGGCTCACCTCTTCCATATTTACAGGCTACAACTTTTCAGACTGTAGCCTGTGGACTGACCAGTTCTTTGTGTCATGGTTAGTAGGGATGGAGACATGGATGGCATTGTGTTATTGGAGGGTAGACAAGATCATACTTTGGGTACCATCTAACTTTATCATTCCGCTCCCTCCATCAGACTTGATTCAGATGTTCATCATCATTTTCAAATGTTGGTGGGGTACTTGATTATTTCTTATTTGATGAAAAATAAGTATTACACAAATTAACTCAATTCAGGTGATTCTTTTTTTAAAGGCATATGATAAACATCTTAGATAGACAGCTGGATTATTATTCACTTCACGCTGCTGACATTTTTGAGGGCTCTTGCAGCCCCTGTCCTAATTATTTAAAATGTAAAGTGGCTGCAGAAAAAAATAAAATAAATTAAACAAAAGGCAATCTCAGAGCTGGTACTGAGTATCTTGGGGTCCTGACATTGAACAACTTTACCAGTTTGTCATGACAACCATTTTGGGAATGGGCAAGCACCATCTTATGGCAACCATCTTACTTGAGCATGCACAACACATGCTCAAAATCTCCACTGTGCTTCCAGGCTGGTAAATCTGAAGCACTACTGTCCAATCACATCACTTGTTGCAGATTTATTAATGCTACTGGTTCCTGCTCATGTACAACCTGGAGAACCCAAGGATTCAAATTATACCTCTTATGGATAGGGTTTTTTTCTTCTTCTTTAACTGCAGTCCCATCCCATATCTATCAAGAAATATATCATGTACAGGAAATGGCATTGGGCAGGAATATGCAACTTTCTTGTGGGCAAGGAAGAAAAAATGCTTTTCACTTTCAAGAGCACAGGGGGATATAACTAGTGATGCCATTATAATTTGGACTGATTATAACATAAATATTTAGCCTTTGGAGGAAGTGGTTAACGGAGCTAAATAGGTATACATATTTTGCACTGTTCAATCCCTCTGTTAAAAATGTTGGCTTTATTTTGGCAGGGTGCCTGAGGATTTTTAACCCTCTGCTGTATTTAAGGCATCCATTTAGCATCTAAGATTCCCTCTCTGAGATCCTAAACTTTATTTAAAATGGGTGCTGGAGCTCATATATCAGGTTCTGCAC
The DNA here is from genome assembly GCF_049901735.1 of Notechis scutatus. Lineage (NCBI taxonomy): Eukaryota > Metazoa > Chordata > Lepidosauria > Squamata > Elapidae > Notechis > Notechis scutatus. Next base: position 167,246,771 of record NC_142009.1, on the reverse strand, counting down.
TTATGGTGTACATTTGCTTATTATAAGAATTGTATCTTAGAAAATGTTCTCCATAGCAGCCACATAGAGATACTTGCTAGCTTTATAGCACGGGATTTCAAGAGCCCTGGTGGCACAGTGATTAGAATCAATCTTGCTGCCTAATTCTGTCCACAGCCTGGAGTTCAATCCTGACAGGCTCAAGGTTGGTCAGGCTTCCATCCTCCCAAGGTTGGTAAAATGAGGATCCAGATTATGGGGGCAATATGCTGACTCTGTAAACGGCTTAGAGAGTGCTGTAAAAAGTGCTATGGCAGTGTATAAACCTGAATGCTATTGCTATTGCTATTTTGAAATGACACTATATATTTCTAACTAGTCATCAATTTAAACACACATATACACTTATATAAGCTAAATAATTGTGCCAATTATACCTAAAATCCTGTTTTAACAACATCTATGTCTTTTTTCAGTGCATTTTTGAGACCCAAACTGGGAAAGCAATATGAAGCTTCTTGTGTGGTATGTGATTTTTGATGTTCTTGATTTACTGATGTGCATGAATTGTTTGCTTCTAATATGAAACTCAGGAAGCTATGTTCAACTCAGTGGGTCAAACATACTACTCGTTTCACTACCAACAGTTAAATGTTTGATTGAGGCAGGTTAGATCCATGGTTTCTTCTTTGAATAGCTTTTTACTACATGTAAATTTTAATTTTTTCACAGTGATACTTGCAGGAAGAATACATATATAATAAACCTGATCAAACTGCATTTGTCCCAGAGAAATGTATGAGAGACATTAGACATACATTGAATGTTATTGACAACACAAATCCAAACAATCAAACAATGCCTGGGATCTTTTTGGAGGCAGAAAAAGGTTTTGACAATCTAGAAAAGTCTTTTATGTTTGAAGTTTTGAAAAAGATGAATTGTGGCTCCAACTTTTTAAATAGCTAAAAAGCATTTTTAAATGGAAAAATGCTGACTAAGACATTAGCAAAATATTTTTTTATTAAATAACATAAAATATATGATTTTTATTGGAACAATGTATCATGCCAAAGGGGACAAACTAAAGCTTCCCCATCTTGTTCATTACTTTTACTAACAATATAATCATTGGCAATGAAAATATATTAAGAAAATAAAATTTCAGAAGTTAAACTAGCAATTCAAAAACATAGACTGAAATTAAATTTGTCTTGCTTACTGCTGCTATCAAAATGAAGATTTAATTTTCTTTTACAAAGGATTGAAAATAATAGATAATGAACTACATATACTACAGGAAGACAAGATCATGTTTAAAATTTTACAAGATTGGAAATAGAATTGAATAGGATTGAAATAGGACAATGTGGGCTACTGAGTGAATTGTAATGGAGAGGCAATTAGTTGTATTCTTCATATTTGTAAGCAGTTTATTGTTTAATGTGGATTGTACAATGAAATCTTGCTCTTGAATGCACTCATTCTTGAAGCCGATTTAATGTCTTGTATTAACTGGCTTATATATAAATGCTTGCTTTAAAATATGATCCATCTCTCTCAAACATTCATTTGATTTTTTCATCTAATTGGTAGCCTCTAAAAGAATAATAGATTCATTATTTTGCTCCTTGTATTCTTTTTTCTAATTTCTCAAAACTATTTATTATACACTGATAAAAGTTGTACACAGTTTCATAAAAATATATATTTGAAAATATTGGACTAAAAAGCATATTTGGGCTAAATTGTGTTTAAATATATAAGAGCAGGGAAAATATATATTTGAGGTATTGATATATTGTGAATAATTTTGCAAATTTCAGAATAACATGTAAATTGTAAGAAAAGCCAGGAAAAATTGATATACCAGTTACTGGGTTTTTGCTGATTTTTTTAAAATCAAAAAATCATATAAACATCTTCCTCTTAAGATTTTGGTAGCCTCTTATATTGTTCTTTGAGCAATCCAGTAACATGGTTTCTTCATGTTTATTTAGCTTTTAGCTACTGCCATATTTAGAATCAAGCTTCCCTCCCCCCCCAAGGAATTTACTACATTTCAATTCATCTAATATAATTTAGCCAAGAATAAAAGATCTGGGAATAACTTGAATGATTTAGTTCATTTTGACAAGAACTCACTATCCAGTTACTGGATAGAACTCTTATTTCATTTCTATTTCCAAATATGGAGCCAGAAACATCTGCCATCCACTATAGATTCTTGGGTGTCTTTATCCCAGTGAAATGGAAGAAAGCTTCAGATACTAACTGAAAAAAGTCATGGAGGAGGAGATGTGAAGGCAATGGCTGGCCAATTGACAAGAGAAGGCTGGGGACTAAGGGAAGGAGGATAGAGCAAACTTTCCAATTAAAAAGAAAAATCTCTGAGCAAGAAACCACACTTCCACATCTGATCAAATTTTAGCAAGCCAGCGTCCATAGGATTTTCAGCACAGATCTCACTAGAGGAAACTTCAACAAGAATTCAATGAAACTCCTCTGAAATTATAGAAACCCGAAGAGTAGGAGGCAGAGAAAATTGGTATTTATTCCTACCGGTAGTTGTGAAGATTGACTGGTCTGAGGTATCTGATCAGATCTGCTTGAGAACAGATATTTAACAGGGCTGTGTAGCCTGAAAAATGATGAAGTTAATTTATTAAAATAAGATGATTTTTAAACCCATATGCTCTTCGGGGGGGACGGGGACTGCTTTAATGAATAGCAGAGACATGCTATGTTTGGGTGAGACATAAAACATAACTTTCTAGTTATTTTCAAATTGTTACCCCTTTGAGATAGGCCAAGTGAGGAAACAGACTCCATGAGAAGTACTAGAACTCTACTTTATTGGTAAAGGCTATAATAATAAAATCTTTTTTTTTTTTTTATTAAAGACAAATTTTATTAGTTTTACAAAACAATACACAAACAAACAAGGCATAATAACATAAAAGATCTTTTCTGAAAAAACCAATAGAACATACAAAATAGTTCCAAATTGTAATATATATCTTTACGTTATCTGTTCAACTTCGTATCTTATCCCAGCTTCTCCTTTTCATTCTATTATCCAAATTATATTTCTTGCTAATTATAATTTTATTGCCTTTCAAAAACAATACACAAACAAACAAAACATAGAACATAAAAACATAAAACATCTTTTCTGAAAGTTGCTTGATCCCGGGTTAAAACTCTTCGCACAGACACAAATTCAAAAATCATATTCACTTTATATACCATTCCATATCTTATTACCATTTTCAATTTTCTATATAGCTTCTTCCCTCTTTTATCTTTCTTAGTTTTATTTTATTTATCTCATCTCAGTTCAGTTCATAATACTTATCATTCTTTGTCTGTTCTATTTCCAGCTATCCATTCATCTTTTCTCTTTAAATAGGCTTCTCCTGTATACTAATTGGAGTGACGCCTTTGACTCTTTCCCCTAGCTTAATAATACTTAATATAACACTTAATTTATATTGGGATTCTGTTTAGTACATTCTAAAATTACATACTAAATTTTATGAGAAAGGAAAAAACACAACAATAACAAAGAAAAAGCATATAGAACCACTATCAATACCATTAAAAAGCTAATCATATATATTAATACTCATTTATATCTTAAGCATTTTATTCTAAATACACATATAAAAACACAATCTTATGTACCTTACAGAATCCCTTTTTCAATTAAATTTACCCATTGTCTCTAAATGAGTTTTGTTTCTTTAAATCTTGCTTCCCACCATTAAGGCTTCTCATCCCCTCTTTTCTCTCTTGCTTATTCTTCTCCTTGCCCTTTTTACCCCTTTGTCTCTCCTCCTCCCTTTTCTTCTTCTGCTTTCCCCCTTTCTGTTGTTTTCTAACCTTGTATCCACTTTTCATCTCATTTTTCTCTTTTTTGGTTGTTTTTTCAAGCCTTAAAATCCCCTTTTTCTTTTCCTCTTTCTCCTCCTCCCCAAATAGAACCATTTGTTCATCAAAGATGGCTTCTTCTTCTTCTTTGTCCCAGTCGTCCTGCTGTGCAGTCAATTTTTCATAAGTGCATACCGCCATTTCTAGAAATTGAAAAAGAGTGCCCAAAGTATCTTTTCCATCTTGTTCTTCTTTTTTATATTTTTTATATTCAATTTTTAGTTCATCCACCAGCAATGCCATCGTGAAGAGAATTTTTTTTTCCAAAACAACCACCCGAGTGTTTTTAATCAAAAATAATTCCGAAAAGTTCCAAAGTCACCAAAGAATCCAAATAAACTATTTCTTTTAATACTTTTTTCTTTCTTCCATTTCTCTTTCTGGGGTTACTGTTTAATCAAAGAGTTCCAATTAAGATATATCTTTTAGAAGCCGTATTAATATTCAAAGTTCTTTAAAATTCTAGGCAATCTCCTCCTTTTTCAAATTCTGCTCCAATTTTTTTTCCTCTCCCTTCCCACTTACAACAACAATTTTCCTTTAAATGTTCAGAAATCCATACCTCCAATGCGGGTTTTCCGATTTCTTTCAAGATTCTATCGCTGTCACGTTCGGAAGGAGAGTGAAAAGAAAAAAAAAAGCTTTTCCCTTAATTTACATTCGCCGCTTGACACATTCTGGAAACAATGTTTCTTTAGCAAGTTTCAAATTCCAGGATACTTTCACTGTTACTTGTCCCGGTCAGCAAAGATCACTTTCAATTCTTCACAGCTCCTCCTGCACTTTCTTTTCCCGGCTGAGCTCTTCTATGTGGCGGCCATTGCTGACCGCCGCTCAGCTGCCTTTGGAAAAGGGGGTTTCGCTGGCTAGGGAAGAGAGGTGCGATATCTCTCGACCCTGCCAGACCCCCCCTGTCTTCGCCACCTTCTACGGAGGTGGCTTAGCCCCGAAGCCAAATGGCTCGGGGCACTCGGGCAGTGAACACAGGCAGGAACCGCGCACAGTCGCAGATTCCTGCCTGCTCCGAAGCGCTGCAGACCGGAAATCCCTATATAATAATAAAATCTTGAAAAACCCAATTATGTGTTTCCTTTCCTCCTTGTATTAGAGAGAGTTAAGACAGAACCAAATTATGTTTCTTTCTAATATTCTCATATTTTCCCAGCCTTAAGTCATGTTTTACTAATCACCTCCTTCATTCCCAAGGTGAACTCTGTGATTCTCTACAGAAAATTTGCCCAATGCTAGAATATAGACTTAATTAGATACCCCTCAAAAAAGCATCACACTGTGTCAAAGACTTTGAATATGCTCCTTGCTAAAATTTATATCCCAGGGATACACAGAGATTTGTTTATTTAATTTATTTATTATTTGTTTGTCTGTTTATTTATATATTTGCAATGTTTGTAACCCATCTTAACCTGAATATTCTGGGTGATATACAAGAAGAAGCAATCAAAAGAACTGAAGGTAGCCCACCACAAAACAATCCCAAGAAGTGAACACCAGACAACCAGAGAAAGAAGAACACATAGAATAAAAGCTTTATAAAAAGTCAGGTGTGTGTATGGAGAGGTGCTGCACAAGGGGAAGCAAAGTCCATGATGATTTTTTGGATGATGAAATTTGATCATTGTGAATTTTGGTTGCATGATATTGAGCCAACAGGAGATGGTGGTGGTGTTTAAGTCCTCAAATTCTTGAAAATAATATTTAAATTGAGCCAAAATCTGCCTTTTCATTTTAAAAAAAATAGTTTTTATTGTTTTTCCACCAGTACAGATCATATTTAGATTTTCAACAGCATTTGACATCATCATACAATGTTATCTTATCTATTATCTATTCATATACATCACCAATATCTATTATCTTTATTTATACTTGTTATTAATCTCTGTCTTTGTCTATTTTACATATCTACGTATCATTCTCTTGAAGATTCTTCTATGTAATCTTCGCTTTACATTCCTTATTCCTATTTTCTAACCATTCATACCATCTATGCCAAATTGAATAATAATTGGATTCCTCTTTTTCTTTCATTTTTAGTATAAGCCTATCCATTTCTGCACAGTCTGTTATTTTTTTATAAAACTAAGTCTTCTGTTGGAATATTCGGCCCTTTCCACATTTGTACATAAGCTATTCTGGCTGCTGTTAGAATATGTAAAGTTATGTATTTTATCTTTTTTGCGGTATTGGTCTTTGAATATTCCCAATAAATAGAGTTCTGATTTGAGTTCAGTTTGGTGTCCTGTGATTCCTTGTATCCAATCTTTAATTTTGTTCCAATAGATCTTGGCCTTGGGGCATAGCCACCACATGTGGTTAGAAGGTACCGTCGACTTTTTGGCATCTCCAGCATTTTGGGCTAGTATTTGGGTATATTTTGGCTAGTCTTGCTGGGGCTAAGTGCCATCGGTGAAACATTTTGTATAAATTTTCTTTATATATCGAGACTGTTGTTAATTTATAATTTGTGCTCGATAATTTTTCCCATTCCTCTAAATCTATATTGTGTCCAAAATTCTGCGCCCATGCTATCATAGTATTTTTTACCATTTCCTCTTCCATTTTGAAGTCTAACAGGTATCTATATGTTTTGGATATTAATTTTTGTTCTAGTCCAATTAAAATTTTATCTAATTGATTTTGCCCCTTATTAAATCCAAATTCTTCTGAGTCTGTTTTATATCTGTTTTGAATTTGAAGATATGGCCACCAATCGATTACAATTCCCTGTTCTTTAAGTTCTTGATTTGATTTTAGTTTCCCTTGGGTGTCTAATAATTCATTATAATTTATCATTTTCCCTAAGTCCAATCTATTCGGGTGTATCATGGCCTCCATGGTTGACAACCAATGTGGTACTTTCATATAATGCTTATTCTTAATTTTCCTCCATGTGTGTATGAGTGAATCTCTTATTAAGTGTCAATTAAAGTAGGCACGTGCTTTGCCTTTTTTCTCCCACAGGTATGTGTGCCAACCTTCCTGGAGGTCATGACCTTCTAGAGTTAATATTCTCTTATGTTTTAATTTAACCCAATCCATGACCCAATTTAATACCGTTGCCTGATAATAAAGTTCCCATTTCGGTAGCCCAAAACCACCTCTGCTTTTACTATCCTGCATCAGTTTTAATTTAAAGCGTGGTTTCTTACCCAGCCAGACAAATTTGGTTGTTATTTTATTTAATTCAATAAAAAAATGTTTTTCCTAATTTTATTGGGATCATCTGAAAGAGATACATCAATTTTGGTAGGATATTCATTTTTAACACTGCAATTCTGTCTAATATTGATAATTGTAGTTTCCCCCGTAATTCCAATTCTTTCCTAATTTGTTCAATTAATTTAGTATAATTGTCCTCTTTAACTGACAAACACCTAGTGGATAGCCATATTCCCAAATATTTTATTTTTTTTCACTCTGTAGTCCCATTTTATTTTGTAGTTTTATTTTCTGTTTTGCAGTGCAATTTTTGACTATCATTTTAGTTTTGTTTTTATTTATTTTTAATCTGCAACTTCTCCAAATTTTTCTATTTCATGAAGTAGTATGTGTCCATTCTGTATTGGTTCTTCCACTATGAATACAAGGTCGTCTGCAAATGCTTGGACTTTTTATTCTTCATTTCTGATTTTGATCCCTTTTATTCTTGAATTTTGTCTAATTGTGACAAGTAACACTTCTAAGGATAAAATAAACAGCAGAGGTGATAGTGGGCACCCTTGTCTCACTCTTTTGCCTATCAAACTCATCCGTACGGTCTCCATTCAGTAACATGCTTGCTGTTTGGTTGGAGTATATGGCTTGTAGTGTTTTTTCTATATTAGTGCCGAAATTCTTTTTTTTTATTTGCTGTAGCATAAACTTCAAATTAAGATTTTTGAAGGCCTTTTGTACATCAAGAAATATTAATGCTGCTTGCTTTTCAGGATGTGCTTCGTAGTATTCAATTGTATTTAACACTATTCTAATGTTGTTTCTAATTTGTCTATTTGGCAGGAAGCCGTTCTGGTCCGAATATTTATTTATTTGTTTGTTTGTTTATTTATTTATTTATTTCATTTATATTGCCACCTATTTGCCCATGGCGACTCAAGGTGGCTTACACAATGTAAAATCATATTTAAAACAAAAAATAAAAATAAAAACAATAAGAACTAACAAAAAGAATCAAATAATATAATCTCACTTAGAATTGGTTTCATTCTTTCTGCTAATATTGTCATAAATATTTCATAATCTGTGTTTAACAGCAAAATTGGTCTATAGTTTGAAATCATTTGTTGATCGGTACCTTCCTTTGGAATTAAGGTGACATATGCCTCAGACCAGGACTTTGGTAGTCTAGCTTCTAATAATGCCTCATTATATAAAATCTGCTTTTTCAAATGAGGTCAATACATTACTTAGAAGACTACCAGCTAGCTTCTCAGGAAAATAAGTTATGATTCACAACCAAGATGGTTCCTGATCTAGAGAAAGCAGAATAAAAATTTAGAGATTGATGAGTACTGCTACTTTTTGACAAATGCAGAATATTATAGGAGTCATTTTTCCATATTCTTATACTTTTTCTAATTCTTATAGTTTTCTCCTATTTTATCTTCTCATAGTTTGAGCATATCTCCTGGTCTCCAGCAGAGAGAATATTGCTGCGTACAAACTTTGTCATGGACATCACCATCATATCAAGTGGGGCTTTTAAAGTAGAAATGTAACATTTATTGCCTGAGCTACCAGCTGTATATATTAAGCCCTTTAGGGTTGTCAGGATGATCTGCCCTATTTTCCAGGACTGTTGTTCTTGTAATTTTTCCTTTTTTTAAAAAAATATTCTATTAATTTTCCAAAGTTTAAAAACATAAAATAAAACTATATGCATTGTTATCAACATCAAGATATCTTTTACATTTCCTTACGTTTTTCAGTATATGGTTACTTATTCCATTACCGTTACATCTTACTCTTGTTACAAATCAATATATTTCATCTTACACTTCAATCTTTTCTATAACATATATACATATTTACATACTTCCTCATTCTTTTCCTAATTGCCATTTTATTTTCTTTTTATTTCTAAACCACTCATACCAGGCATCCCATGCTCTATAATGTTTTGAATCTTCTTTAATTTTTAATTTCAATGTTAGCCTGTCCATCTCTATCCAGTCTATTATTTTCTTTATAACCATGCCCTCTGATGGTATCCTGTTCTCCTTCCAAAGTTGCGCATATGAAATCCTTGCAGCTGTTAATATAATGTACCTATCTTTTTTACTGTATTCTTGTAATTTTTCCAAGGTCAGAGTGATATAACCATAACCAACGAGGATTACATCAGGGTTTTTGTTTAATTGAGTATATCCTGTGCATTTTTATGAGTTGCCCAGCTAAAGGCACTGAAATATGTGATGGTGCACTATTTTTAGAATATCACTTTTCTATTTCTCATATTTGTCACTATAATTACATCATTTAAAGGTCAATTGCATTTCCCAATAAGAAGGATATTCAGAACGGTGCCAGTTGCAAGGAGAGTGGCAGTAGACCAAGGGCGGTATAATCAACGCTGCAGTCCTCAGATTGACTTAAACAAAATATGATTAATTGAAGCTTAAAGGATTGTGCATGGAACTTTATAAAAAATTGTCTCATAAAAATTGTACTTAACTAAATCATCAATTGTTTTTCTGTCATTATTTTCTTAAGATGGGAATAGAGATCTAAAGTGATGCATTTAATGTCCAAGCCATTGCTAAGAGATTTTCTGGAAAAAAATGTATAATAGTAGATTGATGGCTTACAGTTCCTATGTTACTAAAACATACAATTATCTGTTTCTGCTCAATGCTAACAAGTAGATAAAAAGATAATCTCTTGCAGTAGACATTCCTTCTACCAGTGAGGTAGTCATCACTGCAGGTTTTTTTTTTTAATTTTAAAAAATTAAAGTATCACTGCAGGTTTTTAAGAAGAGACTGGACAGCCACTTGTCTGGAATGATAGTCGCCTGTTTGAATAGGGGGTTGGACTACAAGACCTCCAAGGTCCCTTCCAACTCTGTTACTTTGTTATTCAGGCACTGAATCCAACATATGGGGACACATTTATTCAAGGGGAGCCCACTAATTTCTGAGTAAATGGTTCTGCTGTTAAACTAAATATGATTTTACCCCATCATTCAATCAGAATTTGCCATCCTGTAATTTAAATCTCTTTCTACATACATTGCTTCTTTGATTCTTTGAGTTTGATTTTCTTATGGGTGATAACTTTTCTGGTATTTGAAGAATGCTATCATATCAATGCCTCCCCATATTGTTGTTGTTTTCTCTCTCTTTTAAAATAAATTTTATTAAGTTTTCAAATTTTAAAAACATAAAACTTTATACATTGTTATCAACATCAAGACATCTTTTACATCTTCTTACATTTTTCAATATATGTAGTTACTTATTCCATTATCATTACATCTTACTCTTGCTATAAATCAATATTTTTTATCCTTACACATCAATCTTCTCTATGGCATATTTACATATTTACATATTCCCTCATTCTTTTCCTAATTGCCATTTTATTTTCTTTTTATTTCTAAACCACTCATACCAGACATTCCAGGCCCTGTAGTATATTGAATCTTCTCTGTCTTTTAGTTTCATTGTTAGCCTGTCCATCTCTATACAATCTATTATTTTTTTATAACTGTCAGATCCGTGTATCTGTCATTTCTTCAGTGGAAGAAGAAAAGGGGGGGGAGGCTGATAAAGAAATCCTTTCTTGATGTAACCTGAATATATTTAATCTTACATCGAATTTGTATAACCCACACATGATACAATGGAGGGAGAAAAGCCAGATGGTCAGAACTATCACCTCTGAGAGGCACAGCCAGGAGATGAGAAGACCATAAAAATTCCACAGTGAGATGTGTCCTGGGAATCTCTGGAAAAGTTCGTTCTAAAAAGGGGGTGGGGGAAATTAGGTATGCCCTGTGAAACTGTGAAAAAGATCGTTCCTTACAAAAGGGGTGGGGAGGAATTAACATACTGGCGTTTGTTTCACTAAATACACATGGAGATAAGGGGAGGGGTTCTAAACTCCCTTATGTATCCCTGTATGCCTGAGAGACCTCAGACGCTGCTTTGAACTCCTACATGAATTGTCTCATCTCAATAAAGGATTCCTTTTTGATACGTTTTGATATGTTTTCAGAAGTTCATTCTAGTTGAGTGAATGGGAAAAGTTCTGTAGCCTGACAATAAACCATGCCTTCTGGTGGTACCTTTTTTTCTTTCCAGAGTTGTGCATATGAAATCCTTGCAGCTGTTAATATGTGTAGCATGATATATCTATCTGTTTTATTGCATTTTGTGTTATTATACCTAATAAAAAAGTTTCTGGATTAAGTTCAATTTTCTGATTCGTGATTTCTTCTAGCCATTGTCTAATTGTATTCCAGTATTTTTTCACTTCCTGGCATATCCACCAGGTATGGCAATAAGTGCCTTTTTCTTTTCCACATTCCCAACAATTTGGGTTTGAATTAAACATTTTTGCCAATCTAGTGGGGGCAAGGTGCCATCTATAAAACATTTTGTACTGATTTTCCCTGTATGCTGTAGACGTGATTAGTTTGTAATTTGATCTCCACATTCTCTCCCAATTTTCCAGGTCTATATTATGGCCAACATTTTTCGCCCATACCACCATTGTTTCTTTGACCACCCCCTCTTCCATTTTGAAATCTAGTAGAAATTTATATATTCTTGAAATCATTTTTTTTTCCATTTCTTGTAGGATTTTATCTAATTGATGCTTTTCCATATAGAAACTAAATTTTTCTTTGTCCTTTTTATATCTCGCCTGGATTTGCATGTATGGCCACCAATCTATCTTTATATTTTGTTGCTGTAGTTCTTGTATTGTTTTTAATCTTCCTTGTGTATCTATTAAATCTTTATAATTCCTCTTTTTTCCCAGATCCATTGCATTTGGGTAGATTTGTGCTTCCATAGTTGACAACCAGTACGTTATTTTAGTATAATGATTCTTTTTAATCTTGTTCCATATCCTAATTAATGAATCTCTAATCATGTGTCTCTGAAAGTATGCGTGCTGCTTACATTTCCCATCCCACAGAAAACTATGCCACCCTCTGCAAATCGTGACCCTCTATCGACAATACTCTTCTATTTTCCAGGTTGATCCAATCCTTAATCCATACCGTAGCAGCTGCCTGGTAATACGTTTCCCAGTCAGGGAATCCAAAGCCACCCCTTTCTCTTTTATCCTGCAGTAATTTCATTTTTATCCTGGCTTTTTTCCGATCCCAAATAAATTTGCTTATTATTTGATCTAGTTCTCTAAAAAAAGTTTTATTCAATCTTATTGGTACAGTTTGAAAAAGAGATAGTATTTTTGGTAGTGTAGACATGTTAATTGCTGCAATTTTCCCCAGTTGTTGTTTTCTCAAAGCTAAATACTTCAATAATCTTTTCTTAGAGAAAGCATACCTACCCTTCCATCACTGTTTGTAGATGGAGTTCTAGTTCCCTGATCATATTAGTTATATTTTTGTGAACCTGATCAAGTTTCCTTGAATCCTTTTTAAAATATGGTTTCCAGAATTGAATACAATTCTTGGTGTTGGAGGATCAAGTGGTACTATTATTTCCTGTGACCTCGAAGTTATATATATGTTTTAAAATGTTCTTTTTTGCATCTACATCATTTTGCTGGTTCATATTCAGTTTCTTTGCCTCTAAAATATCCTATATAGGGGAACTCATAACTACTCCAGTTTACTTGACTATCTTAAACCATTTTATCAGATTTGTCATCCATCATTTTTAAGTAAAATAAATATCTAGCTGTTTTTGAAAAATTATCAGATTTGTTGAATGGGAATTGACAACAGATTAGAAGCTGACGGCTGGTTCCTTGAATATAGCAGCTCATGTCTATTTTTCACTTGGCAATTTGATCAAACTGAATAAAATCAAAGGTACACAGTGCGTTACAAATCATATTTATTGGAAAGTTACAATTTTCAACAATGCTACATCTCCAATACTTTCCCATTATTGTTACTAAGCTTCATTTTGAGAGCTATATTTCTTGTTAATATTGCTTTTAAAGTTTCCCCCCCACTCTAGTCTTCCTAATGTTACTTGTTTTTTTCCTAGTCCCATCTAATTATTGGAAATTACTATTCCACATATGACCTGAAAATAGATGCAAAATCTGTGTTGCAATTGAATGAGTTGTCTTGCAGTTCCTGCCAATCACAGTTTTAACAATGTCCAATAAATCTTCAACTAACTTTTGAAATAACTATACAAAAAATATCCACTGATGGCAGGATTAGAAAGATTAAAGAAATGAGTCAAAACATTATTCAGTGGAATAGCTTGCCTTCAGATTTTGTGGGTGCTCCATCACTGAGGCTTTTAAAAAAAGACTGGAGAGCCATTTGTCTGAAATGGTATAGGGTCTCTGGCTTGAGCTGGGCTTTGGACTAGAAGACCTCCAAGATCCTTTCCAACTTTGTTATTCTGATATTCTGATTTATTGGGGAAAATGACCCAAACTACATATCTGTGTATGGTAAAACATATGAATCTTTAGGGTTATCTGTTCATTTGAAGGGGAAATCAGCACCAGATTTGTTTGTAAGTCTCTCAGGATAAGCAATGCCACCATTAAAATCTTTCCTGCTTAGTAAAGACCTTATCCTTTAGAAATATCCTTGACTGAACAATAAAATCATGGGTGCTAGCATAAGACAACAATTGAGGAAGCATAAAGGCTGTGATGATAAGACAAGCACTCAAGCATGGATAATAAACAAATATACCACTTAACACATAGAGCCATGGCTCCAAAAGCCATGATCCAACGAGTTCTCTGATGTACCTACATGAAATTTAAAAGATAAATGCATCCGGTCTATTCTTTGCTGATATTTGCTAGATGTAAGCAAAAAACAACAGGGCAAAATGTCACATGAAAGATCTGCCTCAGTAGATTCTTTTAGTAAGTGTATGTGTTACTCAAAGCAGCAAGGTGCATAAAAAAAGAAGAATATAATAAAAGTTTCAAAAACCTAAACTAAAGTTTTTTTCTCCTCTCATTTCATTTTAGTCCTTTGAAAGAGTTTTGGTTGAAAACAAGCTGCACGGTCTTTCACCAGCTCTTTCTGAAGCCATCCAGAGCATTTCACGCTGGGAATTGGTTCAAGCTGCCTTACCCCATGTCCTTCACTGCACAGCCACTCTGCTTTCCAACCGGAACAAGTTAGGTCAGTGCATATCTGAGATTTTAAAAACAAGTGTGTTTAGACATTACAGTATATTATCAATTATTATTACAGCAGACTAAATAACAGTTCATATTAAAGTTCTATGACTTGCATTTCAGTTCCATTAGAAAAGGGGAGGGAAGCAGGGAGGGAGGGAGAGTGTGCTTTCATGCACATTTGTTTTTGCGCAAATTATGTCACAGTAAACTGTGAGGGCTAGATTAACTGCTGGTTGTAAAGGAAAGGGACTGCAATGATGAAAGGAGAAGAAAGGTGTCTTAAAGGGTTTGATCATGGAGAGCCTTCTCATAAGGAGCAGCTTGGTGGACCATGGAAGGTGATAGAAAGACAGCTGGATTTTAAAACCTACATGACCACACTAAAAATATTGTCAACTGTAAAAGTCCTGAGGAAGTCAATAATTGCTTATATTCTTACAACAGAGATTAAAATATAATTAAAAGCATGTTTTCAATTGAAAAACACATGTCTTATCCATCCATCAATACAATGCAATGTAAATAGAAGATAAAGTCCAAGAAACATTGTTTAGATAGATACCTTCTGAAATATTAACTTGTTTTTATCAGGGCATAGAAAAAATTGAGATGTCTATGTTTTAGCTTTATGAACAACTTGAAGTAGAACAATTCATACATTACCCTGTCAGATAAAATGTAATAGCCAAGTATAGTGTCTTTTTAGATGATCGACATGGGCAACAAAAAAGGAGATTCATTTAGCTGACTGCTGGTTATGTACAGTAGCATGTGCTTGGTATTATGGTAAACAAGTTGAGCAGACCTTCTTTTTGAGCTGTGCCATCTAATCAGGGTACTCACATTCTTTTTTCATCTAGGACATCAGGACAAACTTGGTGTTGCTGAGACAAAACTCCTTCACACTCTACATTGGATGTTGCTAGAAGCACCTCAAGACTGCAGCCATGATCACTTTGGAGGATCAGGAGACAGAGGGTCAAGCTGGAGAGGAAGCAGCAGTGCCTTTATCCACCAGATTGAAAACCAAGGATCTCCAAGGCAATCAAGATGTAACAGTACCAATGAAGAAGAAGAGAACAGCAGAAGGAAGTTCTTTCAGAATTCAATGGCAACTGTTGAGCTTTTTGTGTTCCTGTTTGCTCCTCTGGTTCATAGGATTAGAGTAAGTGCCTAAAGTGGCTGTAAGGGCTATAAGGGAGATGGAATATCTGGCTATCATAAGTAACAACGATTACTTTGCAAATCTGTTGTCTTGGTGTTTGATGGATGTAGTATGTGGTATACAAAAAAATCTCTAGTATCATGTGTCCATCGATGTTGTACTTATTAGGGAATTTATTTATTGATTATTTGATTTTTATATGGAAGAGTGTGAGATGATTACAAGATTTTTCCCTTTAGTACAAAGAGTCAACCATCTGGCTTCAAACTCATCTAGCTTCCAGACTTTCTGCCTGCCATAAATATCTTAAGAAAAAGATGGTATTGTTTAGAGAGTCATTGAGGCTATGTGGAGGTTTGTCTGTGTTCTTAAGGTCACCTGAGTAGTGCAAATGAGTGTGGCACTTTCTTGGAACTGCTGATAGGAGTTGTGTCTTCTGCATGATGTTTTCTGCCCTGTGTCCCTTCACTGTGAACACAGGCACAGGCTATTGGGGATGAGTCTGTGTTGTCTCCTTCTTAAGCTGAAGTCACAATGAAGGAATAGAGGGCAGAAAACATCCTACAGAAAACACAACCCCACAACACAGTCCTTTCAGCAGTTCCAAGAAGGTGCCACACCCATTTGTGACCCTGAGGACACTGACAAGTCTCCAAATGGCCTCAACACCTCTCTAAAAGAATGCAAATGACCAGCTGTCTGCAAGGAATATATATCTTTCCATTACCCACCATCCAGTCAGAGCTGAAGAAGCTTCTTGTGAATAAGAAGCAAAATGTCTTCAAAGAAAAACACGAAAGTCCAGTTGCCTCTTGTAAAAGCACCTTTGGGACAAAAATATGGTAACATTACTGGAATTATGATCTTGTTTTCCACAAACAGTGTCTTGCCATTCTTGCATTATCTCTATAACTGAACTGTGACTACTGTTGCTCCTTCCTTATTATCAAAACTAGTTATCATCTTTGTACAAGACCCTGTTTATTTCTCCTTGGGCTCATTGAAACTACTCATATGAAGACTTCAAAGCATGCTGAGGACTATGAAAAAGCCATGAATGTTTTTTTCTCTTTTTCTTTATTTTTCCTCTAAAGATGACTCATTCTTTTCCCTAGTGAGCCTTAGTCATAGCTGAGGCATTTAAAGTGACAAAATTCCCTTCTAGTGCTTCTGATCATGTTTTCTGTTTCTGGTTTAGAGGGTGAAGGCTATGCAACATGGCCTTGTTCACATGACACAATTAGCAATGCCTGGATGTCCATAAACTCCCACATGCAATTAATTGATCCACCGATTACCTCTTAAGTAATCTTCCAAACTTCTTTGTTTTTTCTGAGCCCTAAAGAAGTTCAGCAAGTGGGTCTTTTATAACTATTCTATCTCTGCTATTGTTCTGCCTTCTTCTTCATTGGAGCCGCACAGGAGATTAAAAAGGGTAGAAAAGACTGAGATGAACACCAATTCTATGAAACTCTAGTGGCAATAGTGGTCCCACACTTCTTTCATTTTTAAGCAAAAAAGTATTGCTTTCCAGGGAATACATTGCCTGTACTGAAAAGACTTTGTCAAAATATGAGCATTACAGGATCCACATATTTTTTTCTTTACTGGACTACTCCAACTAAAGTACAGGAGTGGTGGATTAATCTTGCTTCACCTTAATGTTTAATTTTTGCTTAAATTCTAATTACATTAATTTTTAATTAGATTATCTAATTAAAAGACTAGCTAACCTGGCCTTTTGCTGAGGTCAGATTAGCACTTTATCAGAGTGCTAATTTGGAACCATAAACAGTATATATGTGGGAGCAAATAATCAGCTTTAGAATTGGAAAGTTCTACACATATATCCCTTTTTCTTAGAATAATTCAACAATTTGCTGTATTCTTATTTTTAGGAATCTGATCTGACCTTTCGTCTTGCCAGTGGCCTTGTCATTTGGCAGCCAATGTGGGAACACAGACAGCCAGAAGTCACTGCCTTTACTGCACTTGTTAAACCCATCAGGAATATAATCACAGGTTTGTGTGTTTGTGTGCATGTATATATGAGAGCACACTAAAACAAGATCTTTTCCATCTATATGTACACTGTAGTTATTATGACCGTTGGATCAGTACAGATTTACAGTAGTATCTGCATGCTTCTTTTTTTAAAGGATGGTAGTGAGAGAGGCTTTCTATTGCCTGCACTGTTTTTACAAACAGAATTCTTAGCACTAATAGTCAAGCTATTCTGCATCTCCATTTTTAATATATCTTTTCCTGATAACAAGAAGGAAGAAAAAATTGTTGAGAAAACTATCTCCAATTTTTTTAAAAAATAAGTCTAATGATAGAGGATAAACTTGTGAGATTTTAAAATATAGGTGTCCTTTAAAATCTAACCTTGAGTCACATTCTTTTTTTCTAATATAAATTTTATTTGGGTTTTCACAAAAACATAATACAAATAAAATATCTTTTTTTGAGAATAGCATGATCCTGGGTTATCACTTCTTCATACAGACACAAACTCAATTTCATATTCATCTTTGTGTTCTATTCCATATCTTATTACTATTTTAACATTTTCTCCATAATTTTCCCCCTCCCTTGGTTTTCTCAACTTTATTTTTAATTATCTCATATCTAAATTCAGTTATATATCTTTTTCTAAGTTTCAGTGTCTTTCCAATCATTATATTTATACTTTTGTCTGTGCTGTTTCAATTTCATATTATCTTTTCTTATTAAACAAATTTTCCCCTTAGTTACTAATTGGAGTATGACACCTTTATATCTTTTAATTTTATCCATTCAACTCTTATTTAAACTTCAATTTATGCCTTTAAAATTATAACATTCAATATAGTACATAACTTCCAATCGAATTCTGCTTGGTAAGATACTCTCAATCTTACACGGGAAAAGACCCGAACACGCCAAGACCTGCATATACATACATACATACATACATACATACATACATACATAATTTTTTTTTTCCTTAAGTTTTCGCAGGTACTTACATGTATGGTATTCAGCTTTGTTCGGGTATTTTCCCACGTCATTATAGTTGTGCTTTTAAAGTTGTAGCAACGTTTCAGCAGAATCTCATCTGCCATCATCAGCCTGATGATACCCGAACAAAGCTGAATACCATACATACATACATACATACATATTAAATAAAACACTCATTCCATTCCAATTCAATTCTATCATTAATATTAGTTAGAAGCTTAACATCTTTAACATTTCTGTTGAATATCATACTTCCTTGTGAACACTTATAAACTTTCCATAATTAATTCTTTTTTTCCATATTTCTCTTCACTTATATTTTTATAAATCATTAATAATAATTAAAATGTTCCCATCCTTTCCTAATTTCATTCTCATTCACATTATTTCATTTATTAACAAACATTCCACTGCATTACAATAAGTATTTTATCCATCGTTTTAATCATACATTGTTTCATATTTTCTAAAATTATTTCTATTTCTAATAAACATTACTATCTTATGTACCTTTGCAGAATCCCTTTTTCAATTAAAATTTCACCCATTATCTCTAAATAGGCTTATACTTTCAATCCTTATACATTTTCCCTGTTTCTCTATATCTTGTTTCTGTCTTTTATAACTTCTTTTCCTTTCCTTCTTCCCTCTCTTCTTCTCCCTCCCCTTTTGGCCCCCTTGTCTCTCTACTTCTAATTCTCTCTTCTGTGATCCTCTCTTCCTAATATTGTAATTATTTTTCAAACTATTCTTTTTTTGGGTTGTTTTTTCAAATCTTAAACTTTTCACTCTCTTTCCCCGCTTTCCTTTTTTCCCCCACATAAAATTACTTGATCATTAAGGATGGCTTCTTCTTTGTCCCAACCTTCTTGTTCTACAAGCGTTTCTTGTTGTTTCTCATAGTTCCAGATCTCCATTTCTAAAAATTGAAATACGAAGCCAAAAGAACCTCTTCCTTCTTGTGCATCTTCTTTCTGTTTTTTAAGTTCCATTTTCAGTTCTTCTAAAAGTGATGCCATTTTAAACACTTTTAAACAACCACCCGATTGATTTTAGTCACTTAAATCCAATAGCCAAAAATCCAAAAATCACCAAGTAATCCAAATCCAAAGCTGTTTCTTCTTGCTTCTTTTTTCCACTTTCTCTTCCCGGGGTTCTATTATTTTGTTACAAAGTTTCAGTTAGAATGTATCTTTTAGGAATCTTGTTAAGGTTTCACTGTAAGTTCCTTTTAGTTCCAGGCAGTCTCCTCCATTTTTCCAGATCCCGCCCTTTTATTCTTTCCTTTTCTCTCCTTTCCTGCTTTTAAAGTTTTTTGAGTATCCAAAAGTCTTTATTATCCCTTTGACATTTTATTTTCAGCTTAAATGCCTATTGATGTCAAAGTGGATTTTTGTCAATTTCTTACTTAAATCTCTTAACTGTCAGTATAAGGAAGGGAAGAAAAAAAAAGCCAAATCCTTTCCCTTCCCTCTCTCCTTCGCTGCGTCAAAATCTTCTTTGGGAACAACGTTATTTTTTATAGTTCAAATTCCAGGGTACATTATGTTGTTGCTTTTTCAGTTTAAACTGGTCAACCAAAACTTTCTCTTCTTATTTTCCTCCTGCACATTCTTTTCCAGTCGAGTTCTTCTTTGAGGTGGCCATTTCTGACCACCGCTGCAACCGCCTTCAGGAAAAGGAGTAATGGCCAGCTGAGGAGGAGAGATGAGGCTCTCCTCGACACTGCTGGTGGTCTCCCCCCTCTTCACCACCTCTACGGGATGGCTTAGCCCCAAATCCAGCCAGCTTGGGGTGTTCCGGCGGCGAGCACAGATTGAAACCACATACGATCGCGGATTTCAGTCCGTCGCCAAAGAAGCTCAAACCGGAAGTCCACCTTGAGTCACATTCTGAGGATTTTTTGACACTAAAGTACTAAATTACTTGACATGTTGTCCCACTCCTAGAATTTGACAGGGGACATGTTTTACATTCTTTATGTACTCATACTAATGGCATGAATATAGCTTTGTTGAGAACCTTGGCAGAGTGCAATACTGTATGTGAATTCATTTGACTTAATGGAATAGTGGAATAACTCTATAATTCATTGATTATAGCAGTAACATGGAGCTCTCTGGCCTAGCTACTCCATGAACTTCCAGAAATATAGAAGACCATAAATACTGTCTTGGTTGGCTAATATTAATGTTGAAAATGAATCAGAAAGGGCCCCCACATTTCATACAAGCAATAGGTTTTTGTTCAAATCCATTGCTTGAGTAGGTAGGTGGCAGGTGAACTTAAACCACATGGGGCAAGTCTAGGAGTACAAGTTCTGCCAATCTCTTACATGCTGTAGTATCTTTCATCCATAGTCATCGTCTTCTTCCTAGCATATTCCTGCAGATGCAGGGTCTGCTTTTCGGATCATTGAACACCACTTTGCATAGTTAGCTGCATCTCTGGGGCACAGGCCTATGGCTTGCATGTCTTTGTTGATGGTGTCTTGCCGCCTGCAAGGTTTTGGATGCCTGCAAGGTTGCTGGCCATTAACTTCTAGTTGGTAGGCAGTCTTTGCCATGGTGGAAGGTGCTGCTCTCTGGACATGTCCATACCAACAGAGCCGGATGTCTCTCATCTTCTCTGTAATCCAAAGTAGCTGTCTCATTTAGCCCAATGGCAGAGAAATATATGAAGGACCAAAAATGGGAAATATTAGGAGGCTATCAGCTGCTGTCAAAGATGATGTCCCAGCATCTTAAGCATAGTATTAATGATGTAATGTAACTTATAATCATAATAAAGATGTTTCCTAGCTTCACCCAAAAAAGAGACAACCTTCATATGCAGTGAGAGCCAACTTTTATTTTTTATGGTAATGCTAATGAGGCCCAGAACTATATCCAACAACTCCCCTCCTCAAAAATCCTAGTTACCATAAATCACTTCTTATATATCTTTAAGAAGCTGAGAATTGCACCTACCAATTTTAATTCTGATCTCATCCACAATACTGTCTGCCCAATGTTTACAAAAAGATGCAATTAGAATTAGAATCCGTAATTCTAGATTCCCCAATATATAGTTCTATATTGATTAGAGAGGATAACTAGTTACTCATATATGATTAAGAGTGGGTCATTTAAAGTATAGTCTGCTGTCAGAATTGCTAAAGATTGATTCATGAAGCTTCTGTACTAATAAGTTGTTGAATTTGACAGCAAAGAGGAGTTCTCCAATCAAACACCAGAGTCTTACATGTGAATCTCCTAATTTGGATGCGGGGCATACAGAGGTAATTAGGGTATATTGTTTTGGAGGAAATAATAGGAATCAATGGTGGGAGTGGGGTAAGCTGACAAAACAAGCTTCCAAACAGAAATTGCCACCTGGGCTCAATTAAGTGTACATTAAAAATGGTAGTTCTGTTGTAGCCCTTGACAGAAAATTCAGTGTCCTTGTATAAATATTTATTGAAATAGGAACAACAATATCTACCAACAAGGGGATCATTTGTGTATATAGACCATATGATTGGTTCCTTGGCTTTCTCCATGAGCTTTGCTTCTGGCTCACTGATAGGACCTCCTGACACCAGGAAATGTGAAATAGATTAAGCAAGGCAGACTCCCTACTACCAAGAACTGAAGATTTAGGGAAAATTGCACACAATTCATATTGAGGTGCCTTTTATGTTGAGGTGCTGAAGAGCCCATAAACAATTTCATTCTGTGCCTGAAGGTTTCCGGGGTTTTATTTTTTTTAACCACTTGTGTTTTGTTGCACTTAGGATGGCAATTTTTCATCTAGGTGACATTATCTCAGAGTGCAGATGAAGGCTTATAGCACAGAATGCCTTGCTGTCATAGTGGTAGGAAACTTGGCACTCATATGCACTAGTGTCCCTGCAGCAATCCCTTTGAGGCTTCCAAGCTCTGTATCTGACATTAAAACAAACAGATAAACAAATGGGAAGCTGGAATGCTATAAAACACAGTAGCCGTCAATAGCATCATCTCAAGCATTCTTAGAAAATAAAGAATGTTTATCAATAAAAGAATGATTGACTGCACCCCAGTGTGTGGCCTGCAAGCATCCCCACCTAGCCAAAAAAAAAAAAAAAAGGAACAAGCTAACCTAGACTACTGTATTAGGAAACATCTAGTGAGGGTGGAGGAGATGACAGGAGACAAGTTTAATACCTGGCTTTCCTGTAAGTATTTGTGACTGGTCATGCCTGCTGCCACATTGTGAATAGGTTGTCCTTCTGTAATAACATGTTTACAATATGTCCCCCAAAGAAAATGAGTAAGCGGTTGAATATTTTATTTTAAAATGGCATTCTCTTGATGGTTCTGTTTTTTTAAGTGATATATGATATTTATAAGCATTCAGAATACAACAAATTGTATAAGCCTTTACCTGCAAATTATTTTCTTTCCATGTCCATTTGTTTTCATTCTATAAGCTCTAAAAATAATTTCAATTTACCTCTAAGACTGGGAGATACAATTTTTCTTCCATCCTAACTTACAGAAACTTTCAAGACAATATCTTGCTTGAACTTGTAGTCACAATGGTATTGATTCCATGGTGCATCTACACAATCTGCATTTTAACCTTGTTTCTCCCTGGCCTGCAGATAGTATGTGAATCAACAGAATCAGACTCTATTCCACCAAGACAAGCCTTCCTGGGCTGCCACCGTGGAAATTCCATTGATGGAAGCATTTCACCCCAAGCCTCCCAAGAGAAAGCAACTCCCTACCCTCGGTAGGCATTCTTCTGCAAGGTTGAAATTTGTCAGTTTCAATTCAATTAGTTCAACATAGGGTAATTTACAAAACAGAAAGACACTTCTATTAAAGAGAACCAGTGTGGTGTAATGGTTAAGGCACCAGGATAATTTTATGTTCCTTTGCTTTCCTTTATTCTATATCATCTTTCTCTCCAAAAATCCTACTGGAAACCCTAAGATTATAACATGTTTAACGTGCAAGTTTTTCATGGCCGTTTTTCATTTTCAACACAGATTGATGTAGTACAGTAGTACAGTTGTATCCAACCAAGAGTCCTACTAGGGGCTTTGGACTATAAGATTTAGATTCCTCAATCCCCTAGCCATTGTGGAGTTGTAGTCTTGGATACCTTAGAACACTTTGTCATACTTCAAAAGCTGAAAAGAAAACATTTCGTTCATAAAATTCTTAAAAAAATAAAGATAATAGTTCATCTGGTATGAACTGGAGAACTTCTTTATATAAGAGAGCCTGAAACAAAACATATGTAAGTGCTTAATTAGCCAGCGGATGCCTTATTTGATAGGGCAAATGTATGACTTTATTTGGTTCCAGAATTCATAGTTAACATGTTATTGATGAAATTGTAGAAATGTGGCACTTGTAGCTTACTAGTGAGAAGTCAAAAGATGTGCCTTACATATAGAGAGAGGAACAGCATGTGCACATACAGATGGTTAAAAAGAAACAGGAAATCAAATTGGTATTTTCTATGTGTTGGCTCCTTTCTACTCTCAAATATGCAGGTTCAAAATAGAGCAAGGCATTCAGTCTCTGAAACTGAGCTGAGTGGTCACTATGGCAATGAAGCTGCAGGCAGGGTCTCTAACCTGCGTCATTAATTTCTCTTCATTTGCTGAACTCATTGATCACTCCAAACGGAACTGGAGAGGGTGTTGCCTAGCAACAAGCAAGAACAGAATATATGTTGTTTGCTCTACTTACTGATTCAACTTTTCTACAATTATTTCTGTCCTTGAAGATAAAATTCAAACAATCATCACATCCTGGCCTTTGGGGAAAGTGTACAATCGCTGACTCAGTGAGCTTAGTGTGCAATTAAAATTAAATAGAAAAAAATTATACATTTTAAAAATTGCTTTAAGGGGAAAGAGAAACAGAAGTGGAAAAGCGGGGAGGACAGGAACAAAAATAATTTAGAAAAAAAACCAACACCACCAACTCAAACCAAGTGACTTCTAGACCTACGCTGTTGTATTTAATGCAGGAGACAGAACAGAGCTTTTGCTAAAAATGAAGCCAAGACCTTTCATAGAATTCCAGAGGATAACTTGCTACTTGTACTAACAGAGGCAAGTTACCTGATTGCTTGTGTCCCATAGAGAGAAAGAAGTCAAAATATATGTCAATGATAAATCTCTTTGAAATAACATAAGGATATTTACCTAGAAATGCTGCTAAGTATATATAATAATGTTGAAGTAATCTAAATGTTTACAAAATTTATTATTTCCAGTAATTTAGCTGAATTTTTATCCATCTATTTATGCTCATTTTTCTTTGAGCTAAGAATCTGATATATTTACAAGAACACTTGAAAAAGGTTTCACTGAAATAATTATTTGCATATTTAAAAGAATTCAAGCAATAAATGGAATGCAATTTTTTATAAATTTCAATAGAAACTTAATAGAGTTTGTAGGAAGCTTCGAAGTATATGGCAAAGTATCATATATTGATAGTCCACTCATTAACTGTTCAAAGTTGCAACAGAACTGAACAAGGGGAAGTTATAACCAGTCCTCAAAGTTCTGACCATTTCAGCAAATCTTCAGTCACATGATTGTGATTCAGCCACTTGGCAACTGGCTCACACTTACAACAGTTATAGCATCCTCCGGGCTCATGAGTGCCATTTGTGACTTTTCCTGCTGGCTTCGCACAAGCAAAGTACATGAGGAAGCCAGCAGGAGGCTCCAGTCCTGCTGTTGTTTCTCCTGAGGAATTTCATACTCCATTGAAACCCTTACCTGTCTGCACTGTAATGCACACCTGTTTGCAGACCCACCCATATAGCACCTGAACACACACCCCACACTTCTTATATGGGACTCCTGCCACTTTCTGTTTAACAATCCTCACAGTTCTGGGATTATTATGGCAATGGGGAGTGCTATGATTACCATCACTAAGCAATGTAATCATGTGACATTGTGCTTTATGACCACAGAAATTCTGGTCCCTGTTGCCATTATAACCACCTAAGGACTAAGTGAATCTGTCATGCTATTCAATTAACTGAATACTTCATTAAATTGCCAAATAATACAATGATAACAATAGCTCTTATTTTCATAGATTTAATGTTATCTTTTCTTTCTTTAAGAAATGCTTAAGGCATCAGGCATAAGGTTAGGAAGAGATATATTGCATAAAAGCACATTAATTTCTTCAATATTGACTAAAACCATTATGTATTTTATCCTGGTAATCCTTAATAGTAGAGATAAGGCGACATTGTTGTAACCAAGTTCCATCTAAGGTGTGTAGGAAATAGGTAACCTTTTTAACATTGCTGTTACATGCATTTGTTTATTTATATTGTGGACCACAAATTTGTTGTTGTCTTGAGAAACATTTTTTCTGCACAAGGCCTGTCAGAAATTAGAACATTGAATGTAATTATTTCAATCAACAGTTATCTGACCTTTCAACTTGCTCAAAAAGCCTTTGCTGAACAATTCATTAGGTATTCTGTTACAGGGGCACCATAGGAACCATTCTTATTTAGCACAGCTAAAAGTTTTGTACAATTCTGATGCAGGTAATTTAGAATGTCTGCCTTAAAGGTTCCTTAGCTTTCTTCCCCAAATAGTCTCACTGTTACATTTTTCTTACATTTTTGTTTCTCTGTGAAAGATAATATGACTGTATATTTAGCTTACATTCTATATATAAGGGGGGAAAATTCAAACTTTCTTTCAACTGTATATCAGTTTGCATCTCTTTCATAAAAGTAGATCCTTTAACAAATCATATAGTATCCCCCCATCCCAAAATGAGATGACTGTTTCTTACAATAGTCACAATTAATACTTATATTTATTTGCAGATCCATTTAATGTGTGAGATATGAATAAATAAGCTAGTTGAGAACAAGGTAGTTTGTAGAGTAGTTTTCCAAGCATGCATAGAATGGCATAATCAGGGTAAATTTGGGCTCCAGTTGCTTGTGGCATACTAGCTGAAATGTACCACTTTGACTAATATTGTCCATACCATTATCAGAGACAGAGATACAACAAAGTTTAGTAACCTGCTTTGTAGCTTTTCTATCATAGTAAAAAACATTGTGTGAAAGCTCTGATTGACCAAAAACATGAGGAGAGGAGAGGTCAAATCGTTGGACTTAACTGGTGATAACTAAGCCTTACAAATGATTAAAACTTGGATTAAAAGAGTACATTGTAAACAGCATTAATTAATGAAAAGAAATGAAAATAGATATGTTGAGCATCTGTGAAACTAATAAAAAAGGAAAGATGTAAGAGATCTGAATGATCATGTAGCATTCAGAAATACATGCTAGGAAAGAAAGGTGTATGTGTAATTAAGAGGGGGAAATGTTAAAATCTGTGTTAGGAAATATGAATTACTGTCATCTAGATTGTTATGGGAATGTATGAAAACAGGAGTCCATATGTCAGTGAGTCACATGATATGCTGCAATGAAGTGTGATAATAGAAGAACGAGAACTGAGCAACATTGTGGGTGAATGTTGTTCCAGGGAAAATATATTGCTAGTGACATGAATGGATGGGCAGGATCAAAATGATAACATTCAGAAAATGTGAACAGGCCATTTGAAGACCCTACAATGAATGGTGATGAGTTTAGTTTTAACTATATAGTCTAAAACGTAACTGTATTTTGGCACATATAGGAAAAGGAGATATAAAGCTAAAAGCATTATTGATTTAATTGTTTATGATGAATGACTATGAGAACTAATGAAGAATTCAAGAGTGCTGAGAGGTTTGGAATGTATGGAAGACAATTTTATTGCAGTGTTGAGAATGGATTTTGGAGGGAAATGAAAAATAAAGGAAAGGAAAAAAATGGAAAAAAGAAAAGTGAAAGGAAAATACTTACAAGGATGGAGCTCTGTATATTAGGTTTGTGGTTACAATATAATTTTATATATTTGTATAAAGTATTAGAAGATAGATTTGTCTCCTGTCAGAACGACTGGAAAGCAGGCAATAAAGAAAGAAGACATGAAAGCTACCTGGAACAGAGTGAAAAAAAATGAAGCAGAGTGCGTCAGAATTATGTGGAGCTAATGAGAAGGATGAACGTGTTTGGTGGCATGGTAAAATGAAAGAAACTGAATGAAGAGAAAATATCTACAGTATATGTTGCTATAGTAATTTATATATGTGGGGGGGTTGTAGGTGTGTGTGTGTGTGTGTGTGTGTGTGTGTATTGCTGCAAAAAGCAGAATCAGAGAAAGAAATTGTATCTTGTGTAAAGAGAAAGGGTAACAGCTAAAAATGTAGTCAGAGAAAAGAATGATTTAAGATTAAAAGGGTCAGGAAAAAAGCAGCTCCATTTTGTAAGAGTATGAAGCATTGTTTTGTAAGTGGATGAGTGGAGCCACCAGCAGAGTGAACATAATTCAAAAGAAAGTAAAGTGATGAAATTATTGAAGTGGAGGAATGCCTGAGGGACTATTCTATGGAAATATGTTAGAGTAAAATTACAAATATCAGCAATAAACCTGATGAAAAGTAATACATGCTGTGAACATTCTGAAATATGATTATGATAACAATATAGATACCATTATTGGAAAAATGTTATAATATGATGGTTTGTTTACAAAATTGTATCTGTCCCTGACAATTGGAATAATTTTCCTGTGGTATTATTAGGGTTCATATAGGTGTGCAATTTCAGTTAAAACGGACAAAACCAAACTAGATTATGGTAGCACTTAGAGGATCCTTGTTAGAATACAAATGCTCTTGAAAGTGTATGTTTATCTGCAGAATATTCATTAGATGTATTTTACAGTATACATAATTTCACATTTAACATATTTTTCATTAGATATATAAACAATGTTGGAAGCAGTAATCCATTAACTGGTAGGAGAAGCACTGATGCACCAATGAAGCATCAACTGAATTGATTAAACACTTTATAGAGAATAGATTATTAATCAGTTTTCAAACACACATGCTTAGAAGAAGGAATGCCTATAATTGCCTACTCTTCAATATCCTCATAAATGACTTAGATGAGGGACTAGAAGGGGAACTCATCAAATTTGTAGATGACACTAAACTGGCAGGAATAGTCAACACCCCAGAAGACAAGCTCAGGATCCAAAAAGAAACTTGAACAATGGGCCCTCTTCAAAAAAAATGAATTTCAATGTGGAAAAAAGCAAAGGTATAAGTACATATTAAGTGAGACCTGGATCAAAAACAGTAACTGTGAGAGGGACCTTGAAGTCCTAGTGGATGATCACTTGAATATGAGCCAGCTGTGTGCGGCAGCAGCCAAAAAAGCTAATTCAATCCTGAGCTATATAAATAGAGGCATAGAATCAAGATCACATGAAGTAGTTGTACCACTTTATAAAACCCTACTAAGACCATACCTGAAATGCTGCAACCAGTTTTGGTCACCATACTACAAAAACGATGTTGAGACTTTGGAAAAAATTCAAAGAAGAGCAACTAAGATTATCAAAGGCCTGGAGACTAAAACATATGAAAAATGACTGCAGGATTTAGGATTCTTCTTCACACTCCTAAGTCTTGGAATAAAAGCTACATTTCATATTAAATCAATTTGTGTTTTTCTAAACAAGAGGTTTGGGGTCACATAATATACCACATTTGGGGATTGTCTGTTAAGACCTTGCTGATATTAACAACTCTATCTCTATAGGATGAAGAAACAGATTGTTATCTGAGGGCCCACATCTTGATTGCTGCTTGACTGCTCAATTGATTGGATTAATGTGCTTCTTTTTGCTCTTTGTAACAGAGTGTCTTTGGTGATCCCACCATGCCAAAGGTCCCGCTATGCCACTTACTTTGATGTTGCTGTATTACGATGCCTGCTTCAGCCACACTGGTCTGAGGAAGGCACACAATGGTCCTTGATGTATTATCTCCAGCGGCTGCGCCACATGTTAGAAGAAAAGCCAGATAAATCATTTGACCCAGAAGCCCCACCATTGCCAAGGCCACGCAGTAGTTCCATGGTGGCTGCTGCTCCCTCACTAGTCAATACTCACAAAACACAGGTAAAATCAGGCAATTGGGTGGCTAATAAATGAGTCGCCATAGGCAAATAGGCGGCAATATAAATCAAATAAATAAATAAAATTTCCAGTTTTAAACATTAACAATTGGTCAAAAGTTCTGTTGCAAGTTAGGATTGAAATTCAGGTTTAATTCTGCATTATTGAATGAAGTACTCATTATTATCATTGAAGTTCTAGATATACATACTGAGCTTTAGTTATTGTAGATTGTTTATGTGTCTTTACTTTGTGGGTGCTTATGCTAAAAGAACCTAAATAATGTGAGAAACAAAAGATCATGGACATCATTATAATCATAAGCAAGTACAGGAAGTATTGATTAGTATTTTTCTATATTATCAGACATGAGAATCAATGAAAAACAGAGAGAGAGGGAGGGAGGGAAGGAGGGAGGGAGGGAGAGAGGTGCAAATAAGCAGATATTTAGGAACAGCAACAATTTTAGCTAAATCTTGAAGTCTACAGAACAATAAGACTTTCAAGAAACAAGATCTGATATGATGATCCCAAAGTAGCCAGTGAAGACCGTTCTTTGTACTTTCTAGAAAACACTGCAAGATTATAGAGAGAAAACTGCAATATGGACAGAAGCATGTCTGTTGTGATAGGAAGTAGCTAGCACTGGAAATGTTAGAGTATGACTAAACTAAATATTTTTTTTATTCATATTCAAAACATTACAGTTCAAGCACTACAACAAGGTTCCAATTCTCTATTATTCAAAGGAAACAAATGCTGACAGTGTTTACAAAAAGATTGTTTTACATTCTTGTGTTTTTCTTATCTTTCTTGGGAAGTGTAGGATCTCACAATGAAATGTAATGAGGAAGAAAAATCATTAAGCACCGAAGCTTTTGCCAAAGTATCCCTAACTAACCTGAGGAGACCAGCAGTTCCAGATCTCTCCTCTGATTTGGGAATGAGTATATTTAAAAAGGTAAAACTATAATGTTTTAAATACTATTTGTGATCCCTAAATGATATGTCAGAGTGCTCACAATATGATTAGGTGAGACAACCCAAGAGCAAATACAGTAAATAGGTTTGTATTTAAATATAGTGGTTTTATCTCTACAAATATATATATATATATACATACAAGTGCTTTGAGACAGGCCTTGAACAAACAGTAATCAGTAATTTACAGCATGGAAGTACACAGAGAGAGAGATACACCCCAACAGGGCCTCTCTTATAATACAGCCTCTTAAAGTGCTAGCAGTTAAATAACCTTGCTGACTCATTACTACCATTGCATCATCATTACAGCATTCCAATATTACAGCAGCTGGTCACCTATTCATCATTACCCTGACACTCCTCCCATTTAAAGCTGAATGCTTTAATATATTCATGATGTTTTCTATCTCTATTATGTCCACACCTCCTGCTTTGGTTTCTACTCTCACTGCTACAAACATGACTAGTACCATTACTACTACTGCTGCTGGAACTGAATTTCTTTTCCTAATGGCTCGTTAGTTTCCATTATATCTTGCTTACCATCTCTTGGTTGAATACCTTCACTTTCTCTATCCAGCTCAGTCTGGTTTCTCTGTCTGCCTGACATTCTCTTTAACTTCAACTTCCTCCATTTGTCCTGTTCTGCCTTAGGCAATGACAACATTTCTTGGTACTTACAGGATTCATTATGAATACTACCTACTCTAACCCCACTTGCAGTGAACTGCTCAGGAAGTATACTTTTATTGCACCTTTCAGGTCTCCAAGGTATAACTCTGTTCATTTGCCTTGAGTTTTTCCTACTCACAGGATACACCCTGGATTTTGCCTCCTTACAAACAGCGCAATCTAAGTATATCTTGCACTGCTTTGGCTTTGGCTTGCGCCCCTCAGCTAGGTTTGGCATCTTCTGCAGTACTCTGCAACTCTCATGCCCCAATCTCCTGTGCCATATACACAGTCATCGTGTGTGAGCGTTCATACGTGTTCATGCACAACCATGCTCCTGCCTTCCTAGAATGTACAGACCATGCTTCTTAACCCTTTGTACATGACTTTTTCCATGTTTCCTGATGGAGTACTGTACTCCTGCAAACAGTATTTTATACCCTTGACTGTCTAACCTGGAAACACTCCGAACTGGGGAAAAAGTTAAGAACTGGTTTGCCTGAACCAGTGCGAACCAGCTGAAAACCATGTCTACACATAGCCTAATACAGGGGTGTCAAACTCAAGGTCCGGGGGCTGAATTCAGCCCATAGGGTGCTTAGATCTGGCCCATGGGGCTGCCCTAGAAACAGCAAAGGACTGGCCCACGGTGCCTCTGCCAGGGAAAACAGAGCTTAGGAGTGCTGCATGCAGCTCTCTCGAGCTCTGTTTTCACTGGCAGAGGGTTGCAGGAGGCTGTTGCAGCTAAAATGGAGCTCGGGAGCCCGTTTTCACTAGCAGACCGCTCGAGCCACTGCAGGCACCCCTGACATGAGTGATGTTGAGCTTGGCCATACCCACTCTGACCATGCCCACCCCAGCTCCCCAAGTTCAAAAATGACCCTGATGCAGCTCTCAATGAAATCGAGATTGACACCCCTGGCCTAATATTTTCCAGTCTTATTGGCACCAGCTCCATCTTATATAATAAGCATATATTCCACTGCAATGCCATGGTCACTTCTGTATTTTATGACACCACTTGCATCCCTAACCCATTCTCCATCAATCTACAGTCCAACCATTTCTAATGAGCTAAAATTCACTTGTTATTCTATTATTAATGCAGCATAAATCTTCTCCTAGTTTGGTTACTTTAAATCAGGGTTGGGCAAATTGTGGCTCAGAAGTACCTGCAGCCACATATGTCCTGATTACTCAGTCTTCAATCCTGTATCCAGTCCTTTTGAAATAGAAAAAACATGAAAATAAAATAGGCTTTTGTAATGACAAGTATCCATTCTCCAGAGAAACTCAGTATTGTTAATGGCTATGAGGTAACCTAATACTGTGAGATCTTCAGCCTTCTGGAAAAAAAATATAAGCCTGTTTCCTGGTCACCTAAATGTCGCCTGCCCCTACTCTGGTTAGATAAAACAGTATAGACAAAAAAACAACAACAAAGCAAACTAATTCCAGGTTATTTTTAAGAATCTGAGCCTCAGAGAAGAGATTTGTTGTTTGTTTATTACATTTATATTCCACCCATCTCACTGTTGAAGCAACTCTGAATTCTTGTTTCGTGCTTTCTTCAATTCCCTTATGAGATTTCTTCTACATTTTTTCTGCAGTTCAAGAGCCGCAAGGACGATCGTGAACGCAAGGGCTCTATTCCTTTCCACCACACAGGGAAGAAAAGGCAACGGCGAATGGGAGTGCCCTTCCTGCTCCATGAAGACCATTTGGATGTATCACCTACTCGAAGCACATTCTCTTTTGGCAGCTTCTCTGGGATTGGTGAAGACAGGCGTGGCATTGAGAGAGGAGGATGGCAAACCACTATTCTAGGTGAATAAGAGGCTCTTACTAAAGACGAGAATTTTTTCTAATAAACCAGAATTTTCTACTGGTTGTGAGCATCAGTTACTTGTAATTATGGAGTGTACACAATGATGTCCATCTACTGATAACAACAGGAACAACAACAATGAATTCTTCTTTCCTGTTTGTACTGTTTGTATTAATTGTACTGTTCACACATCATCCAATCTCCTCTGGAGAATTAAGGGATCACCAGCCTAGATTGGAGGAGAAATGAGGAATAAAGTAGTGAAGGTGGTAAAAGATTGAGGGAAAATCTCATTAGGCAGTTAAAAATCCATTTACAACATTTAATGCCACCCAACATAAGTTATTAATTTAATCTTATAAGAATCCCATTTGTTATATGTTATTACTTATGCAATTTTTCTTTTGATCCTACATATCTGTTTGCTTAGTCTGGATAATTATTCAATCATTAATTATTTTCTGCCCACTGGAAGGAGATTGATCCATTCTAATCAAACTGCAAAAGCTCTTAAGTCAATAATCACTCTGCATTACAACTAAGATATTCATTTTCTTGGTCTCTTCATCTTACATGAAAGGGAAAGACATTTTCATTTTTATAGTACTTTCTCACTTATTCATATACTTTGTAATAGCAAATGCAGTGGCTATGCTCCTCACTGCAGTTTTGCTGCCACTTCCAGGATTTCTCTCATCTGTAGATGCCCAGTCATTTCCAGCTTCTGAAGCTGCTTACCCCAGTACTTTTAAGAATTATAATCCATGAAAAGAAAATAAGATATATAACTTCCCATCAAAACAAAAACAAACACGACGAGCCTTAAAACTGATGTGTTAGAATAAAAAATATATATCAGCAAGAATACAAGGCCAACTAACCTTTCCTACCCTTCACCCCTACCGACTGGTTGGCAACAGACTGAACAAGGGAAAAATCCCATATTATTTATAACTGGCTCCTGTTGAACCCAGTTCAGGGTAAATGAGATTGCCAACTTTGTTTAACCCATCACTTCAACCAATTGACTTCTGACCCGTGCCTCATTCAAAGTCTCTTTAATCAGTGGACATTATAATGACCTGAAATTTGTATTGTGACAATCCACAAAGGTACAGTCCCTATGAATCCCAATCCTATTTTTTATTTTAAATATTATGCAGTTTGCAAATGATTTCTGAGTAAATGATAGAATAGTAAGATGGGGGACAACAACATAAATAAAAATAAAAATAAAATGACGCTGCAGCACTAACTGGACAATGCATGTCCTTTTTTTTCTACTCCAGGGAGATTTACAAGGCGAGGCAGCTCTGATACAGCTACTGAGATGGAAAGTCTGAGTGCTCGGCATTCTCATTCCCACCATACTTTGGTTACTGACCTGCCAGACCACTCCAACAGCCACGGTGAGGTGATATCCAAGAGCATGAGCAAGTGATTTTTCAGCACAGTGTTCTTGAAGAAGCCCAGAGGACAATTAGTTAGAGTTAGAATATGGGTACATTAATTCATTTTTCTCCTATGAGAAATCACAAACTTTTGTATTACCCAGGATTTTTTTCAGGATTTGTACTTACATCAGGTTCCAGCTATAAGTGAGTCTTCTTATTACATCAGAAGAGGGCAGTGTTGCAAGAATTACTGTAGATAAAGATGATATATTGTTTGAACTCCTAAGTTTGTATGAACAACTAATATTTGCAATATTAATGCAATATCAGGGATTTTCAATTCAATTGTTTAGAATGCGAAGGATATGTGTTTGTGTTTTATTTTTATAGTTACAATGTACACTGAAGATGGCATTTAATTTCGTTGTACAAGGTGCAATGACAATAGAGTAAACTAAAATTAAATTTCCCCAAATGTTGCTGATCTTACAAGGGTTCCAGAATAGACCAATAGATTTTTCTTTCTTCTATTTAGTTCTGCTTATAGGTGGTTATATGCTTAATTAGTTGTGAATAATAGCTGTAATGTTCCAGAGCTGAATACTGTACTTAAATGAATCAGCTTACACCTTCATATCAAGTGCTCTGTCCAATGAACTAATATCTGATGCTCTCTTGCAGTACGTTCCCAAATTTCCACCATCACGGTGGCCACCTTCAATACCACACTGGCCTCTTTCAATGTAGGCTATGCTGATTTCTTCAGTGAGCACATGCGCAAGCTTTGCAACCAGGTGCCCATACCAGAAATGCCCCATGAGCCTCTGGCATGTGCCAATCTCCCTCGAAGTCTGACAGATTCTTGCATCAACTATAGTTGCCTGGAAGATACAGATCACATAGATGGGACCAGCAACTTTGTCCACAAGAATGGCATGCTGGATCTTTCGGTAATGATCATGAAAAAGGAATATTCTTTTCTATGCTAGTTACTGTAATGATGGCAATCAAAATCCCTTAAGTTTGCAGTCTTGTTCCATTTCAGCCATGCATAAAGGTCATTCACATATTTTATTTTATCCTGTGTTATGCCTTAAAAATTTTGTTGCCCACATTGCACTTGAAAGATGGACTAGGTTAAAAATGCAAATCAAGAAGTTCATTTTCCTGTTTCTCAGTGAATAGAAGTATAAATTTTAGTGCCACTGACTGACCAGCAGGCTTAAATCTTGTTGGGTTGTTTTCAAACTCCAGAAAGTGGTCAAATAAAATTGCCATCTTACTGGAAGGGGCTAATTTCTAAACTTCCATGCATGCAGAATCTTTAATTACAGGGGGGGCTACATTTCAGTGAGAGAGACTTTACATTAATTTATTGGTATCCTTTAGGAACCAGCTACACAATGCTAAGCATTGATCTTTTTCAGGATATTGATAGAGAAAGAGAGGCAAGATACTTAGGATAGAGATGAATATCTATAAAACCTGGAGGATGTTAAGTATGCCAACATACTGTGTGTTCAGAGATTGACCTTTTAGAAATATCCTCTTGAAAAGATTTTCCTTCAGAAGGCAGATATATCATCTATATTTGACTTAATTGTAGCCTATTAGGTGTACTAAATGGAGTAGAAATACAACAGTAGGAACATTTGAATTATGGAATGCTAGTGTTCTTGATTTTAAGAGCACTAATTTGTCAAACAGTTATCAAATCAGTGATAACTAGGCTCCTGCAGCAGGAGAAAATAATGGGAAAAGAAGCCAAAGATGAGTGGAATTTCCCAAAAAGTACAGTAGCAAACAGTTCCAGATTTTTTGGGGGGGAATAGAATGCAGCAGAAGAAACCAAACCAGTTGCACAATCAAGAGGAGAGATTTATGAGGTGAAAAATGGGACAATCATGAAGAAGTACATAAAAGCAGCCCTGATTTGAAAAGATGATGCAACAAAACAAAACAAAAATCACAACAAATCAAGGGTAATGAATTATGCTGGGGGAAGACTTTTCCATATAATTTCACAATAAAAGAAGAACATTATACCAGCTATTCAGTGGGATGACAAAAAGATAAAAACTAACAAAGAGAAAAAGTAGAACTATGGAACCCTATTTGGCATCTTCTTTGAGTATATGCATCCCATCAGATCATTATGAAGAACTTGTTGGAAGAGCAGAATTTCAATTCAAGATTGATGGAGAAACCTAATCAAGGAATGGAGTTCAAATTTTACAAAGGATTACACGGAGATTGAAGGAACTACTATTAGAGCTTTGGACCCAGCCTCCAGACTGGATGAGAACATGAATATAGCATCTATATGTGTTCTGCATCTTTTCCTGGGATGTCACCAATTGCAAGTTTATGGAGATCCCAAGAAAAACAGCTGCTTTATACTGTTGTTAACATGTGCTACATTGGGACTCCCATGTATTCTGAAGCACCTTTTGCAGTCCTGGATCCAAAGTCCTAATGGATATGTTCAGCCTTGACTAAAGACAACCATATGGGAATATTTAGATTTAGATGAGGGAATAGAAGAGAAACTCATCAAATTTGCAGCCATCCTGCAGATGGCTGGCAGGAAAAGCCAACATGCCAGAAGATAGGCTCAAAATCTAGCTGGATCTTGAAAGACTTGGCCATTGGGCCCTATCTAACAAAATGAAATACAATGTAAAGAAAAGCAAGGTTTTACACTTAGGCAAGAAAAACCAAATGTACAAGTACAGATTAGGTGAAACTGGCTCAGCAGCAGTAACTGGGAGAAGGATCTTGGAGTCCTAGTAGACAAGCACTTGTATATGAGCTAGCAGTGTGCTGCAGCCACCAAAAAAGCCCATGAAATCCTAGACTGCATTAACAGAGCTATAGAATCAAGATCACACAAAGTGTTAGTTCTGCTTTATAAGGCCTTGGTAAGACCACACTTGGAATACTGCATCCAATTTTAGTCACCACGATATAAAAAATATGTTGAGACTCTGGAAAGAGTGTAGAAAAAAAGCAAGAAAGATTATTAGGGTGCTGGAAGCTAAAACATATGAAAAGCAATTGCAGGAATTGGGTTTGTCTAGTCTGGTAAAAAGAAGGAACTGGGCTGACATTATAGCAATGTTCCAATATTTGAAGCTGCCACAAAGAAGAGGGGTCCAACTTATTTACCAAAGCACTGGAGGGCAGGAGCAAAAGCAAGGGATGGAAACTAACCAAGGAGAGAAGCAACCTAGAACTAAGGAAAAATTTCCTGACAGGGAGAACACTCAACCAATGGGACAGTTTGCTTTCAAAAGTTGTGGGTGCTCCATCATCTTTTAAGAAGAGACTGGACAGTCAATTATCTGAAATGGTATAGGATCTCCTGCTCTAGCAGGGGCTTGGACTAGAAGACCTCCAAGGTGCCTTGCAATGCTGATGTTCTATGAATATGAGAATAGTGTTCAAATATCTGAAAGGAAGTCTATTATCCCATAATGTATGCCCCAGAATAATAACCTTCAAACACAGAAAGGCAAATACTGTTAAGAGTTTGACCAAGGAAGTACAGGTAATCAACTTACAACAGTTCACTTAGTGACTGTTCAAAGTTACAGTGGCACTGAAAAAAGCAACTTATGACCATATTTTACACTTACGACCATTGCAGCATCCCCATGGATTTACATTTGGATGCTTGACAACTGACTCACATTTATGATGGATGCAGTGTTCCGGGGTCATATGATCACCTTTTGCAACCTTCTGACAAGCAAAGTCAATGGGGAAACCAGATTCATTTGACAACTGTGATATTAATTTAACAACTTCAGTGATTCACTTAACAAATGTGGCAAGAAAAGTCATAAAATGGGGCAAAATTCACTTAACAAATTTCTCATTTGGCAACATAAATTTTGGTCTCAATTGTGGTCATAAGTTGAGGACTACCTGTAGTAACTTAGGAAATGGTAAGCTCCCTTGACTAGGTGTGTGGAGATAGCCATCTTTCAGACTAGGGACTTGAAAATCTACAATTTTATCAAATTGTTTTTGTTTTATATTCTTTCAGCAACAAACTGCTTTCTAACAAAGGCAGATTGTTTTAGATCAGCTGAAAAAGCACTGCTACCAGAAAATTGAACCGGATCATGCTTAAGGTGGCTTATATAAATGGTGCACACATTCACCTGCTATTATGCTATAATTGAACATGTCCCCTTGTTATAGGATATCACATTTAGACAATTTCTTTAGAGACTGCAGTCAGGTTTTTGCAAACTATGTGAATATAGTGTTGCCTGCAATATCTAACATTTCTTCTTTCAAGGTGGTTCTTAAAGCAGTTTACTTGGTCTTGAATCATGACATCAGCTCCAGAATCTGTGATGTGGCCCTCAATATTGTGGAATGTCTGCTTCAGCTTGGTGTGGTACCCTGTGTGGAGAAGATCAGAAGGAAAAGTGAGAATAAGGAGAATGAGACCAATGAAAAGAGACAAAGTGAAACTTCCTTTCAACTCAAGGGGGCTTTGACTACCTCAGCGTCTGGATTTGGGACTGCTCCAATAACTGGAACAGGAGATGGCAGTGGAGAAGGAGGAGGAGGAGTTGGAAGTGCTGCTGGAGGAGGAGGAAGTGGTGGAGGAGATGGAGGAGATGATGGTGGAGGAGGAGGGGGAGAAGGTGGAGGAAGATCTTTTGAAAAGAATGATAAAAAGGAAGATAAGGTATGTTGAAGCTCTCATAGGCTCATTGTTTGATTGAAACTGAATATGGGTTACATGAACACAAAGAAGAATTATTCAAGTCATTTCAGTGTATGTAGCATTCAGTGTACTATCTTGATCTTATGGTTTAATTTCCTGAAGCAAAAATTAGAAGGATGCTTTTACACTCCCATCTTAATTTGAAGAATTTATTCTCGTTAAATATGTACGCCTTTTGCAATAATAGTATTTTATTAGTATTAGCATGAATAAAGTTATAAAACTTTATTGTGAGCTACAAACAATAAATGCAAGAATACTTGCTTTTGGAGAACTGCATATTATTCTGAGTTCTACCAAATTAGCACTCTTGCAAAATAAGTTTCAGCAAGCTGATACATGATTTGCAACTGGTGATCAATTGCCCTCAATGTATAGTCCTCTGTGGATCTACATTTAAATGGAGTGAAGGATGCGGGTTTCACTTATTGGCATCCGACTGGGAAAGATCTTGTGATGTGATGAATAATTAGTACAAGTGCCAAATTAATAAATAATTGCTAGGAAGAAGACTAATTCCATGTTGGAATTCATTAGGAGGTGATCTGAAAAAAAAAAGCTGTCTATATTGTTATATCCTTACAAAATGCAGTCATATGTGGAATACTGTATGAAGTTCAAAGTACTACAATGCAGAATAACCCAATTAACCTCAGGTTAATTGGATTAGACCACATGAAATATGTATGCATGTAGCACATTGTTACTCAATTTTCCAAGCTGTCATGACAGCCAACAACATAGACAGCTTTAAGGGAGGATAAGAAAATGTAGATAAGACCACCAGTAACAATAGTACATCCAGGATCAAAGGCAGGATACTTTCTAGAACTGGCTCTTGTAGAAAACAGGTGTGCTTTGTGAGGTTACTATGTTTATATCCTCTTAGTATCTTCCCAGAGGCATCTGGCTGACATTTGTGAGAAGGAGATGCTGGATCTGGAATACATTTGTACTGTGTGTTCTTACTTCTTCCAAGATTGTAAACAATAAAGGGAATTACTTCTCTCTGAATTTCAAAGTCTTTTGATCAGACCAAGGCAACCTATCCTCATAAAACTGATTGTTTTGTTTACCAGTATTAAAGCTGTCTCCTTTAAAGAAACATTTAAGCCTTAAATGTTATCATTTGTAGAAAAAAATTTCTGTGTAAGATTTATTCTGGTAAACTGGCACGTACCAGTTTGATATTATTTTTCTGATTCTCATCATAAACTGAATAGCTTTCTCTCTGGTCTTTCTGGTTTCTTCAAATGTTATGCTGCTAAGGATGAAAATACCCCAGTAAGCACTCATAGGCTGGCTCTGACAATGCTGATAAAAATTGTGAAGTCTCTGGGCTGTGCGTATGGCTGTGGAGAAGGTCATCGCGGACTCTCTGGAGATCGTCTGAGACATCAGGTATAAAACTGCAGAAGGATGGAAAAGAAGTTGTTTCCAAATCTCTTCCCTTTTAAATCCATAATATTTTGATACCATGGATTTTAATAGCCGTCCAGTAGTTAACTGTGGAGCCTGTGCTTAGGGTGTGTTTGGGCATATACCAACATACTGGTTGTTATGGTTCTAATAATAGAAAGACAACTATGGAAAAAAATTCTAGTGTTCAAAGCATATCTACATTAGAGAAATCATTTTAGCTTCAAATCAACCATGAATGTTTAGAATAATGTGAATAGAGATAGGGCAAAAGAGAGGTCCTTTAGATCTAGGAGAAAAGGACAAGTTATCAAGGGGACCCAACACCACAAAGATAAGAATCGAGCACACTCTTATCAGAACAGCTCCTACCATAACAAGGAAGTGAAACAAAAAACTTTAACAGATTAACAGAGTTGGAAAGGATATTGTATGTCTTCTAGTCCAATCCACCACCCAAGCAGGAGACCCTACACTATTTCTGACAAATAGCTTGGGAAGGATTCAATGGATGAGAATCCTCAAGGGGAAAACAACTCAAGAAGCTTAGGAAATTTTGAAAAGTGAGATTATAAAAGCCCAGTCTAACAAAATACTAATGAAGAAGAAAAATAACAGCTCTCAAAAGAAACCAGCATGGCTGCATTAAAGAACTCTCTGATAAATTGAAAGACAAAAAGGACAAGTATAAAAAAAGGAAAGAGGGGCAAATAACTAAGGCAGATTACCAGCAAATAGCCCGAGCCTGTAAAGATGAAAAGATGAAGCGAGGAAAGGTAAAGCTCACAATGAACAGAGGCTTGCAACAAACGTAATAAATAAATAAAACAAAACCAAATAAAAAAGCTTCTTTCAAGAAAAACCAAGAAAAAAGTCAAGGAAACAATTGGTCCATTGCTGTGAGAAAGTGGCAAGGTGACAAGCAACAGGGAGAAAGCAGAACTAATTAACTGTTTTTTTGCACCTGTCTTTACACAAAGGTAAAAAAACAGTCCAACTTATCAAAAACAGCACCACAAAAAACAGAATAGGAACACAAGTTAAAATAGGGGGGAAATGGTAAGTGAACATCTGTCTACCCTAGACGAGCTCAAATCACCAGGACCAGATGGATTACATCCCAAGGTTCTGAAGGAACTGGCAGATGAGATCTCAGAACCACATAAATATATCTTTCAAAGATCGTGGAGCACTGGGGAACTGTCAGAGGACTGGAAAAGAGCTGATGTAGTTCCCATCTTCAAAAAAAAAAAAGGAAAAAAAATAGATCCAGGAAATTACAGACCTATCAGTTTGACCTCAATACCAGGGAAGATTCTGGAAAAGATAAGCAATGAATCAGCAAACACCTAGAAGCAAACAAAGTAATAACCAAAAGTCAACGCGGGTGTGTTAAAAACAGAGCATGCCAGACTAATCTTATTGCATTCTTTGACAAAGTAAC
This sequence comes from Notechis scutatus, assembly GCF_049901735.1. Classification (NCBI taxonomy): domain Eukaryota; kingdom Metazoa; phylum Chordata; class Lepidosauria; order Squamata; family Elapidae; genus Notechis; species Notechis scutatus. The sequence continues at coordinate 167,204,812 of NC_142009.1, read as the reverse complement.
AAAACTAGTTGACCAGAGGAATGCTGTCAATATAATTTACTTGGACTTCAGTAAGGCATTTGATAAAGTAGACCATAACCAACATCTTCATCAGTGACTTGGACAAGGGGATAGATGGAGAAATTATCAAATTTGCAGACGACACCAAGCTGGCAGGAATAGCCAACCCTCCAGAACAGAGGTCACCAACCTTTTGGACCTCAGGGACCACCAAACTCATAATTTTAAATCCCGCAGACCAGAGACCCTGGGAAAATCCCAAAAAAAGTCTGCAGGAAAATTCCCCACCCTGTTTTCCTACAAATCGATCATTCTTTATTTGGGATTGCATGACAACGTCTCTAGTTCCGTTCTTGGGGGAGGGGGAGAGAGAGAGAGAGAGAGAGAGAGAGAGAGAGAGACTTTTGGCTTCATGCAAGGAAAGCAGCAAAAGCAACAGAAGTCTTTCTCTCTCCCAAACTCCACCAAAAATGAGTCTTTGTGACACTTGTGCTGGCGCAGCCTCTTGGAGCAGGTTGCCTTGCAGGGTCCTAAAGACTCATTTCTGGCAGAGTTTGGGGGAGAGAAAGAAAGACTTTTGCTGCTTTCCTTGCGTGCAGCCAAAAGCAGAAGAAGAAAGAAGTGGAAAGAAGCAGCCCGGTGGCCAGGTGAGGTGTGTGGGGCGAGTGGGGCAAGTTCCCCCATCTGCCTTTTCCCCCCTCCCCTCACTACCTCGTGTTGTTCGCAATGCAAGCAATGCGAACCTTGTGTTCCCATGGGCCATGTGGGTGGCACAGCCTTGTGTTCCTGCATAGCCTGGATTAATTGCTTTGTGGGGTGCTTTGGGGTGACATTTCTCTGTGGACCACCAACATTTTGTCACAGACCGCCAGTAGTCCCCAGCCCACTGGTTGGCGACCACTGCTCCAGAAGATAGGCTTAAGATACAGAAGGATCTTGACAGACTTGAACATTGGGCGCTATCTAACAAAATGAAATTCAATGGTGAATAAAGTAAGATTTTACATTTAGGCAAGAAAAATAAAATGCACAGGTACAGTATAGTGGACAACCATTTAAATATGAGCCAGCAGTGTCACCTGCCAAAACAACCAATAGTTTTAGGCTGCATAAACAGGGATGGAATCAAGATCACATGAAGTGTTAATACCACTTTATAATACCTTGGTAAGATCACACTTGGAATACTACATTCAATTTTGGTCACCACGATGTAAAAAAGATGTTGAGACTCTAGAAAGTGCAGAGAAGAGCAACAAAGATGTTTAGAGGACTGGAGGCAAAACATATAAAGAACAGTTGCTGGAATTGGATATGTCAAATTTGATGAAAAGAAGGACTAGGGGAGACATGATAACAATGTTCCAATATCTCAGGGGCTGCCACAAAGAAGAGGGAGTGAAGATATTCTCCAAAGCACCCTGAGGGCAGGACAAGAACCAGTGGGTGGAAACTAATTAAGAAGAGAAGCAACTTAGAACCCAGGAGAAATTTCCTGACAGAACAATTAATCAGTGGAACAACTTGCCTCCAGAGGTTGTGAATGCTCCAAGCTGGAAGTTTTTAAAAAGATGTTGGATAACCATTTGTCTGAAGTGGTGTAGGGTTTCCTGCCTAGGTAGGCGGTTGGACTAGAAGACCTCTAAGGTCCCTTCCAACTCTGTTATCCTATTCTATTCTAAATGGCAGTCCAGTCTCTTCTTGAAAGCTTCCAGTGATGAAGCTCCCACAACTTTTGAAGGCGAGCTGTTCCATTGGTTGATTGTTCCCACTGTCAGAAAATGTCTCCTGATTTCTAGGTTGAATCTCTTCTTGATCAGTTTCCATCCATTATTCCTTGTCTGACCTTCAGGTGCTTTGGAAAATACCTTGACCCCTTCCTCTCTATGGCAGGCCCTCAAATATTGGAACACTGCTATCATGTCTCTCCTGATCCTTCTCTCCACTAGAGAAGAATGCTTCTCTCCACTAGAGAACCATGCTGAGTACTTGAATGTTCATTGAATGTTTTAGCCTCTAGTCCCCTAATCATCTTGGTTGCTCTTTTCTGCACTTTTTCTGGAGTCTCAACATCTTTTTTATAGTGTGGTGACCAAAACTGGATGCAGTATTCTAGTGTGGTCTTACTAAGGCTTTATAGAATGGTATTAATACCTCCCTTGATCTTGATTGTATCTCTCTGTTAATGCAACTTAGGATTGCTTTGGCATTTTTGGCTGCGGCTGCACAATGTTGGCTCATATTTAGCTGGTTGTCCACTAAGATTCCAAGATCCCTCTCACAGTTACTGCTATTAAGCCTGGTTTCACCCAGTCTATATATGTATTTTTGGTTTTTCTTGCCTAAATGAAGGACTTTTCTCTACACTGAATCTCATTTTGTATAGATAACTTGATTTCATACTGTTGCGTTTAGTCATTAAAAATCTAGTAGCCTCACCTAGTTTCTTATGTTAACCCTTGTTGCTAAATAGCTGCATATGCATTTGTCTTCTAAATTGTAGTGCACATGTATTAAATTTTAAATACTTGTATCTTATCCCAAACCTTTATTCTTCTGGAAGCTTTGGCTCCAGTAAGTCACTATATCAATAAACATAGGAAGATAATTGTTTAAATCCTCTCTAGTTATTTTGTGAAGTTCATTGGGTACTGTTTTTAATTACTCAGGAACTAACAGGTTGAACTTACTGTGGTTCTCTGTAATTATCACCACCAGGACCTAATTTTGGCATTCTTAAAACCTTTCTTAACAGGCTCAGAACTGCCTTACAAAGTTATATAAACTGGATAAGATGCAGTTTCGTCAGACAATGAGAGATTATGTGAATAAAGATTCATTGAACAACGTGGTGGATTTTTTACATGCTTTGCTAGGATTTTGCATGGAACCAGTTACAGACAGTAAGTATAGATTGTCATCCTTAGTATTAAGCTTTCCTGAAGATGTGTGCCTGAATGTATTAATTTGTTTAGGTGCAATGTGTGTGTTTAATTTTTTATGGGCACTTTGTCTTCACTCCATTTTTATACTGCCAGGTTCATTTCCACCCCTCACCCCCAATGTGATTTTTCAAAGAAATAAATCCCTCCTCTGGATGGAGAATGCTATTGCAGATTAGGAATTGCTGAGTTCAGGTGTTACAAATGTATAGCTTATTGTTTTTCTGAAATTTAATAATGCAGTTTAACTGTTTTATTTTGCATTTTGTAGACAAGGCTGGTTTTGGAAATAACTTTACCACCATGGACAACAAATCTACAGCCCAAAGTATTGAGGGCATTATCGTCAGTGCTATGTTCAAATCTTTGATCACTCGCTGTGCCTCTACTACACATGAGCTCCATAGTCCTGAGAATCTGGTAAGGGCATCTTTCCTTTTCACTAAGTTATGACAAGTTTTTAAGTACTATCTTTTCTATTCCCAATATAAATTGTTGAATTGTGCCACCTTCTTTCAAAAAGGGGTGGAAAGACAAAATATAAATTTTTTAAAATTATTTTTTAAAATTAATAAATGTTGGCAGGTGAATTTTGGAAAACGTCATGCAGTTCAGTAGGATACAAGAGAACCAAATTCCCTTTGAATTTGTATCTAGTCATTAATTTGACTTGAAAAAGTCATCACTGTGTTGTTCAAGATGGCAATTCTTTGACCTTTCCTTTCAATATTTTCAGGCAGTTTCTATTAAATTCATTGCTGAAATTTATTTCATGGTTTCAAGGCCTGAAACGTAGACTGATTTTCTTAAGAAAACAAAAAAAGAAAGTGTTTGTATGTTGGAAGCCTAACAAACTGTCTCTTCCCTCCCTCCTGCCCCGAAAATGACGTCCTGCTGGCTTCAGGGTTTATACTGTGACATCCGACAACTGGTACAGTTTATCAAGGAGGCTCATGGAAATGTTTTCAGAAGAGTAGCTCTTAGTGCTCTTTTGGACAGTGCAGAAAAGTTGATTCCAGGAAGAAAAACAGAAGAAAATACTGAGCAAGAACCCAAACCACCAGGGAGTAAAAAGTATGTATCTGGACTGGAAAAGCCATTAAGATGCTTGAATGATGTACTAAGGTCAGCCTTACCCAAACTTGTCAACCTTTCTTTTGGGAAGAAGATGAATCATGCTAATAAATACTATTTGCTCTCAAAATCCTCCCTTCTCCAAAGATGGTCTTATGTTATTCAACTATAGATAGCAAAAAAAGTGTGCTTTAATTGCATTCAAATGCATGGGATTAAAGCACAGTTAAGAACTGTGTTCAGGTTACTCAGCTGAAAAGCTGTTCTGCAAAATATTATTTTTATGGAACATAGGAGCATACTGGATTAAGTAGATATGCCACCTCTGACTGGAAGTTTTACAGTATCCTTCCCCTGCCACGCCCACCAAGCCACACCCACAAAACTGGTAGTAAATTTTTTTGAATCCCACCACTGTTCATGACAATATGGCATATGCTGTACTCAGGTTATGGGTCCATATTCTCTGTCATGGCTGCAATTCTGCTTCTAGCTTCACATCAGATCTTGCAAGCTGGACATTTTCAATGGGGACGGAGAGGGGAGTGCTTGGAATGTGAGGGAAGGATGGGGTGGGGTTGGGGAGGGATGAAGCTGTGCCAGCCCTGATGCTGAGTCGCACGAATCCAGCATAAGGTCAGCCGGAAGAAATGTGGAGATGGTGAAGGGGCCATTTTCAAAACAACCTTAGAACTTCTAATAGGACATTGACTGATAACAGGGGTTGGCCAGGGAAAAAGGGGGAACTTAATTGCATTGTTTTCATACCAAGCCATCAGATTCTGCCTTGTAAAAATCTGTAATCATTTTGTTCTTAGTAAAGTAATACTCTTGGAAAAATAATAATGTGCCAGGAGTCTTTCTTTGCTAACTAATTCAAGTGAGATGGATGACATTACCATTTTTTCCCCAATTAAACATGGAAGAAGTTTTTTTCCTAACAACTGTTTCATACACAACCTTTTCTGATTTGCCCATAATTGTATGGAATTAGCCCTAATATATATAGGCCAATTCTATTTATTATCTATCTATCTATCTCTGCCTCTGTCTCTAGCTGTATCTATAATCTTGGTATGTATACACACATGCATATATATATATAAGCATATATTAAATATATATATTCTTAAGCATTTACTAAGCTATTACTTCATACAAATTTATATATATATATATATATATATATATATATATATATATATATATATATATATATATACACACACATACATACATATATATATATATATATATATATATATATATATATATATATATATATATATATATAAAAGAAAACATAAGAAAACATATATATATATTTCTTATGTTTTCGCGTGTGTTTATATGTATGATATTTAGGTTTCTTCGGGTATTTTCCCACGTCTTAATTTTTGTGCTTTTATTATAGCGACGTTTCGGCAGAATCTCATCTGCTATCCTCAGGCTTGTGTATTGGGTTCTTTTTAATCTTGTGTGTCAGGCTTAGCAGCCATTTTTTGTTTGAATTTGGTGCTGGCTTTCTGCTTTATTTGAATGGTTTTTTCCTCATCTTGATTGGCTGGGAGTCTAGGTCTGTTAAACTTAATGAGAAACGTTCCTGAATTTACATTAAATAGGCACACTTACAAATTAGATAATCAATTTGATATATTTTCATGCCATAATTGATATATGAAGTACCGATGGGAGATTGCAAGAATAAAATTTACCTCATCTTTCTGTTTTAAAAGTAATACTTTAAAAAATAATATTGGGAAGCTAAATAGGAATAAATACAATATGTTATTGTTCCTCTGACTAGTAGCTTTGTCCTTGTAGATCTGAAGTAGGAAGTGTTGTTATTGATAAAGGACAGCTGTCTTCTGCTCCTGACGAGTGTCGCAGCTATATCTCAGGTCGTCCAATACAAACTCCTGAGCAGTAAGTAAATTGATCAATAAATTTCATGTTAATCAACAACCAGATTACATTCAAGCATAATTTAAAAAGCAAAAACACTGTTCAGACTTGAATCAACTAGTTTCCTAGTTTTCATTGTAGCAATGTAAACGTTAGCTATTATAGCTGAGAGAAAAGGATTCACATAATAATTATATGGAAGTTATTTCTCAACAACTTCTGCTCACTGCACTGCTAGCAGTATAGAATATTTTATTCTGCCTAGCCTTAGGCAAATCATATTCACCATCTGAACACCTTCCTAATTTACCACATACAGATTATTACTTTATTAGTAATATTATATACTATCAGCATCGTGCTTACTATCGTATTTTATAAGGGTTACAAAATACCCTTAAAAATATTGATATTTTTTAGTATATCGCTTTTATGATAATAGGTTTATGGCTTATTCCCTCTTCTAAAATTAGCCGAATAACCAGGGCACAGGGCAAGATTAAAAGAGAGAAGGATGCTGTCCTATTCTTTTTTCCATTCTGCTAAGTTTTACCAGCCATGTAATTCCTTCACAGTGATGAACAAATGCAAGGAGCAGTCTTAGGCCGCAAGGATTTCTGGAGGAAAATGTTTAAATCCCAGAGTGCAGCTAGCGATACCAGCAGCCAGTCGGAGCCAGACACTTCAGAATGCACAACTGCACACTCAGGAATGGCCACAGAGAGGCGCTCCCGCTCCCGCTCCAGACGGATCTCCCTGAGAAAGAAACTCAAACTCCCACTAGGTCATTCAATTATTGTTTTGTTAGATGTTGTGCCTTTTCTCCAGGAGCAGGTAGGAATTTATCTTCTTTTTTTAATCCCATAACATCAGCAATGAAAATGATGGAGATTGGCCCAAAATCATCCAGCCAAATTTCATAGAGGGCAGACTTGAACATGGGTATTCATTGATTCTCTCCACACAGGAAGCCTTTTACATGAAGATACTTTGTCATGCTATTCTGTGTCTTTGAATTTTTCCCCATCTTCCTTTATATGACTCCAAATATTTTGTTTTAGATGTTGGGAATTGAGTCCTTAGTACCAGTAATTAGAGATGTACATTATTCAACTAGTAGAGTCAGAAAGATATTCACACCTATGCTTTCTGTATTACAGGGAACTGGCTGAAACGTTCATCAATTTCTGGTCTGGCAGATGGTGTAGTAGAAGACCTTCTGGATATTAGCTCTGTGGATCGTCTCTCTTTCATCAGGCAGAGCTCCAGGGTAAATGTGCAACCTTTTCGACCATCACTCTTTTTTTTAAAAAAACTATCTAATAATGAATGTACAAGTTTATTTTTCTGTGTATCCATACCTATATCTTCAACATCTATGTTTCTTTCTTCCTGGACTAAAATGGTCATTTCATATTCTAAATCTGTGCATTCTTCCAAGTATTATCAGTCTTCCATCTTAAAGAAACGACTAGGACCATGCAACCTTTTACTTTCATTTTTTGCTGCAGAGTCCTTTCACATATACATACACACTCATCAATATAACAAGGAGAGCACTTGTGTCATACTTTCAGTAGATCTGCACAATACATTTCAATAAAGGGAAGAACACTTATTTCTGAAGGGGGAAAATAACTCAACCAACCAGTCAACTGCAAACTTTCATTTTTAACATACACAGAATATGTACAAACCTATTATTAAGTGGCAAAGTATAACAAAACAAAAACAAATCAGTGGGGAGATCAAGGCCCTGCTAACCCAATGCTATTTTAATTATCCTATAAAAGAGATTTGAAAAGGCCATTGACTAGGAAATAGTCTGTAAAATAGAAAAGAGCAATAGGTTGCTATATGTTTATGATGTTTGCATGCAAATAAAATTGGACCATGGGGCTAAAATAGATTGGAAAGGGAAAAATATATAGCCCAATTGATTATATACTCTAGAGTAATAGAACACAAACAACTTCTCTTTTCCCAATTTGTCAGATCTAATTGGAAAACACTATGGGCACAAATTCAGTTTTCTACTTTTAATAATTTTAAAATAAAATGTCTCATCAAATTCAAACTAAGCTGAAGAAAATAACAAATGTGGAGAAAGAGGAGGGCTGAAAAAAGGAGAGTGAAACTACTGTATCTAAAAATTTGTGCAGAAGGCTTTTACCATGGTTAAATGGTTGGAATTGAGCTACATCTTCAGTTGCACTTCTCAAGCATTTTAATTTCCCATCTTTATTCTCCACATTGCCAGATGATTGTAAACTGCAAAGAACCCAAATATGAAAATATGGACTTTATAGGTTTTACTGTTTTATTGGAGCTAAAATTTGCTTTACTAGAAGCTAAAACTTTCTGGATGAGAATTTTCTGAATAAGCAAAGCAATAAAATAATTCAAAAAATAATGGACCTCATAAAGTATTTCTACAGGAGAGAAAATGAAGCCACTGACTAGTTTTCTTCGCCCACTGCTTATCTCTCTCTTCATTGACTAGTTTTCCTTAGAAGTCATAAGATAGAAGAATAGACATATTAAGCATTAAGGAGAGAGGAGGGAGGGGAAAGAAGGAAGGTTGTTTTGCTCCTGTTTCCTACTTATTCAACTGCGATTCCCTCAACATGGTTCTCTTTATGGAGATATGGGCTTTAAAATATTACTAATAAAGGAAAATATTTTTTAAGGAGAATGTTTTAATGTTTTATGTTTACATCAGCAATGAAAAAAAAATGAAATGATGCTTCTTTTAACATTTAGGTAAAATTTACTAGTGCAGTGAAGCTATCAGAAGGTGGGCCTGGAAGTGGCATGGAAAATGGGCGTGAAGAAGAGGAGAATTTCTTCAAGCGTCTTGGTAAATGGCGCACCTGCCGAAGACATCCATCCAGGCTTCATCACACAGAAGAAAAAGATGGTTAGAAATCAGGGTTCTGTTTCTTCAGTCCTTTTTTTTAAACTTTTAACTTTTTCTTTGTTCCTTCTTTTTTTAAAAAAATTATCTTCTTTCTTTAATTCACCCTTTACCTTTAAAAACATATTTCTGGACTCAATTTTGTTTTCTATGGCTTTATATATTTGTGGCCACTACTTTTTTCATTTCTTCTTATGTCATTTTTTTTTTAATTTTCATTCAATTCTAGCCAAGAAGGAAAAGCATATATGGGCCAATGCATTTAGATAAAGCAAAATTGACCTTTCAAGAAATCAAATCCACTATTTGGAAAATTTGGAACAACATAGTATGCTAATATTTCACTTAGCTCCTTGATGTGAAATGTTGGATGTTCCCACCAGCTTATATTCCCCATTATTGATCATCTACATTTTCAGTAAAATTCAGCACTGATGAAATGGAAAACCCTGTACAAATGTGTTTTAATTATCTCTTTTCTTCTGTGTTTGCTTGTCTTGTGTCTTCATGCCATAGAGATGCGGTCCTTCATTCTTAGCAAAATTATGAATGACATTGAGAACACTTATATGATAAATATGATTGATTACTTTGTTATTTCTAAGAAAACAAGTTTTTGCCTCCAAAGAAGGTTAGGACTTAACTTCTTTCAAATATTTCAGATATGCATATGTGAGCTTCTCGTTACCAAAGAAACAACCTTGCATCTTGTTATTTTCCTGTTTTTGCATTGAAAAAGGGACACAGCATCCCAATGTTGTTTTCACAGAACGTTACATGACCCAACATTACATATTGCTTATGCTTCATTAAACATGGAAACGATGTTACTACCTCATTTAGTCATTGCTCCATCATAAAATGCCTTTCTATATGAAGAAAATGATGTTTCAGGTGAAGACATATGATGTGTGATTATTGGCATCTTTTAATATGTTAATAGAAGTATTTGGGCTCTTTCTGATTGCAGCTATTTCTGGGTATCCTTCCATACAGGTAGCCAGTAGAATAATTTACTCCCCCCCCCCCCCATAATTTAATAGCAAACCCTAATGCCATTATAAGCAATGAGATCTGAATATCTTTGCAGTTTCAATGAAAAGAATTAGATGGTTTTTAGGCAGGGAATGAATGCATATTATAATTCATATCATGATTACTTTGTTTAAAGTCAAGCATGACTGTAGAATATGGTATAACAGACCTCAGACTTCAATTTGCGATATTATTTCAAATAGAAATATTTGTATTTCAACATTCAATTTGTAAAAATGTACACAATCTGTCAGTTTTTAACATGGAACAGCATATCCAATAGTGATGAAAATATCATTTTGTTTGGCTTTTGATTATGTGGCAATATGTGACAATAGGAGCTAATGGATAGTTTTAGTTCACAACTCAATAGCATGCAATATAAAGATCTTACTGATGTGCCAAGGAGTAACTTGTTTTAAAATAAAATGTAGAGGGAATACATATATTATGCAAACTTTCTTAGATTAGGTTCAGATCAGCATGGCAAATTATAAACTCTTACTCAATCTTATTCAAATGTTAACTCATAAGTACAATAGTTATAGTACAGAAAACTGAAATAAACCAAGGAACCCCAGGAATGAGTTGCCACATCATTCACTGAGTGAGGGAACTGATAGAAATGGAACTGAAATCAAATTGAAAAAAAAGAAAAGAATGAAACTATATGCTCTGATTCATTTTTTTTAAACTGTGAGGGATGAAAAAGTTATTTCCTGAATTACTGCCATTGTGGGTAATTGGTTATCTTTTTCCTATTAAGTAGAAAGAATTGTAGAGCAGGAGTGTCAAATTAGAAGGGAGGGAGGGAGGGAAGGAGGGAGGAAGGAAGGCCTTCACTCTAAACCAGGGATGTCAAACTCAAGGCCCGGAGGCCAGATCCAGTCCGCAGGGTGCTTAGATCTGGCCCATGGGGCTGCCCTGGAAACAGTGGAAGGACTGGCCCATGGTGCCTCTGCCAGTGAAAATGGAGTTCGGGAGGTCAGCCCTCCTGAGCTCTGTTTTCACTGGTAGAGGGTTGCAGGAGGCCATCACGGCTAAAAATGGAGCTCAGGAGCCCATTTTTACTGGCAGAGCGCTTGGGCTGCCATAGGTGCCCCTGACACGAGTGACGTTGAGCTGGCCACACCTACCCTGGCCATGCTCCCCCCACCCCCCAAGGTCAAACACAACCCTGATGCGGCCCTCAATGAAATTGAATTTGACACCCCTGCTCTAAACTAAGGTGGGCAGGTTTGGTGTCATAGGTGGCCACACTAAGTGAAAGAATTGCTTAGAATTTGGTCAAACCCAATTCTGGAGAACTGATGAAGTGCTAGATGACTGAAGAAAAGCAAATGTCCACATTTTCAAAAAGGGGGAGAGGCATATCACAAAACAATTTAACATGAATGCCTGGGAAGATTCTAGAGCAGATCAATCCACAAGCATCTTGAAACCAATGCAGTAATTACTAGAAATAAGCATATGCTTGTCAAGAACAAATCTTGGCATACTAATTTTATCTCATTTTAAAAATAAATTAAGCAGCCTTCTTAAAATATTGTGGGAATCTATAGTTAAAATTTACTTTGACTTCAGCAAAGGATTTGATAAAATACTGAGGATGTAACCACCTGAAGATGTATCACAAGCATGACCTGAATAAAATGATAATGACATGGATACATAGTTGTCTTACAAACTGTACTCAAAGAGTATTCATCTATGGTTCTTCATCTGATTAAAAAGTAATGAACTTCTGCAAAGATCAGTCCTCTACTTTTTATACTCATTAATGATTTGGATAAAGGAGAAGAAGCTTTTATGAGATGTGCAAATAATATAAAATTGGAAAGAATTAACAATAAATCAGAGAATCTAGATAAGTTAGAGAAGGGTGCAACAAAGATGACCAGAGACTAGAATTAAGCCACATGAAAAAAAATTTAAGGAGTTGAGTATGTTTAACTTTGAGAAAAGATTATTGAGGGAGATATGATAGCATCCAGTGTTTTTAAGTAGAGAATGGCTATATGCTTGGAATGCTTACATTTTGATTTCTGCATTGAACAGGAAGGTTGCCTCTTTCAGTTTTATGACTCTATGAATCAGTTATGCAACAACACAGAAAACAAGACTTACCCAAGTTGAGTTCTTTTTATAGATTACAAATTTTGACTCATAACAGAACATGGGTATTAGCTTTCGTTAATATTTTTTTATTTTCTGTTTTATATGTGTGATGGTTTGTTGTGATTTTGTCTTATTCCCTCATGCTTCCTGAGATGGATCTTTCTGTTTTAAAATGTGAAGCTATTTTTTTAAGCATGAAATCATTATAATAATCAGTTACAATTGTGCCATCCAGATATATTTATTAATTACCCGAATCTTCTGTTTTTCCGTAAAGGATCTTAAGTTTGGTACATGTCATTCCTCATTTTAATACCAGCCATGCAATCTAGGTTATCTTCAAAAGTGACATAATCATGACTATTCATAAATCCATAGAATATGGGCTCAGGTTTCAAGACGACTCCTGATCTCAACATGCAACTTCTTTGAACATCCTCATGATACCTCTTCTTGACAACCTGTGAACTTCCTGCACATTTATCAACACTTCTCTCATTCACTGCCCCAAGGGTAGACTAAGCATAATGTCCCAAGGGGAGACTAAGCATTTTCTCTGGTACTAGGTGAGATGAAACATGTCCTAAAGACTCCATAGAGTTTGTTGCAGTCATAGATATTCTGAATATATGCCTCTCTCATTCTGTCACGCTTGATGCTCGAGGACAAATTAATAGGAGACATTTGCTTCAGAATTGTCAGTAGACCCAGTGAATGTTTAAAACATCTATGGGGGCTTTCTCTTTCCCTTCCCTCCCACCCTCCCTTTTGGATTTTCTTTTAAGGTTGCCAGACTTATGAAGATCATCTGACTTCCAGCCAAGAGGGAAACAAAAGCAAGAACGTGGTGAATTTGGGAGCCATTCGGCAAGGCATGAAGCGCTTTCAATTTCTCTTAAACTGCTGTGAACCAGGAACAATCCCCGATGCTTCCATCCTTGCAGCTGCTCTTGATCTTGTAAGTCTCTATGCACTTGTTTATGGGTTTTGTTTGTAATACTGAAGAGTCTGGCTTGTGATGGATTATGGTAACTGCTGAGAGAGAGTAAACTACTAGAGAAGGATGGGAATACTAATGTTAAGCACAGTGACTAATACATTATTTTTTATCCATCTGTAATTATGTCTTTCATTTTATTTGGATTTATGCTATGCTTAATGAAAACAATTCTTTTCTAATTCAAGCTCCACTTGTCACAACTCCACTTACTAAGCCAGTTATGTCATTTGTAACTCTGGCTACAATAATTTCACAAAGTTCAGTTGATGTATTCAATCAGTATCAATAATTAACCTAAACCATAACTAGGAGTCTCAAGTTATTCTCTGGGAGGTAAAGGGACAGTGATTTGAGGAAGTCTTCACTATATTCTGTTTTATGAGTTATTTATAGTCTGGGATTTGTGGATCCAAGAGGTAAATAATCCATAGCCTGCATAGATTGGGATCCAAAGAATCATTGTGCAAGCTACTTTTTGCTTTTCTCTCATCTCATCCACTATTAATGCTCCTCACCAATTGCTGATTTTACAGTGATTGCCATTTAATATAGTATTTTGATGTTTAAAACTTTTGGTGTTGCATGATATATTTTTGTAAGTAATTCTACCTATGCAGACATGTTCCCAATCACTCGCATCCTCAAGTCAGTAGTTACTCAGGGATACTTTTTGACTTATTTTTCAAGTTCTATTAGAATGTAGCTAGATATAGTTTATTTGGCAAAACATTGGGAAAATAAGGTATGAATTTTCTCTTTTGTACCTCCATTCATCCTGATTGTACTTTTATAGCCTTCTGTGTAATTGCACCAGTAGTCTCACATTTCAAGACTTTACAGTAAATAGTATAGAGAAAGCTGTAGTATAGAATAGTAATATAGATATGCTGGCATGTCCCAACCCTTACCCATAAACAAAAGAGAAACCATTCTCTATCTCCCCCTCACTCCTTCTCCTTATCTAAGCCATCCTGAATAGCAGCACTGGAGGCTGGGCCTGAAGTTGAGGCCTAAAACCACTACTGCCACTCAAAAAGCTTGTCTCAGAGTATTCTAGGAAACAGTTTGGTCTGTGATTAAGGCACCAAACTAGAAAACAGGAGATGGTGAATTCTAGTCCCACTTTAGGCATGAAAGCCAGCTGGGTGACCTTGGGCCAGTCATTCTGTCTCAGCCCAACCCACCTTACAGGATGGTTGTTTGGGGAAATTAGGAGGAGGGAAGAGTATTAGTTATGATATGAGTCATTCCACGTCAAGTGGTCTGATTTCAGAAAGTGTCCTGCTTGACCATCACAGATTTTGATGAAATTTTGTGTAAACATGCACACATGTCCCCAATGAACATTGGTAAAGTGTTACATTTGCCAATGCAATACTTGTGGAGATATAGTCATTTGTGAAAGCCAGTGAAAGCCTTGAGCAGCATTTTAGACAACAAATAACTAATTCTCCACAAAATCCATCAGTACAATCAGTTCAGGTTTTTTTAGGCCAGCTTTCAATGACTTCAAATATTTGCTTTGATATTTTGAAATGAAGTGATGGCCAGTCAGTTTCCACGTTTTGCTAGCGAGTTTTTTGATGAAGCCATCAACAGTGAGAACATGATGGAGATCGCTCATGAGAATGTTTTTATTATTTTATTTAATAGAGCACAAAAAGAAGTACAAGATGGCCAAGTTTTGTTTCTCTCAACAAAATATTGCCAGAGATATTGTGTCTCAAAGTTGCTGAAACCTCAGAGTCATACTGTAGAAGGCTGTGGTATGGGGGTCAAACAAATGACTATATCTCTGCAAGTATTACATCGGCAAATGTAACACTTTACCAATGTTCATTGGGGACATGTGTGCATGTTTACACAAAATTTCATCAAAATCCATGATGGTCAAGCAGGGACCACTAGATCACTTGACATGGAATGACCCATATTTCCTGTCTTGAGTTGTTTAGAAAGACAGGATAATAAACAAACAAACATCCCTCCTAAGACACATGAGTCTTGGGACTGGCACTGTTCTGTCCTAGGCTTCCCCAAAAAGCACTAAGCAAACTCTGTATCCCGGCAAAACCTCTTTTATTAAATGAATGTGAATTTATTGCATTCACATTCAGCCAACGGCCTGGCAAACAGTCTTCCAAAGGTATAATTATTAGCTCAGACCTTATCTATCTTGGAAAGCTACCCAGTAAATATTTCCACACGCAGTGCTGACAGGGAAGGGCTGGACTGGGCACAGAGTCTCTAGGTTACGCAGACAGATCTTCACAAGG
Organism: Notechis scutatus; assembly: GCF_049901735.1. Lineage (NCBI taxonomy): Eukaryota > Metazoa > Chordata > Lepidosauria > Squamata > Elapidae > Notechis > Notechis scutatus. The sequence continues at coordinate 167,189,545 of NC_142009.1, read as the reverse complement.
CTGGAATGAATGAATGAAAGAATGAATGAATGAATTGTTTCCTGCAAAAGCCCCCTCCCCTTTTGCTCCTCTTTTAATCTTTACTGGGAGGGGCCATTCATCGTCCACCTGTGGCCTTACTCCCACGTCAACCCTGAGTTCTTAATTGTTCCTTCCTTTTGGCAGCTCTGCGCATGCGCAGGCTGGGAACTGGTTCCAGAAGCTCCCCCGCCTCACTGCTGTCCGAGCCCGAGGGCAGCTGATGACTGTCAGCCTGCCCTGGCCCCATCTTTGCCTCTGACGCAGAGCCCTCACCTGAGCCTTCCTCAGTCTCCAAGACTGGCCCAGGCTCCTCCCCAACTTCCTCGCTGTTCGACTCTGCTGCCAGCTGTGTCAGCCGCCAGCGGGCCACAACAGGCACAATGTTCCTGTGGGTCAGCACTCCCCAGTTCCTGCTGCAGACCACTTACCTTCAGCAGTCTTTTCTTACTGTTGACAGGCCTCTCTGGTGCCTCTGGATCACATGAGGCCTTTGTTCTTGAAGGAGAACTGTACTATCTCCGAAAACTACACAAAAGAACGGCCCGTTCTCATAAAATTTTCAGAGGCTTCAGAGATTGTGCAAGAGCACAGCCCATTCTCCTGCAGCCTTCACAACTGCCAAAAATCATGTGAGAATGAGGCATGCTTTCTAGAGTATTTGTTGTGTGGCATGTCATCTTTGACAGTTGCCATAGATTCACCATATTCTCTGGACATTCAGTCTTTTCGTTTGAGGAAAGCAACTAGACTTTCCTCCCTCCCTCTTTCTCTGTCTTAATTTCATGTTGCCTTCTACATGTAGACAGCCATAAAGAAGCATGCCAATATCTATAAAGAGTTTCCAGAAGATTCACTGAGGAAACCCTCTGCAAATCTTCTGGTGTGAAACCCCCCCTCCCACATTTTTGATTAATTAATATTTTTCTTAGAGAATACTTTGTTGTGATTTAGAATCTTGTTTTCAAGTGTCTAGGAGAACGTTCATCAATAGGAGCCTCATTAGTACAACCCACTCTATGAAGAAGCAACAGCAATTATTTGTGAGGGGCAGGGGGGAAATCAAATACTCACATGCCTAATCCCCCTCCTTGTATGTACAGGTGACATCTTACAAGTTGTCAGAGTTTGTAGCAATCCAGCCAACACACAAATAAATAATTCAGCAGGATTCATTATATAGAAGAAACTTCTTTATATACAATAATAAAACATGATGCATACCCCAGCAGCTCTTGCAACATGGTAGAGAGAAGAAGTAGCAAATACAAGTAGTCTCAAGCAAAGAGACAAACAAACTCTCATATACACAGAAGAATTAAGCTAAGCCACGCCCAGGCTCCAAGCCTTCTCACATGGTTCACACAAGTCCTGTGTCTCAGTCACCAAACAGTCCCCATTGGCTGACTTGTTGCTATGGCTATTCCAATCCATGAATTCTTATACATTGACACAAGTATCTGAAGAGAGTTAGTGCTTAAGTTTAAATCCCTATGAACACATTACTTCTGGAATATTGGTATCCCTGATTACATTATATTTGTCCTTTCTTTCTGCAATGCATAATAAGAGGTTCCACATCCTTCTGGCTTCTTATGCATATACCTAGGAAATGTCAGCAGGAGGAATTAACACCCTCTGGCTTTACGTTTTCAAGGGAACATAGTACATAAGGAGACAAAGATTTGTTTCCCAAAGTCCAAGTCCTTGTGCTTTCTCTATAAGCACTTTCTGTATCCACCCAGAAAGCTGCTTGTTTCATTCCGAGCTGATTCTCATTAACTCCAATGAATGCTGTAATTCTCTCAGGAACTACATACTGTAAGTCCACATATTCTGAAGCATGAATTGCAAATTATCTTTAACTTTCCTAATGACAATCAACTCTTCCCCCCCCCCCCAATTCTGAAGTTTTTCTCTATCCTTTGATCTATATGTTCAATTAATTATTTGGATGCTTTTTGCCATTATATGAAGCTGTCAAAGAAAATGGTGATTTTTATGTTGTTACTGTTGTTTTCACCATCTTTGAGCATTGTACAAATACTGTAATAGCAGCAGGAGGCAGCTATATAAGCAAATTATGAGGACAATGTGCATCTTATTTTGAATTTTCCAGCCATGCGTTGCTTTGTTTCTGTGGACAATGAAAGTGGTAACTTATGGTTCTTTTCAGCTATGCAGCTTGTGGCTAATTCATTTATCTTCATTTGTGATGTGTTTCTCTGTGGTGTGAATTCATCCTTATCCATTCTGTCAAACACCTTCATCTTTTTCTTGCTGCTTCTTCAGATTGCTCTGGGCATAAGGTAAGCTACTGCAATGCCTTTGCATAATGTTCTGAGATTCAGCATGTTGACTCTCAGTGTAATGTGGATAACATTTGTTTCATATGAAGCCAACAGAAAGCTATGTCATGGATCATCAGTTGAAACAAGGCTTGAAGCATTAGATGTATATGAAATAGCTCTTGCAATAAAGGTCTGAGTTGCTGAGCAATAAAGCCGTTTAGAGCTATAGAGAACAGTCAAGCATTCCAATCAAAACCATGTTCAGTTGAACAGAGCTGCCTACCTCTTATTTGGTAGAAAAAGCACACATGACTCCCTCACAGTCCACTTTGGATCTGTGGGAGATAGATTTGCATTCAGAGTTCAGATTCATTTTCTCCATTTAATGTTAACATTTCATATTACTTAAACTTTTAAATGCATAAACATTGGTAGTTGCAGATTCGATTGGTGAGCTAATATGGGCTGTCTCAACGCAGAATTGTAGGTATAATGCCCTCTTCGGGTTGTATAACATAATAGAAGAGTAAATATAAACAATAATTAATTTTATATTTATAAAAATGTAAACATAAAACTCACTCTTCATCTTACTGCAGTTAAGGAGGTATAAGAGAAAAAGATCTTTTGTATTTGCCCTTGTTTGCTCCAATGAAATTAGTTAATATGAAACAAGAACCCCCCCCATCTTTGGGGGGTGTGTGGAATCAGCTTTTTTGGAGGCAAGAAGAAAATTCTTATGTCAATCAGGGAAGCTTCGTGAAAAAAAATGGAATGATTATTTACAGTGTGAGTTCATGTTTTAATTAAAGAATACTGATTCACACTTGGTAATAGCTACATAAAAATTCAGGGCTCATCATTTTGTTTGGATTAAGTAACAAAGAGCTGCAGCACAATGAGTACTGTACATGTATGACACTGGATTATGTGATTGTTTGGTGTGATGTGAATAAACCCTAGTTTCCTCTTCTCCCCATGTTTGCTATGTAATTATGTATTGTCTTGTCTGTGCCATGGTTTGAATTGAGCTCCATTCATTTGCCAATATAGAATTTACTTGCAAATTCAATTTGTGCAAATTTTGGAAAAAATATCTCTATGGATTATAGAGATTGGAGAAAACTCCTTCAGTTTACGATTTAATCTAAAGTGACCTAATTTGTATTTCCCAGAACTATACACAAAATAGAATGTGTGATACTTTAATACCAACATTTTTCCAGATTGTTATTTTTTGTTTTTGCTTTATGAATAGGAACAAAAAGTCATGCTGAAATGTGCATAGTGATGGAAATAATGTTCCAAAGCTGATTATAACTGAAGTATTACTTGAAAATGTGTATGTTTTGGAAAGTATGTACAAAAATGTATATATATGCATACAAAAATGCAAATTAATTTTCATGTTACCTTTAATTAATTAATAAATGCAGACATGGGATATTACAAATTAACTTTCATCAGAGAGATTAGTTCCTCTATAATAAAAGAAGGAAGGGAGAATAACCAAAGTAGCTTTTGTTGTACTGATCAATTATGAATTGGTATTACACTGGAATAAACTGATCTAATATTTCATTATCAAGGAAGTGGTAGCTCAGAGGTGAGTCTGAAGTACTACATGTATTAGAGTTAAATCCCTACAAAAAAGTTTAGATGACTTAGGAATAGTTTGTGAAATTCTCATTTTTATAGAGTTTCTTATATTTCTTAAAACCAAATATATTAAAGTTTGAAGAATTTATTTATTTTTACTCTTTTCCTTGATTTATTTTTAGCAATCTCATTATATTTAGTATAAAAATAGTGTAAAAATGTTAGTATATTTTTAGTGTCCTATCTTTTAGTATCTCTTGGAATGCTAATTATTGTTTTAGAAAATATTTTTTTCTTGCAAAAGCCTTGTCGCATAACACATTGTGTTTTATAGCTTAGATGAAGCCATTATTGTGTACCTCATATCAATAAATTTTGAAGCATTCCTCAAGTGGCAAAAGAGCCTGTCCTTAACTGACAAAAAGCCTGATAGGTCCAAGTCATCTATGATATTTGCTTCATTTACATTTGCTTGAAACAGCATTGTACATTTTTTATTTAAAAAAAATTAAAACCTGACTCCCTGAGTCTTTACACTGTTTTTTTCAACCTGCTAGCTTTCATCTTAAGGATATTCTGGTAATACATTTTAGGAGGCACCAGTGGTGGCGAGGGCTGCCCTTTTCTTGGAATGTGCTCGCTTTGTGCACCGCTGCAACCGGGGCAACTGGCCAGAATGGATGAAGGGGCATCATGTGAATATTACTAAAAAAGGCCTTTCTCGTGGGCGCTCTCCAATCGTGGGGAATAAACGAAACCAGAAGTTACAGTGGAATGCAGCCAAGCTCTTCTACCAGTGGGGGGAAGTAAGTTTCAGTCCTTCCCACTCACTTTCCCTCCCTCATTTTCTTACCAGTCAGCAATATCAAAGTTCTGTTCTGAATAATCCATGGAGTTTCTGATTTATACTAATCTATTTTCTTACAGTTTTGAGGTAGCCTAACATTTGAGGTAGCCTAACAAGGTTACTTAAATGATTCCACTTTTCTGCATGAAAACTGATCAGTTAAAATCAGTGGCTCTGGTTCTTTTCCAGGTTTTCTACTATTAGAAAGAAACAAGATTTGTTCATGGCAGGTTTTGTCATTCTAAAAGTTTTGCTTTTACTCCCTTCTCCACAGCAATGAAACAAACTCAAATTTCTGTTTTATTTAGTAAGTTATTCATAGAGTTACAAGTTGCTGTCAAAAAACCCCACTGATCAGAGTTAATTAAAATGCAATATAAAAGTTTGGTCATTGCTTTTGCCATAGGCAAGCCATTTTTTATTGGGGACAATAACATTTATCAGAGCTGTGGAAAGGATTGCAGAAAAATGCGGACTTCCAAGGAAGCAATGGCAGACTTAAAATAGCTTTGTTGAGAAGAAGCCAATGACCGCAGTGGAACAAGGAGCCAGCAAATGGATAATCTCTTCAGAATCTTTCTCCAGATAAAGGAGAGAGCCTGGGATTGCCCACAAGTGCTCCATATGGTGACTCCCTGCAAGGAGACCATACTATATCTTTGGCAGGTTTTAAAGGTCTGGCAGCTGAGGCAAAGCCTTCCTTGCCCAAACCACTAGGTTTGCATACTTCTTTTCTTAATCACTTCTAGAAATGGCTTCTTAACAGCTTTTTGGATATTAAGAATCTTCAGAAAGGCAAATTTCATTACACTTGGTGCATTCCCTTCAATTCTGGTGAAAGAAGTTTTAGGCAAGGACTCCCCCCCATATTTTTGCAAATTTTATTTCGAAAGTTAATATACAAAATAAAGAAAACAGAAAAAAACAAACTAATATCTTCAAACACTAATAATAAAAATGTGTGTGAAATAAAAAATAACAAATAGTGAATATATTATTTACACTGACATTAAACAAAATGCCCATCCTGGTTGAATGATGAAAAATATATTGAAAACATATTTTACATTTTCCTCTCCTTACATAACTGGTCTACAAATAAGTATAAACTTTTCCATCTATATTTAGTAAAAAATTCTATATTACATAAAAATATGTCCATGATGTGGAAATCTATCTATCTGTTAGTCAAATCCATCTGTTCACAAAATAAAAACATAGTCAACAAGTAACCCCAAAAGTAAAAGTAATCTTCAAAGCCCTCTGTTATGTATCTGTTATTGTATTTAACCTGCAGAAAGTCCACAAACGACTTCCAGTCTCTTATAGTCTTATCTAAAACATTGTCTCTAATCAATGCAGTTAATTTCACCATTTCTGCCAGTTCAATCAATTTTTAAATCCATTCAATTGGTGTCCTCTTTTCTTTCCAATACTTAGCATAAACAATCCTCAGAACCATTACCATATACTGAAGCAATGTTCCAAACTATTAATTTTTCAATAGTTTTTCTATTAATTTATTCATAATGCCTAGAAGAAAGGCTTCAGGTTTCATTAGTACTTGTATTTTAAATATTTTCTTTTGTCATTATTATATTTATCCGATATGATTTAGCATACTTATAAGACCAAAACATATGAAAAAGTGTACTTGGAGTTTGATTACATTCCAGCACCTGTTAAGAATGCCGCTATTCATTTTCGCCAATCTTTCCAGAATCAACTACCAATGATACATCATTTAATGCAAGTTTTCTTTTAAACTGAAATTCAAAGTAAAATTTAAACCATTGGTTCATATATTTTCCCATTGATCTAATGCTATGTTAGAACTAATTTTTTTGCCCATTTTACCATATGATTTTTAACATTTTCCAGATTCATTTTAAGTAACATTTTATAAACTAGCAATCAGATCCAGAGCATAAGTTCCTTCTCAATTCAGATTTATCTCCTGCAAAAACAAAAGAATTTAAATCAAATTTAAATCTTTCAAAAATTCTATAATAGTTAAACCAGTCATAATTAAATTTTTCACATGCTAGGTGTTCTCTTTTTTTTAATCTTAGGTCCCTCTTCTTCAAATATCAATAAATTACAATATATCATCCATTTAGATTCCAGTAGCATCTCTTTTCTGTTGGGGACTCCTGATTTAAAAGAAAGCTCTTTAATCAATATTAGTATAGTCTGAAAAAGAAATAACATTCTAATATCAATGACTGAAATTCTTCCCATTAATGACAAATCTAATTTTTCTGTGTAAATCCAACTTTATCTCATTCCACATTTTAACATAATTATTTTTAAATAACTTAGAATTTTCATTAGTAAGAGTCAGTCCAAATACTTTAGCTTTTTCATAACTTTATTGTCAATTTTTGTTTATTTATTTTCAAACCCACCACTTTTCAAAATGTTTTAAACTTCCTCATAGCATATTTAATATTCTTCAAGGATCTTGCAAAATCAAAATCAAGTCATCAGCAAAGGCATGAAGTTTAAATTTATGTGCTTTGATTGTAATCTCTTTACTCTGTTGTCTAATATTCCTATTTAAGAATTCCAACATAAATAATAAAGGAGATAGATGACACCCCTGTCTTGTTCCTTTCTGGATTTCACACAAGTCTTTCAAATCTCCATTCACCATTATCTGAGCCTTCTATAGTGTATAAGTGAACATTAATACCTGGAAAAAAAAACAAGTCCAAAATGCATCTTTTCAACTACTATAAACATAAAATCCCCGGTCAAATTGTCAAAAGCTTTTTCTGCATCCAAAAAAATAATGAAATCTATTTGTCACTGTGTTGTTGTAAATGCTCTATTATGTCCAAGACTATTCTCACATTGTCATTTAGTTATCTTCTGGGTAGAAAACCTAATTGAACTTCCTTTATGTAGTCTCATAAAACTTTTTTAGTCCTTTGGCTAAAATGGATGTCAACAATTTATAATCATTATTAAGAAGTGAAATTGGTCCGTAATTTTTCACAGAAGTTAAGTCCCCATCCTCTGGGTATCAAAGAGAGATGATGGTTTTTTTCCATGAGTCAGGCATAGAATTTTCTTGTAAAATAGAGTCCATTAATTCCTTCATCAGAAGAAGTAAATGATCTTCAAATATTTTATAAAATCCACTTGATAGGCTATTTGGTCCTGGAGCTTTACCTGTCTTAACTCTTTTAATTGCCCATTTACATTCCATATTAAAATCTTACAATCCATCCATTATAATAAAGAAGTTTCAGGTATTTCAACTATAGCTTCCATTTCCACAACCTCAGATTTCTTTTTATCTTTTTCTTTAAGGCCAAATTCTTGTGGTGATTGATTCTTCGGCTTTTGAGAAATAATGCAATTCTGAACCATACCTTTCCTGAAAATCTTTGGCTACTGAATTTAGTCTAAAGCATTGAATTCTAAAGATAAAGATGATCCTTCCAATTTATCTCAGCAAAAAAGAATGTTATTCTGCTTTATAAGATCTGTCAGGAAGGAATATTCTTTATGTTTCCTTAATATCGTAGTTGGAATTTCTCTAAATATTTGCATCTATTTCGTTAAAATCTCATTGGTAATGTTTTTGCATCACTTGTTCTTAAGTAGATTTTCTTACAAATTGAATCATGACATTTCTTGATAACCGTCTTTGAATTGCACATACTTAATTTCATAAATGGACTAAGGGGCTAGGTCAATTTGAAGTAAAAATTTAAAATTAAATATAAGAAGCCTCCCTGTGGGAAAATGCTGTTGATTAGAAAAGAACATGATGAGAGGACTTTGAACATTGGACACTAGGGAAAACCATAAAAATCTAAATATTATAATAATTAAAGGAGAAGAGATCCAACAATAAAGAACGGAGCAAGATAGTTTAATATTGGAAGAATTTAAGGATATTTGGGGACAATGCACTAAGAAATTACTCTTAATATTATCTGCTATTCTAAAAATGGATTTAAAAGATGATATAGAAGAGGAACAACTTTTATTGGATAAAACTTTGGAGACACTATTTAAAGGGATTAAAGATCAAGATTTTTAAAAGCAAAGGAAAAGAATACAAAGTCGGATTATTTGATCAGGGATAAAATGTATATATTACTTCTGGTAGTTTTTAATGGATTTTTCTTTAATGAGGAGGCTTTAAACATTTGTTTAAAGATGTGGAAAAAAGGGAACTACTGTGGTATTTTCAGAAAAAGTGATAAGTTACTGTAAAAAACAAAGGAATATAAAGTTGGTTTAACTCTTAAGGGATTTTGCTGATTACAACTGAATAACAAAGCTTTAAAATTGTTTATAGGTAAGAGATGAGATATGGGAAGAGGTCTTATATTGCTGTATCAGAGGTGATAAGTTTCTGAAAATGTTTATGCTTGTCTTGATTGAAGCAGAAAGTCATTTCTTCATATATTTCTTTTTTCCCTTTTTTCCTCTTGCGTGTTTTATTTTTCTCTTTACTTTTTATATTTTTCTTAGTTTGTATTAGTTTTTTTTAACTTTGAATCTGTAAATTTTAATAAAAATTATTATACCCGGTATATAAAAAAGAAAGGATTACAGCAGGATGCTAGAAGTTAAAACATTTTGAATATCGTAAAATATTATATAAAAGCTCTACTTGTTATGGTATTTTTCCCAGGTCTTTTTAAATGACGTAATATAATCAACATGGATACAAAAGAGGTCTTTATTTGCAAACTTGAACATCATCATTGAGATTTTCTCCTTTAAAAAGCCTTCATGACCTTTTCTTAATTCTATACTTTTCGCAGGCAATTGGAGTCCGTCTCAATGAACTTTGCCATTCTGAGAGTGAGAGTCCAGCCAATCTGCTGGGCCTCATTTATGATGAGGAGACAAAAAGGAGGATGAGAAAGGAGGATGAGGAAGAAGACTTTTTAGATGACAGTAAGGAGACTCCCTTTACTACAAGAACCCCCACTTGTAAGAACCTCTCCTTTAGGAACACTTATTCTTTTTTTCTTTCTTTTTTTCTTTTAAAAAATCCTTTTTTTCTTTTTTGGTTCCCTTTCCACCCAGTGTTTCACCACATTTCCTCTTTTCTTCTTCTTTGACTATTTGAATTTTGCTCTGATGTGTTATGTAGTAGTTTGGTGCATTAACAACAAGAAGGGGAAGAAATAATTAAATATGTTGCCTTTTATATAAATAAAAATGTAGCCACCTGCAGAATCTTGTGGACCTAGTTGGGTTCATCTTCTTATCGGCATCCAATAATTACTTCCAGTAGCTCAGTAGAACCTAGGTAAACTTATAAATCAGATAGTGTAGACTTGAATCTGCACTGACTGTTTACTGGGGACTGCAAATGTAGACCTGAAATTCCAATTTCCAATATGATCCATTTTTGTTTTTTAAATTTATTTTTAAAAAATTATGTGCTCAGAGCAGTGCATATAAGAAAATCTAAAGATTTATAACAATAGTGATAAAATATAAATTTATTTATTTATTTAATTGATTTGTGTTGCTGCCTATTCACCCATAGTGACTTGAGGCAGCTTACACAATGTAAAACCATATTTAAAACAAAAAATAAAAATAAAAAACAATAAAAACTAACAAAAATAATCAAATAAATTAATAAAGTACAATAGAAAAAAATCTGGAAAAATAAAAAATAAAAAAATCACCCCCCAACTCCCACCCCCCATCCCGATGACAGCAGATCACACAAGCCATTTGATGGGCTGCATCCCACTCTGGGTTCCCCAGACCCGCTGACAAAACCAAATCTTCAGTGCCTTCTGAAACAGTGCTAGAGTGGGGGGCGGAGAGATTACTGAGCCCTGCGGAACCCCGTAAAGCAGTGGGCGAGGGCTGGATCTCTCCCCTCCTATCAACACTTTATATACACTTTATTATATTGCATTAATCCAAATTGTGCAGAGGTGAGATTTCACAAAGCCTCAAACTACCCATTAAATGTTTGCCCACCATGAGAAAATATGCCCCAGGTTTGTGAGGGTTTCAAGGTTTTTTTTTTAAGTGCTATGCATGATTTATGCTTCTGCTAGCCATCCTATTGTCTTCTAACTCCACCAGAACTTGTAAAAAATCAGTCCTTTTAGATGGTATCCATCTGTTAAATGGAAAACTAAAAAGCAGGCTAAATGAAAAGATTTAAATTGGAGGTCAAATATTCATCTGTGGAAGTTTTTTTTTAATGGTAAACAGATTCTAGAAAAAACGTTGCCTTCAAAATGGGGGACTACCACATTCAGAACTCACAATAAAAAGTTACTAATACTTCCATGTCAGAAGCACCAAAGTGCTTTCATGGTGAAAGGATTTGCTGGGGCACTCGCAGGTGGGGGCTCCTTTTGCATCCCCATGAAGTTGCCACCAAAGTGGTACCCATTTATCTACTAACGGAGTTGGAGCATGAGACGGGAGCTCACCTCACCCTGAGCAATGGCTCTCAAACACTGTGTTCAACCTTATGAACCACCACACTCCTTAGTAAAGGAATTAATTGTCTATCTTGATTGGTAACCATGGTAGTTGTAGACGAACACATCTGCAAATCTTGAGGTAAAGGAAATTTATGCTTTAATATTATGTAATGTAACAATTAGTATCACACAATTATTTAAAATGGCAAGAAGATAACACTTTTATAAATCGGCACAGACAAGTAGAACATGACACTACAATTGACAGCAAAATGTCTCAACAAAATGTAGGTCAGTGTAGCAGAACAAAAATGTTTCAAAATATCATCTACATGTTTGTCTATTGTAATACATTGATTTATATGTGTGTGTATGTGTAATGTTTTTCTTCCCCTCTAAGCATGCTATCCATTAGAGTTTCTTGTGATTTTGTTGGATTTACTCTGTAAATATCTAAGTCTAGAACATCTAAGCCATCTAATATTTGGATAGAACAGATTGTGGGCATCATATTTCAGTTACCAAGGCCTGGCAATATATTGGTACTTAACCTTGCTCATGTACAGCCTGGACCTTTTAATCTTTGTCAGTTGTCTAGAATTATTCTGTTAGTTGTGTGGCTAAATAAATATTTAAGAATGCATATGTATACATGTACATGCATAAGGACTTTCTATACCTTGCTGCAGAGTAGAGTTAATTGGATTAGGAAATTCTGCTTCACAGTGAAGGAATTAGAGAAAAAAAGAATTTGTAAATCAGAGAGAAATGGGACCCCTGTGACTGTATTTTAATTCTGTCATTCAGAAGTTCTGTAACATTTCATAAAATAGAGAATCAGCTCACTTGCTATTAAGATACACAGTGTCATCATCATGTCCTGTTGCACTTCTTATAAAGCAATGCAGCACACAGTTAGACGTATTAATTACTTAACAACAGTTTTAGTAAATATTTTATCTGAAAAGAATTATAGCTTGTCCTAGTTCGTTATACAATTGTTGGATGACTATGAGAGAATATTGAAGAAATTTAACTCTGTATTATCTAGATCTCAGATAATTTCAAATTTCAAGCTTTCAAACTTGAAAGTAGGAAATTTGGTGAAACCTACCATGGTTGTCCAATTTCTCTAAGGTGAAAATATTTACAGTGAATACATCTACAATAATAAAAGTATGATGAAGTCCTTTATTTTCATCTAAATTGACAGAAGTTTTGCTATTGTTTAATCAGTTCTTCAAAGAAATATTTTATAGTTGTATCAAGTATGTATCAAGGTCAAAATTAAATATGACATGTAGCTTTACATGCTTTTCCCCCTATAATTTTTCAAACAAACAAAAGTTGCTATTTTTCTTTCATGTAGCAGAATTAACAATATAGAGAACAGCAGGGGAAGTTCAGGATTAATCTGCCACCAAATAAATCACACTATTATTCCTCTCAAACTGAATCTCTGGAGAATGTATTAGTTAAAGGGAAAAATAATGGAAAAATAGTATAAGAGTGTATCATTTCTAAAACAGATCTGAATTATGAGCTGAAGAGTTCTTACGGAGACTTCATTTATAGGAATCGTATCTTTGAGATCAGTGCAGTGGTGCTGTTGTAGAAGTATCATAAATCACAGTGAATATGAAACAATACCATAGTTAAATGTGACTGTCACATTTCCCTTCGCCCCTCCAAAAATAGAATAATCATACAACATATTGTTCCATACACAGTTTGCATTATGTACTATGTCTGGTGGTGTCCATTTTTTTAGAATGATTTTTTACTTTGCTGCTATTTTTTTGTAAGAGAACATATGTATATTTCTTTTTTTAGGTACAGTAAATCCCACCAAATGTTGTTGTCCTTTTGCTTTGAAGATGGCAGCATGTCAGCTTCTTCTAGAGATCACCACTTTTCTTCGAGAGACCTTTCCCTACATGCCCAGGCCACGTGAACCTCTTGTGGTAAGTGAGAGACAGGGAGGGATCTAGGATATAAAAGAATAAAGTTGCAGAAGTGGGGAAGATCTGGGTAGGGCAGGAAACCAAAAACCAACTGGGTAGCTAAAGAATGTATTGATGAGACAGAGTTAAAATATGCTATCCAAAATGGCCAGTGATTTGGTCATAGGTTTTGTGGGGGGGAATGATTTCCCAAGATGGATATATGGCAATTTAATCCAATCATTCTTGACATTCTTTAGTTTAGATACACAGAGGTCTCTTTAGGGGCAGTATGTGGTGGCGAGCAAAATATAAAAGCAGATTCTTACTGTTGCTCTGAAAGCTTTGCCTATTTCTATGTGCTTTGTGAATATCTCATGCTCATAAAAAAGAGACAAAGCTTATGTCACAATGATGTAATACTGTTTTTGTAATATTGACAAAAGTTTGGGACCTTACTTGGTAATATTTATTGCAGCATGAAAATCACTGAGAACAAATTGGATTTTTTGTTGGCTATTCCTATTTAATCTTTAGAGCAACTTCCCCTGAAAATATTTTATGATAGAATTATAAGAGCAGCATATTAAAACCAGGTATAAAGTCAATGATTTTCAGTGTAGCTTACTTCCTTCATGAATTCATTGCAAAACAGTAAGATAAAATCTAATGCAACATTTACATTTCCTTCTCAATTTGAACTCTTTCTTGCTTCAGGAAAAAAACTTGAAGGCCTGTTTTATTTATACACTTGCTCATCATACACTTTTATGTTTATATAATATTATAGGATCTGGAGAGTTGCAGGCTACGTTTGGACCCTGAGATGGATCGACACAGGTATGAGAGGAAGATCAGCTTTGCTGGGGTTTTGGATGAAAATGAAGATTCAAAAGATTCCTTACACAGCAGCAGTCATACCTTGAAGTCTGACACAGGTTGTGAAGAGAAGAAAGGTTTGTTATCTACTGAAGCTTTTGCTTTATTGCAAACTCTAATGTCACTGTGCACAGCATGTCCTTATTTCCCTCAAAATAATATTAGACTACACTAAGCTGAATCAAATACAGTTGCATTTAGATGTATTTTTGGTACTTTAGTTTCAATGCTATCAGTTCAATATTTGAACACTGGTAAGACTCTTATTTGAGTGGAATTGTTGTGCCTTGATATAGTCTATCAGACAAATGCCTCCTCCTCCATCCTCATCTTACAGAGTTGTTATTTTTAATTCTCCAGTGCAAATTGCTGTAAAAGAGTCCTTGCCATGAGATAGATCAATTAAATAAATTAATTACCTCTGTCAGTTTTTAGAGTACTTAAAATCATATTTGTCTGTGCTGGATTATAGACAAACTAAATAAGTAGTAAGTAGACATTGCATCAATATATTAATTGTAAAGTCCTTTAATTAAGTACTTTAATCATTTTATATATATATATATATATATATATATATATATATATATATATATATATATATAGATAGATATTCGGTTATTCAAGGTTTTCTCCCACGTAAAATTGGAAGTAACTTGGCGACATTTCGACAAAGTCTCATTCGTCATCTTCAGGCTTGTGTCTTTGGCTTTGTGCTTCTCAGAGTAATGTGAGCTTGCAGCTGCTTCTTCCTTTTAACTGTTAGTGGGGGTGTGACTTGATTGGGTGGGGGCTTGGCTGTGTTCTGATTGGGTGGGGGTGTGTTCTCATTGGTTGGGGGGTTGGCTGTGTTCTGATTGGTTGGGGGGTTGGCTGTGTTCTGATTGGCTGGGGGGGTGTTCTGTTCAGGTGGGGGCTTGGTTGTGCTCAGGTTAGTCTTAGTTGCTGGGGGATTTGAGCTAGTGAGATGTCCTGTTGTTTGGCTTCACGTTCGTGGTCGTGCCACATCTTCATGGTGGGTGTCCGTTCGCTTCATGTATGGGTCGGAGGGGTTTGAAGCAGGTAGTGATGCACCTGCGGTACAGCTTCTGGTCCATGGTCGTGTCTCATCATCTGTGTGGGTGTGAGTCTGCTTTCTACGTGGAAGTGTGGTGGTAGCATCTTGTGTGGCTCTCGTGGGTGTGGGTCTGGTGTCATTCTTCATGTTTGGTACTCATTTGTTAATGAGGGCGGGTTTCCAAATGGCTGGTAGGAGGAGGTATCATCTCGTTTATTCATGCTGTGTGTGCGTTTTTCTATCTCTATGGCTTCTCTGATTATTCTGTTGTTGAAGTGTTCAGTTTTGGCGATAGTTCTGGTATTTTTAAAGTCAGTCTCATGTCCTGTGGCTTTGAGGTGTTGGACCAGGGAAGAGGTCGGTTCTTCTTTTTTGATTGAGTTCTTGTGTTCTTCAATGCATGCACTTATTCTTCTGTTGGTTTGTCCGATGTATGTGGTGGGGCAGGCGGTGCATGGGATTTCGTATACTCCTTGGTTTTCTAACTCGATTCTGTCTTTAGGGTTTCTTAGGATGGTGGATATTTTTCTGTTTGTGCAAAATGCTGTCTTAATGTTGTGTTTTTGGAGGATCTTGCTGATTTTGTCTGTAGTGCCTTTTACATATGGGAGGAGGGCTTTGCCATTCTCTTGTTCTCTGTCTTGGATTTTGGTTGGTTTGACACAAGCCTGAAGATGACGAATGAGACTTCGTCGAAATGTCGCCAAGTTACTTCCAATTTTACGCGGGAGAAAACCCGAATAACCAAAGATCCACATACAAATACCCGCGAAAACCTCAGAAAACAAATATCTATCTATCTATCTATCTATCTATCTATCTATCTATCTATCTATCTATTCGTAGATTTTCACGGGTACAGGTATGCAGGTCTTGGAGTTTTCGGGTCTTTTCCCGTGTAAGATTGAGAGCATCTTGGCCAAGATGCTCTCAATCTTACGTGGGAAAAGACCCGAACATGCCAAGACCTGCACACACACACACACACACACATATATCTATGTATATGTATATGTATATATATATATATGAAATAGCCAGAGGCTCATGTATATACATTTAAAAATAATTCAGTATCTTGCTAACTTGAACCAAAATTACAATATGCTTAAAACTCATCTGCCATGTGGCTCTTGTTTGCTAACCCCAAAATGTGATGTGTAATTTCAAAGCTTACATTTCTATGTTTACTACAGGCAGTAGAATATTTATCATTGTAATGCCATCTCATGCATAAAAACAACCACTACAAAACTATTGTAATATTTCAGAGTTTCAATCCAAAATAGAGTCAGTAGCTACTTAATGTATATTGTAAATAACAGCCCATCCTATCAATATGACAGAGTACCTCATAAAGTACACTATTCTCTTTCTCAATATATATATTGAGAAGACAAAATGGTAAGGGGATATATTCAGTTATATTTGGACATTTAAGTTGCATAAGCCTGCCATAGCAGCACAATTCTCAATACAGTTATGTGAAAATAGGAATCAGTGGTATATGAAAGTGGTTGGGAGGGAAAGCCTGGAGATATTTTTTAGGAAGGTACTAATTTCATCAACAGAACTGGTAAGAATAATCTAAAACTCTTCATATTGAATATTTATTCATTTTATTTATTAAATTTATACTCCATGCATCTCGCCATTAGAGTGTCTCAAGGTGGCGTACAATCCATGTCCTTCCTGGAAGTTGCTGTACAGGTAGTCCTAAACTTACAACATCAGTTGGGATTGGAATTTCCATTGCTAAGTGATGCGGTTAAGTGAGGGTGTGCAAGAAGTGCCAGTCAAACAGATGCTTAATGAATGATTGTAAGTCAAGGACTGCCTGTAACATGTGACTTGGTACTTCCATATGAGAGAAGTGCCTCTGGTGATGTGTATGTATATGGCAGCCCTTTTTTACTGGCTCTACGTACCTGTGCATTAGCAATGTCTGACAAATATGATAAAGCTGCACCAAATATTACTTCCTCCATTTAACTGTGCCCATATGAATGTATCTCTTGTTGCCCATTCTCAAGCATAAATTTAAATAAGATATGGTTTGCACAGAAAACTTATTGAAACTGACAAAGGAATCTTTTTTGAAGTAGAATATAAATTCATTTCATTTTAATTTATTGTTTTATGTTATTCTGTTCACATTTGTTAGTGGTTTAAAAGTATGTTGCGTAAAAGTGGCTCATAATTTAAAAAATTCTTTCCTGATCTCTGTGAAGTGTTAACAGAATTGTATATATGTTTTATCTCTGTCTTCCATTTTCATAGATATTGGTGATATCCTTAGTTAAAGCACTGACAGAAATTAAAGCAAACCTGGGTGTTTATATATATAACTCCCAACATTTAATTATTGATTATGGCTTATTACACTAATTAACTAGAAGCATCCAAGAAGATGTGCAACCTTAAAAACAGAAATAACAACAATTAAACTTTAAATAATGCAATACAATAAAATCAATCAGGCAGTGAAAACATAATATAAATATATTAAAAGCATATTAAATATATTAAAAGCACAGTAAAAGTAGTGTTAATGATTTTGAAAAAAAAGTGTTAACACATTTTCCCTTATTTCCCTTATTTTGCTCAAAAGCTAATTCTATATTACGTATGGCTTAGGTGATTTTTCTAATCAAGAACAGATTGTAAATGTTGGGTTGCTATATGTCTTAAAGGCAATGGAATGTGACCAAGTAGACTTTTTAAATGAAATATATTCCCATTTGATCGAGGTCATTTTGGGTGGGATATATTAGTATTAAAACTACAGATATGGATGCAAATATCATACAGGAGCAAAGGTTTTATTTGTAGCTTCCACAAAAATTAGAAAATCGATTTGAAAACAATAAACATTGCCCCCTTTTATTTCTTTATTAACTGAACATTAGGCTGAAACAATTGATCAGAATTAAAGTCTGTTATTGATTGCATCTATTGGCTGTTGTAGCTAAGTACAGATTGAACTGCTGTGCTGATTTTTAACAGATCATGGAATTAAAATCCTGTATTCAGAAGACAGATTTAAATAAGTTAAATAATGAACTCCTCTTTATTGGAAACTATAATTGATATGGTACCTGCATTTAAAATAGAGCAATGAATGTTCCTTAAGAATGCCCAAATACCTATTATTGACAAAAGAAATCTTCTTTGTGGTAAAAAAACCAATACATAATTAAGCTCAACAGTATAAAGCAAGTTACAAATATATGTATAAAAAGAACCAGTATATAAAGAACAAACTTCAATAATTATATGTTACTGGAAATGTGCCAATGGAATTACTGTTGTGTTTGGCATTGTTTAAAACAAAGTTTTCATTCTCTCTCTTTTCAGGAGGGGGGTCAGGAACAACAACAACAATGTATTTTAAAGAATTTTTAGAATGGATGAAATACAAATCTATATACTCCTATTCAAAATATTTGTACACTTCAGTGAAATTTCTATGAAATACAGCCTAAATGATACTGTTGCTGTTTTACATAATAAATTATTCTCCTTCTTTTCATTCTTCCTCTATTCTTTTTGCTCCTTCCTCTCCTTCCAGCTTCTGTAACTGATTCTAATACTATAATATGTATTTTAGAAGTAGTTTTCTATTACAGGAATCCTTTGCCTGCATTTTGGTTAAAATTTAATCATAGAAACAACAACAACATGCTTGTAGCACATAAAAAATTACAAGATGCATTGCGGTATAAGTTTTTTAATACCAAGTAGATCTTTAAAAACTATTCTTAATTAATGCATTCAATAGTCTAGTCCCCAGAAGCTTATTCCACAATTTATCTCTTATCCTTTAATCCACTGTGCAAAATCATTCATTGATCTTGCCAGAGGAATAATATGATATTTCTCTGATAGTTTATTACACAATGTGCTAGTCGATAAAATTACATCCCCATGCAAATACAAATAAAATTTCCAGTTAATCATATGCTAAAAGTGATCACTTGCAAAGAAAATTGTGCATTCACCATGGCAGAACGCAAATGTATAAAAATCAGGATTTCCTTCCTCCCCAGCTGTTTAAAAACCTAGATCTTAACAAGAACCTAGATCTTAACAAGTTTAGATCTTTCCTATTTCATCATTGCCCTTTCTTCTGGCCCCAAGAGACAACTATCATTTATTTGTATTGTGACTTGTGCTGTGTGTTCACTTTTAAATAGATGTACAGCTGAGTGTTGCAACATTTGGACATGCATATGCCCATGTACTGCCTTAGAGCTGAGTGGAGAACAACATGCCAGTGACTGGTGCTTCAAATCATTCCATATATTCGTGCTCATTACACACACACACACACACACACAAACAAACACACACACACACACACACATACGCAGATGTCTTTAATGCCTGAAAACTTCTGAACTATCTGAAGAGTGGGACCACATGTTGTTGCTTTTTCTGTAGAATTCTGTTGAAGTTTAATGTGCAAAGACGACGATTTATACAAGGTAACATTCAGAGTGGATAAGCAAATGACGTGCCTAGTTTAAGCAAGCAGGCTACCTACTATATACTTGCTACATGATTGAAAGTTATGATTCTATCACAACATGTGGTCAGCCTTGGGCTATCTGGAGAACAGCTCTGTTCCAAGGCCTGATGGAACTTTTCAGTTCAGTCATCAATAGCCAGTGATGAGTGTCGATTGAACAGCAAAAGTCTTAATAGCAAACATGGAAAGATAACTGTTTTTCTATGTAAACAAGAGCAAATTGTTTGGCACTAAATATAGATTTGTGGTTTAGCTGTGGTGTTTCCAATAATGCTGATTGTAAAGTATTTGAATTACACTAATGACTGGATTGAGGTCTAATATAATATGAGTAATAGATTTGTCTTACCTTTCACTAAAGCATCCCATATGGGAAAATTTCTAGAGCCACCTTGGTGTTGCTTTGGAGGGAGCCTCTTACTGGTCTTCCTTTAAAAAAATAAAAGGCATTGAAATGCAGACGGAAGGGGTGGGAGGGTGAAAAATATAACTTTATATAAAATATACATCATTATACTTTAAAATGGGGGGAAATAAGGGGGAAAAAGTCCTCTTTTATTCTTTTAATACAGTTCCCAGCAGGAAGATCAGGATAGGAGGCTCCCGCTTGCTCCAGATTAAAGGAACCCGCAGTTTCCGGGTGAAGAGAGGGGGTTCCCTGTCCAGTATTCGCCGGGCCGGCAGCCTAAAGAGCACCAAGTTATCCCGTCAGGACTCAGAGTCTGAGAATGAGGAGCTGCAGCTGTCCCACAGCAGGGACACTGTCACTGACATAGGTAACACAGATGAGCTTGGTTAAAAAAAAAAGGGAGAGGGATCCTGAGGTAGCAGCATCCTTAGCTTAGGAGATTTAGGAAAGGGGCTTGGAGGTTAAGGCAGACCTCCCATGGCCCAGGCTTGACTCAAGAGTTTCCTTTCTTGCATGGACTTCACATTCGGCAAGGACAGAGCTTGAACCCTGCCGATACCTCTTGAAATAGTCAGTGCTGCTCCACTCAAAGAATGCCAAATTTTAAAAATAGAAATGTTTGATGTGTGGACTCTGTACAGGCATTTTCTTGACTGCCAAACAAATGCATGCTGTGAATAGGACGGTATATATAAAAACAACATATATTATATATCGTAGCATATATAATATATATGGTATTGTATATATACACTCACTTTTTCTTTCTCTCACACACATACACATCTCATTGCAATAGTATGTACTATGCATATACTTATATATACAATATGCATATATTTTGCTTTCTATGAGATAAATATATGTGTACTTGTCAATCTCCAAAATATTTGTTTCCAGAGATTTATTTTAGAGAAGAATTCAGAGACAGATACATCCTAGACCTGAATCTCTTTTCCCTTTGTGGGTCTCAGTGGTATTGCCCGTGCTCTTTCTCTTCTGGTAGACATCCAAGTCAATGCATATTTGCTATAAGGGTGGGGGAAGGATGTAATTGAAATACTGTCTTTTTTATAGCCTCAGTACAATCCTATGCATATCTTCTGAGAAATCTCTCCCATTGAATTCAGTGGTGCTAACTCCCAAGCAAGTGGATATAGGATTGCAACCATAATGTTATAGTACAGTCAACAAATTGTGTGCTAAACTTCTGTCTGATTGGAAGGCCCATTGACAATAAGTGCACGCAGGAAACTCTGGGGTCTAAGAGAGCATTCCTCTGCCTTTGTTCTCAAATGTCCATCAGGATTTCTCTTTCTCGCCCCAGAGTTCTATAACCCCTTGATGGGATCTAACAAGGCAGTAATTGTAACAAATTGCTGCCATTGCAGAAATATGTGTATTATCTTTCTTTAATATGGAGCCCAGTCAATGCAAATCACTGAAACCAACAATAGCCAGCAGCATGATTATGCAAGAATTTTGTTTCTACTTACTCTCCCTCCCCTCTTCCAGAAAAGGGAACAAGGTTTATCCCTGATTAGTGGTCATTTCCATGGTGACTATAAATTATGCTTGTAATGATCAATCTAGCTAATAATTGGGACATGAAGAAAGGTTGGAAGTGATATTTTATAACTCAAATTCCTTCCTGAAGGGCTTGGCCTATTAGGAATTGTTATGCTTCTGGCATATTATTCTGTTATCTCTAAAAAATATAGGGGAATAAAATCAATTGTTCCAAACCCCTGGTCTGGTTTACAAGCATATATATTAGATTCAAAATTTGGAGTTAGCATCAGAAGGCAACTATTTTTGGATGTGTGTGTGTGTTTTTTTAAAGAAGGAAGCCCTTGGAGTGCAAGTGAACCTAGTATAGAACCTGAAGTGCTCAGCAGCACTGGAACAGAAGATAACTATCACCGGAATATGACGTGGCTGCATGTAAGTAGATATTATTTTTGTTTCCCTAGAATTATATAATATTCAGAGTTTGTCATCAGAACAGAGGGAAATTAAAGTTGTTCTTTTTTATGAATAACAAAGTTTCAACTGCTCAAGAATTTAATTTAATCCAGAAAATGTCAGTTGTCCAGTTAGTGAACCTAAAACAAGGAAACACTCTGGAGAGTTGAATTCCCAAAAGTAAAACTTTATTAGATATACTATATTGGTATTGAAGAAACAAAACTAGTTCTGGTGTTCCCACATAAATACTTGCCTAGTTAAACAATAGCTTTCTCTTCTCTCCCCCCCCCCCCCCGGGTGACCACACTGTCCAATTATGAGACATCCTCTTGTTATGGGAACAGTCCATCTCTTTCTCAAGCCCCTGCAGTGGTGACCTTGATGGTTTCCATACTCTCATGATTTCCATATACATTCTCTGCATTCCATTTCCCCCTTTCCTCCCCACAGTTCATTGGCAAGTTGAAAAGCATTAGGGTTTGAAAGAAGCAAAGTTATTCAATCTTGAAAGAAACATTCAGAAGCGGCATTAAACAAAAGTAGGAATAGAAAGTGCTGTACAGTAGATATTCACCTAGGCCAAAACCTCATTTTTACTTTCTTAAATATTCAGGGTTGAGGTTTGTTAACATTTTCGATTGACTGAGAATACTGCAGTTGTTCAATAATAAAATTATCCTCCAAATACAACTTACCTAATAATTGTGCACACAATGTGTATGAACACAAAACATAGTATTTGGTTAATTGCAGTGCATTTGTTGGATCTTTAACCAGGATAATGTTTGGTGGACTTTGAAGTTCAATCAGAATGGATAGATGAATAGATAAATAATGTGATTAAAACAATGCATTTCCAATGTGTCTAAATATTATACCCTGAGCAGAGGTGGTATTCAGCAGGTTCTGACCAGTTCTGGAGAACCGGTAGTGGAAATTTTGAGTAGTTCAGAGAACCGGCAAATACCACCTCTGACTGGAGATTTCACAGTGTCCTTCCCCTGCCACGCCTACCAAGCCACGCCCACAGAACCGGTAGTAAAAAAATTTGAATCCCACCACTGACCCTGAGCCAAATTAAGATGATTTAGAGAGATTTAGATGTCCCAAGTTAAAAGTAGTTTTCCTCTGATGTAATCTAAAATCTTTCAAGCTCTTGTACTTGTTTCCTGGCTTAGTAATAACAGCATACCTCACAGTTTTTCAAACATAAATCCAGAAGTCAAGGGACTAATTTAGACAGATTATTGAACTCCTGAGGCAAAGCACAAGTGGTCCAATCTAGCTATATTTACAAATCTCCATAGTGCTCTGGCCCTGATCTGTAATGGCTGTTTTTATTAAAGTTGTTTCTTGGATCATCTGATGGCAGGGAGGGGGAAGGAGAATTCAGAATTCCTTAAATTCAAGGTGTATTTTGTGATCAAGCAAATAGAACTAATCAAATATAAAATTAAACTCTTGCCATTTAAATAGTGAGTTGATATATTAGTAAAGAATACAATAAAATTTAGTACAAAATAAAATATGGAAAACTAGTTACTTATAGTTTTCCTACAGTTGTCATTTGATGCTCTCTGCAATTAGATACTAGGATCAAACAGAATATCATTTTTCAAAATACCAGCACACATTGTTAAACATTAGCTTACTATAGGACAACCCAAAGATTTTCCTTGGAGGACAATGACTTATCAATATATTTATCATTATAATGTTATATTAGTACTCTTTAGTTACTTAGCTCTAAGATCCCTATCAACTAGATGATATAAATAGGGAACTGCAAAAATGAATAAACAAGTGAGCAAGAAAATGGAAAGAAGAGGGAGAGGAAATGTAGATAAAGTTTTTCCTCTCCACCACTCTCATATTATGCTTCCTGAATCTTCAAAATAATTAATTTGTCTTACATGTCCAGGATTCATAAAACCAACTGTCATACCCCTGTCGGAATCTGATTCGGAGGGGGAGGCTGAACAGCTGACAGGGAGTGGGAGTGTGGCTCCATTGGCTGTGGAAGAAACTGGGGAAGGGCACAGTCTGGCTGGGCAGAGCAGGGAAGAGGTAGAGCAAGGAAGAGGAAGACCCAAGCCTTTTTCATCCTAGGGCACGCAGGGAGGAATGGAGAAGGGAGCAAAGTGAGTTGTGTGGCTTACGGGGGAGGAAAGGGCCCTGATTCCCTTCATTAGCTGCAGCTGCGAACAGTGTTTAAAAAGGGAAGCTGCGCACAGTAAGTTGTTGGGAGCAAATTGTGAATTTATTTGGGATTGTTGTGGCTTATTTGTGTTCCTGCATCTTCCCAACTGTGTGAGCATTGCCATGCTTTCAGGTCTGAAAGTCTTTCTTCTGCCCTGTCAAGTTAATTACTGCAGCTTTGTTTGTTTGGATTTTTAGTTACAGTCTGTGTGTACCTTGTTTTGGACTGAATTTTCTACAGTTAAAGGCAGTTCCTGGGAGAGTTTTTCTCCAGCCAAAGATAACTTGGACATTGGGGGCAAAGTTGGAGATAATAAAGGGACTCTTCTTGCTTATTTGACTGTGTTGTCTTTGTGCCATGCCCTGGGTCATCACACCAACCAAGAAGAAGCAATCACAGCTGCTCAGCCAAGAAAAATTGGGTGTAGGAGGAGAATCCTGAAGTAAATATTATTTCCAGAAATGAAATTTGGTATAGACAACTGGCAGGGATAAAATTCCTGTGCTTAAACTAGGCAACTCTGAGTAAAGTGCAACTTTATATTCAAACTCTGTCATGGCCTTTGGAACAAAGGAAAAAGTTATTGTTTGTTCTCACTTTGCCCTGGAACATTTCATTGAACAATGAAACTGAACAAATATGTTTAAGAATTAAGATTAATGAGTATGAGATATTTGCTAGATCTCTCATTCATGAGTTAATTGTCAGAGTTATGAAATATTAATTTGAAGAGGATGGGAAAGGAGACAAATAGTTTGAAAATATTTCAAAGATTTTGCTGTCTATGGTTTCTGATATTTAAAAAAGGTTGTTCACATAATCTTCTCTTGGCACAAAGACAGGACTGCAATTCTATAAATGTTCATACTTCGTGTTTCCAGGTGATGATACTTCTGTGCAACCAGCAGAGTTTCATTTGTACCCATATTGATTACTGCCACCCTCACTGCTACCTCCACCACAGTCGTTCGTGTGCACGCCTTGTCCGGGCGATCAAACTTTTATACGGAGACACTGTGGATTCACTTAAAGAAAATAACTTACTAAATGGTGTGGCCAGAGGCAAAAAACAAAAAGAGGTAAGAGGTAATGAATAAATACATTAATCACTCATTTTTCAGCTGCTTAGACATTTATTTTACACTGTCAAACCTGATTGCTACATTCTCGCAGGTGAATAGAAGTGGGAGGCGTTTCTAAGAACTGTGTTTAATATAGGATCCTTCCTTAGTGAAACAATGTATTTTTATTTATTTATTTATTAAATTTGTTTGCTGCCCAAGTTGCCACAGTTTTTTTGATACTGGGAGCAAAGGGGCAAATGAATGATGAAGCAAGCTTCATGACACAGCAAGCTTCATTCTTTTTGGGCATATATCACAATGTTCTATAAATGTTGTGATGGATGAAGCTGGCTTCAAATATTTGTTTCAACATTCTGATGAGGTTGTTAAACCCTGTGAAACCTGCATCATTTTGGAAATAGGCAAAGAAGGAAATGTCAGCTTCTCTCATTATCAGTGGTTTCTGGTCAACAAGGGAAAGCTGCATTAGTTACGTGTATTATTGTCAGAAACATCATGGTATCCCCAGTTTCCACTAATGAGCTAACTTTTGAAAGCACTCAGATTTATTTAGGTCAATTGTTTTTCAGTGTTCAGACAAGTCATGCCTCAGAACACCATCCCTGAAGAAAAGAGTGATGGATTCTAATCTTGAAGGAAAAAAAGACTCTGGGATGTTGAAATACATAAGGCATCAGGTAATGTGAATTTCCATTACCTACAGGAATAATGTACTAGTGGAACACTATTGATATATAGTGATATATCACTATTGATAACACTTTGATATACAGTATATATGTGCCAGGCAGGGGTGGGATTCAAATTTTTAACAACAGTTCTGTGGGCATGGCTTGTTGGTCATGTGACTGGGTAGGCAAGGCTTGGTGGTCAGGTGACTCGGTGGGCATGGCCAACTCTAAGTCATTTGCGTGGGTGTTGCCTGTATGGGCCAGGAGGAAAGAAAGATCCAACCTGTGCATTTGGGTGTGTGTGAGAGAGAGAGGGTGGGGGAGGGAGGTTAGTTTTTAAAAAGGAAAGAAAAAGGAAATCCTGCTCTGAAAAGGGAGTACCCTCCCAAGAAAACAAAGGAGTTAAAACCTTATTTACTTATACTTTTTTAAAAAATAATTTAACAGACATTAAAAAGCAATTTCTGTTTCACTTTCCCAGGTTCAAGTCTCTTTGCTTAACATATGTGATATGTTAACATATTTATACCCCTCTATGTTTTTAAGCACTAGTAATTCTCTATTTCATTAGATTTAAGAAAAGCACTTACGTTAAGTTACTGGCAATTTTCTATATGTCACAGGCAATGAATTAGTGTGGAACTACTTTATAATCATCAGACATAAACTTTTGGTCTTTTTTTAATTTCATCTGTCTTCTGACACATCCTCATTCTTAGATTCCAAAGTGGTTTTCCTTTTCAGAAATTCTCCTGTGAGTCTCACCCTCAAATACTTTGTGGACTTCATCTACTCAGATACAGATGAGCCTTTAATAGTACAAAAACTACCCAAACCATTTTAGGCTATTTAATCACCTTTTTCTGGATTATATTGAATAGCCATCAGAACCAAATCTATTCTAACCAATGTAGTACCTCTAGCGCTGCCATCATCTCTATAACCATATATCTACTTTCCAGAATTTTGTCATATTTCATCTTGTATTGATAAAGATTGTCTTCTTATTATCAAAGCAGAAGAAGATATCTAGTACAGAAAGTGTTTAAATTATTCAGGGATGCAGGGATACATGAAAAGCTAATGAAACAGAGCAAGGTTATCCCAAAACTTGTTTTGTATTTTGAACAAATGAATCCCATAAAGGGAAGGTATCTTTAGGGCGTCTCCTGATCTTAGCCTTCAGCCTGGCTCTCATTGAGATAGTTCTTCAGATAGCTTTGAAATCATTTAAAGTTTAACATCTTAAATTGTTTTTGACAATCACTGTAAATTTTATAACACACCTAGCAATTTAACTGCTGTAATTTAGTTAAATTTCTGGAGAGTCAAATGCAGCACTGCATATAACACATTGCATAGTCAGTTAATATGTAATTAAGGAGTAGGTGACTCCTGCTAAATCTTCAAGCTTAGAAGTAGTTGCCACTAGGTGTAATTGTGTAGTTGCATTCTTTTCCAGCACTGTCACTTGAGAATCCAAACATTATTGAAAAGTAAGAAGTATTTCCAGATCATTCAAAGGGATTATATAATATATATTCACCTAGAATAAATATCCCAATCCCTGAACATCATACTTATTGATCAGTTCACTTCTGCTTCAGCATTTTCTTCATTAAAGTCAGGATTGGCTAAGTAGAAGAAAATAATATACCCTAAATGTCACTCACTAGATCAGGGTTGAGTGGGAGCCAGTGGTGTGATTTGCCAGTTCTCCAAACTGCGCAGAATCGTAATAACTGGTTCTACCAAACCAATCTGGTATTGGTAGAATCCCAGCCATGGTGCCAGGTAGAGAAACTCTAGGGAATCTTAAGCTTGTGAATTGCTCCTTTGACTTCTGTTTAATTATCCATGGTGTCTGGTAATACTGTACATGTGGTAGAATGTTGCCAATGCACAGTTTGCATCGCATGAAACATATGATGGAAACATGGTTCACCTGCCTTACTGCCTTACACTGAGACACTATGTGCCTAGTAACATAGGTCTCTATGAAGTCTATCTCAGCACTATGGGAATGTCACATTTTACCTTGATTTAAATGAATTCACTGTTGATAATTCAGATGATCTCATGTATCTATTGGTAGTCCTCAATTTACTACAATAATTTATCCCAGAATTGCCATTAAGTCATAGCTGTTCTTAAGTTGGTTACCACCTGACTGTGCCCGATTTTATAACCTTTTTTGTATTGGTCATTAAGCAAAAACTGCAGTTGTGAAAAGAATGCTATAATTGTTAAGCCGACCCATTTTCTTCAATAGCCATTTTTGTTAGAATTGGAAGTAAGCACCAGAAACCAGCAAAAACCACCAAAAAACACAGTCACATGACTGCAAATGGCCATAAACGCAGTGCAATGGCCAGGGACCAAAAATGTGATCAAATGCCCTCAGAGTATATGTATATATTGCCATCAGAACTCCAGAACCTGGTTGAAAGTAATTCTGGGGAGGTCCATCATAACTTTGAAGAGTCACTAAGTGAGGACTACCTGTACTGTAGAAGCTATCTAGATAGGTGTTCCCCAATTTTTACTTGCATTGTCTTCTTGGATCGGTTTTCTATAATCTTTTTAAATAATAGATTATCTGGCATCA
The DNA here is from genome assembly GCF_049901735.1 of Notechis scutatus. Lineage (NCBI taxonomy): Eukaryota > Metazoa > Chordata > Lepidosauria > Squamata > Elapidae > Notechis > Notechis scutatus. The sequence goes on along the minus strand of NC_142009.1, from coordinate 167,161,005 downwards.
CCTGATCTCTGTGAAGAAACTGCAGACTTCAGCACTCTTACTGTGTGTGCTACATTCCCCTCAGCAGGGGAATATGTTTGTGAGGGCCCTATTTTATATTATTGAGTGTATGGTTTTCTTTTGCAGGTGATGAGCCTGTCTCCAGCACCACTTTCACTGTTAATCAAGGCAGCTCCCATCCTCACAGAAGAGATGTATGGGGACATCCAGCCTGCAGCATGGGAATTGTTGCTCAGTATGGATGAACACATGGCTGGTGCAGCAGGTAAGAGGCACCTTTCACATTCTAAGAATGCCCTCAAGAGTGTAAAAAATCCAATCTTAAGGATTTGGAACTATCCTAGTAGTTTCACCCAGCATTGGCTTCTGAGGATTTTTGATCTAATGCTACAGAAATCTTCCCCTGATTCTGCGAACCTTGCCTATGCAGCCTACGTTTATATGCGCTGCCACCTTGTCTTCTCTTCATGATATTTCCCCGCTTGAAATTCAAAGACAATTTCCTGCTCCTTTTGTTATCAAGTCTGCTCATAAGCTTAATGTGTGCTTTCACCCAGGGGTGGGATTCTACCGGTTCAGACCAGTTCAGGCGAACTGGTAGTTCTGGTGATCATTTGGCCCCGCCCACCTACCCCTGCCTTAGTCTGTCCTTTATTTCCGTGTTTTGCAGCTCAGCTGATTTGCGCGGCACAGTGCATTGCCGCGCCTCAGCTGTTTTACTCACCAGGGCTGCAGTATTAGAGCTGAAAATGGGCGGTTTTCAAACGCTGCACGTGCTCACCCAACCAATTGTTACACTGGTTCAATCCCACTAGTGCCTTCCACTTCTCAGCTTCAAGTACATCAGTAAATAATAATGCTTCCAGATTGTAAGACGGGGGGAGATGTTTCATGGAATATTTGCTTCCTACAGCTGCCATGTTTCTTCTATGTGCTGTGAAAGTACCAGAGGCAGTTTCAGATATGCTGATGTCTGAATTTCATCACCCGGAGGCAGTGCAGAGACTGAATGCCATTCTGAAGTTCCACACCCTCTGGAGATTTAGATATCAAGTATGGCCTCGCATGGAAGAAGGAGCTCAACAAATCTTTAAGGTGAACAATAACAAAAACCCGCTCAATAATTATGAATAGAATCAAAAGGACTAGAGATGAAAATTTGAGCTCTGGTTTCTTGAATCAACTTCCACAGAATGAGGGAATAGCTTGATTGCAAACCAGATCCCTCGAGATATAGTAATGATATTAGCCTGTATCACATAACAATGCTCTTAATTATTTCCTGGCCAAATATAAATAAATGGTCTGATGTTCTATCTCCCTAGATTAAAATCCGTATGAAAAATCTTTATGATTTAATCCCAAACTATGTAATTCAAAATCTGCAGTCAAGTTATTATCAATAGATGGAAACATTTGTAGTTCAGGGTTGAACTGTGAGGTTCTTGATACTGTCTGAGCTTTGTAATAAACTGGGTAACATCATCAATGCTAGAAGGGAATAAGGTTTGTTCTCTGCTTATATACTAGATGCTTGCCCTGTCAGTGTTGGTGGGAGTGTTCCTGATGGTTCTTGGATAGGCTATTGTTTACTGTTAACCTGTCTGTCTGAGTTTGTAGTTCCTTCTTGATTGCTGGTCTAATATTAATCTTGGCATTAATGTCTGCTTATTTGGGGGCTGATTGCTGGTGAGGAGGTGTTTTGGTCTTTACCTTTTTTATTGTCTCTTTTGAATGGTATGTAGATGTCAGTGGTGGGATTCAAATTTTTTTACTACCAGTTCTGTGGGCGTGGCTTTTGGTGGGTGTGGCAGAGGAAGGATACTGTAAAATGTCCAATCAGAGGTAGTATTTGCCGGTTCTCCAAACTACTCAAAATTTCCGCTACCGGTTCTCCAGAACTGGTCAGAACCTGCTGAATACCACCCCTCTGGTAGATGTTATTTATCTCTATATGCCTGTTGATGACTGATTGGTCTGAATGCCAGGCTTCCAGGAATTCTCTAGCATTTTTTAATTTGGCTTAGTCTAGGATGCTTACCAGTTGAAACTGTTCATATTCTGTGAAATTAAGGATTTCATCATGTTTTCTGACTGCCAGTTAGTGTTCATGGATGCGCTCTGCTAGTCTTCTGTCTGTTTGACCTACATAGTGACTGTTACAGTCCTTACACTGTATATCATAGATGAGTCCTATTTTTCTTCAGGGGCTGCTGGGTCTTTGGGTTTACTTCGAATGTTTTGGAGGGCTTTAGTCGGTTTGTGTGCTAGGATGATGCCATGTAGTTGTAATAGCCTGTTGGTGGTTTCTGTGATGATTTTGTTGTATGGCAGTGTTGTCCTTTTCATAGCTTGTGTTAGTTGTAGTGGGTTGAGTGGTCAGGTACTTTTTGATAAAGTTGCATGGGTATCAATTTTGCTGGAAGATGTTGAATAGATTATCTTTTTACTTTTCCTATGTTCAAGGTTGCTGCAGTGTGTTTGTGGTTGTCTAAATAGTATTGTTATGGAACTTCTCTTGTGGGAGGTTGGGTAGTTACTTTGGTAGTGGAGTACTTAGCTGGTGTGGGCAGATTTATTATAGAATTGTGTTTCTAATTTGCCATCATTGCCTCTGCTGATAAGGATATTCAAGAAGGGTAGCATGTCGATGTTTTCTTCTTCCCTTGTGAATTTTATTCCTTTGATGATGTTGCTGATAGTTTCATGTGTCTTCTCTCATTGTTCATTTTTTATTATGACAAAGGTGTCATATATGTCCTGGATCTATATTTTGGGTTTTATGCATGGGAGTCTCACTGATGCTAGGTGTTTCATCATGGTCTCTGCTATGAGTCATGAAAGCAATAGCAATAGCACTTAGACTTATATTCTGTTCCTGGGGGGACACCCAAAAAGGCATCTTCATAGAAAACCTTGTTTTGTATTTATTCCAATCTCTTAGAATGGCACATCTAACAAAATGGTTGTTAAAATTAACATTTACTTTTTAACCTTAATTCATGGCCTTCTAAAACAAGTAGCCTCTTGTTCTGAAGGTTCACCCACTCTTTTAGCCACCCCAACAACAAGCATCAGAATACTGCATTCTAACCACTGTGCCACCAATTTTGCTGTCAACTCTGAATAGAATTTGATCTAGTTGAGTACACCACACCTGTCATAAAGTTCTTCTAGATTCTCTGTTCTCCTTGATTTTTTCTGGTGACTGATTTCATTCTTCTTTTTCCTTTGTAGAAATGCATGGGGAACTAAACTTTTCCTGGATAGTAATGCGAAAATTATAAATAATCAGTTATGATCTTGCTCAATTGTTGGGAAAGATAAAGCAGTGTTTTGTAAGCTGTAGAAAGCACTAGAAAAAATATTGCATTATTGAATATATATCAGAAGCCTTAACAATTGACTTTAAACAAGTCAATTTTTTAAAAGTTTTGTTTTATTAGTATAATATATAAAAATGATTTCAATCAGCGTGCTGTCTGGGTACAATTATTTTAGGCAATCATAATCAATAACATATATCACAATAACATTAATACTGTAGTAACAATAATATTTTGTTTGTCCATTTTAACAAATTTCCATTTTAACATTTATCCTTTTTATGTCCCTTTCTTTCTAACTTCTGTTTTTGTTGTCTAGCAAAATAAAGTCAATTGTTTAAAGCAGTTTCTGTCATAGTGAATCATAGAAATTCTCTATTATCTATGCTATATTGAATTTCTGAGAAGATTTAAACTAGTTGGAACTGATAGGCAAATTCTAGTTTTTAGAAGCACTGAGAGTGAAATTCTGGTATATCATTTTTGAAGAATGTTATGAAGTAAATTGCACATTGTAATCGAAAAAAATAGCCTGATTCCTTATAGTTGTTGAAGTGTAAATGAAGACATTTAAAGGCTTCTTATCATATCCCTTTGAAAGTAGGCAAAGTAAAAAAAAATAGGCAGGCACAATAGATTCCAATAATGCTTTTTATTTTTGTGGGATGAAGTAACACAATCTTGAAATTCTGTCAGAGTTTCTCTCTACAATATTCTCTATATGCTACTCTTATATCAAGGAAAATCAAGGTGGGAGTAATTTGAGTTTCTTTTTCACCCTTTCCTCTTTTTCTGGGCTATAAATTTCCCCTGTTAAACACCTCGCTCATTCCCTCCCCCTTCCCAAGGCCAAGTCTACATTCCTTCACATGATTTGCAGATCTATTGTTCTCCCATACAAATGGCTATTTTAACCCTATAATTTATAACTGAAAGGAAATAATATATCAGCACTATGTTTGCCAAGGCATATGGTAAGATGATACAATGAAAGAAAAATGACTAAATTCTTTGGCCTTCAAAGCTCCATTTCCTAATACTGATACTTTTTCTGGATGCTCTATAATGAGAAAAAAAGAAAACCAGTACATAACTTTCTGGATATATACCAAGGCCTGTAAACATTGTCATCCCTCCTTGATCAAAGCTAATTTTTCTATTATTTCCAGCAGTTTGACAGTGCTTGGACAGTTTGCTTAGATAAGAAATAGTTTGCCTTGCATTTCATTTATATATTACAATTAAGTTTTAAAAAATAAAGTAATCCTAACTCAACTACCAAAACATCTAAAAAAGGAATTACTTGAATTTCTATTTTATTATGTGAGGAAAAATTGTATTTTGTAATTCTTCTTTATCTCAGGATAGAATTAAATATTTTAACATTGTTATTTTAACATTTTTATATTTTAACATTTCTTTTATATTTTAACATTTTTTATATTTTATAATATATTTTTTTATATATATTTATATTTTAACATTTCATTTCATATTTTAATATTTCCTTGTTCCTGGAAAAAAGCATTTTCAGGAGAGATGTACAAGAGTGATTTCTATCATATTGAATCTTTTGGACTTATTTTTACAGATTCCTCCACCAAGTATTAACTTCACCCTGCCCTCTCCAGTGCTTGGAATGCCATCTGTCCCCATGTTTGACCCTCCATGGGTTCCCCAGTGCAGTGGGAGTGTGCAGGACCCCATCAATGAAGATCAGTCTGTAAGTAACTGTAGTAGAGGGTGAAATCACAGAGAAACAAAAAATATAAGGCAGCTTAATAAATCCTCGAGGCATCTATCCTCAAGGGATCTCTTAGAAATAAGATTGGCTGTCACATGCTTAGTCTTTTGTTTCTTAATATGCAATTTAATAAATTCTAATAAATGCTTCTGGAACTGTTTTGGTTATCAGCTTTTTACAGCTGCTCTTGAATACACAGATCATTTGTCTAATTGAGTCTAGGCATAACAATCTAGAACAGCATTACAAGAATTTATTCTTTTCCTCATACAGAGAAAATGCTGCAAAATCAACCAAAACTAGCTAATCCAAAATTTACCTTTAGGAATCTGTGGCTCCTTCTCATATGTCTGTATGATAAGTGGGATCTGGAAACAAAACTACACTAACATTATTTTTTTAAAAAATATTGGTTTTTAAGACAAACATAGACAAACAAAACATAAAAACATCAAGCCTTCTTCCATATATATACATACAGTGTGTCGGTTGGTTTACAAATTGTTTTGTGCTTCCATTTCGTAGTCTTCAATTACAATTACATTGTATATATTCTCATATTTTCAATCAAGTATTAAATACATTAATATCATTGTTAATCAATCATTTGACTATACTTTTATTCATTCATGTTTTATGAAATAATCATATTTTACTTAAATTGTTTTATGACAGTTCATATTATCATCTCAAATCTATCCTACAATCATTTTGTAGATATAATAAGAAAAGAATAGTATAATAAGAAAAGTCTATATGCTTTTTTGTCATTTTTTCCAACCACGTGTGGATTTTAGTCCAATATTTTTTAGCATCCGTACATATCCACCACATATGGTAATATGAGCCAGGTGTCTGATGACATTTCCAACATTTTTCCGATTTATTCTTGAACATTCTTGCTATTCTTGCGGGGGGAAATGTGACCTGTAAAACATCTTATACAAATTTTCTTTATATGCTGTTGACATTGTCATTTTATAATTTTGAAACCACAATTTTTGCCATTTCTCTAGATCAATCCCATATCCAAAATTCTTCCCCCAAGCAATCATAGTTTCTTTAACTTGTTCTTCTTCTAGTTTAATTTCTAATAACTATCCATACAATTTTTTAATCACCTTTTCATCAGTACCTGTCAAAATCTTATCTAAATCAGTCAGTTTATCATAGAAACCTTCTGTTTTAGAGTCTTTATCATACCTTTAATGTATTTGCGCATATGAAAACCAATTCATCTTTATACCTTGTTCCTTTAATTTTTGTATAGATTTAAGTTCACCCTTTTCATTCAATATTTCTAACTGTTTGTTCCTTTTTATATATTATAGGATAAGAAAATGCTTCAATAGTTGATAGCCAGACTGGAATTTTCAAATAGCATTGTCTTTTAGTCTTCTCCCAGTTTAACCACAGAGACTCCCATATATAATGTCTTCTAAAATACCCCTGTGATTTAGTTCCTTTATACCATAGAAAAGCATGCCACCCCAACAACAAATCATGTCCTTCTAATGTCAACAATCTAGTGTTTCTTAATGTTATCCATTCCTTAACCCACATCAAATTTGTAGCTTGGTAATACAACTCCCAATTAGGCAAACCAAATCCTCCTCTTATTCTAGCATCTTGCAAAAGCTTTAGCTTTATTCTTGCTTTCTTTCCTTGCCATATATATTTCAACACGATTTTATTTAAATCTTCAAAGTATTCTTTTCCAAGCCTAATTGGAATTGTTTGGAACAAATATAAAATTCTGGGTAGTATATTCATCTTTATTGTTGATATTCTCCCTATTAATGACAGTTGTAAATTTTCCCATTTTGCCAAATCTAACGCTATTTGCTGCTTAAGTTTGATATAATTATTCTCTTTTAATGTACTGCATCTTGCTGTCAAATGTATCCCCAAGTACTTAATCTTATTCGTGACCTGAATTTTCAATAGATCTGCCAGTTCTTCCTTTTGTCTTGATAGCATATTCTTTGTCAAGATCTTTGTCTTATCTTTGTTTATTTTCAAACCAGCCACTTTTCCATATGCCTCTATCTTTTCTATCAGTTTTGATGCTGTTTCTAGTGGGTCTTCTAAAATGAAAACCAGATCATCTGCGAATGCTTGCAACTTAAATTCTTCCTGTTTAATTTTCATCCCTTTTATATCCTTTTCTTCTCTAATATTTCTGTTTAGCACTTCCAAGGTTAACACAAACAACAGAGGTGATATTGGGCACCCTTGTCTTGTTCCTTTTATTATATCAATAGAGTCTGTCAGTTCTCCCTCTATCATTACCTTTGCCATTTGCTTATGATATATAACTTCTATTGCTTGAATAAATTTTTTAGCAACGCCCATCTGTTCCAGTTGTAATAACATGAATCGCCAATTCACATTATCAAATGCCTTCTGTGCATCTAGAAATATCAAAGCCATTTGTTTTCCAGGGTGTGCCTAGTAGTATTCCAAAGTGTCCAAGATTACTCTCATATTATCTTAATTTGTCTCTTTGGCAGAAATCCATTTTGATCAGGATGGATAAAATTGTTTAAGTATTTTTTTAACTCTTTCTGCCAATATTGAAGCAAAAATTTTATAATTTGCGTTTAGTAAGGAAATAGGTCTATAGTTCTTGATTTGTAATGGATCGGCCTCCTCTTTTGAGACAAGTGTAATATAAGCTTCTGACCATGATTGGGTATCTTCTTCTTTAACATAACTTCATTCATAACTTCTAGCAATGGAAGGTTCAACGATTCTTGTAGTGTTTTATAAAATTCTGCCGGAAGTCCATCTGGGCCTGGTGCCTTTCCATTATTTTGCTTCTTGAGTGCTTCAGTTAACTCCATCATCGTTATATTGCTTTCTAACATTGTTTCAATCTCTTTAGGTATCTGGGGTAAATTAGCATTCTGCAAATACTGTTTAACTCTTTCCTCATCAATATTCTCTTGTGTGTATCATTTCCCATAATAGTCTCATATGATTTCCTTCTTCTCTTTACTACCATAGCAAACTTGGCCTTGGTCATCTATTAATTGCAATATTTTCCTTGATTCTTTCTCCTTTCTCAATTTATATGCTAACCATTTACCTGGTTTATTTGCATCTTCAAAATGGTTCTGTTTAGCACCTCTGATTTTCTGTGCTAATTCTTCTTTTTCTATTAGACCCATTTTATGTTTAATTATATCCATTTTTAACTTAATGTCCTTTTTCTGTGGCATTTTCTATAGCTCTTTTTCAAGTCCTTTGTACTCATCCTCTAATGCCTTAGAGGCTAGTCTTTTCATGGTATTTCTTTTCCTTGTATAGTCTATTATCAAGCCTCTGGCATATATCTTCATTGTATCCCATAGATTCTGGATTGATGTATCTTCTTTTTTGTTTTCTCTAAAGAAGAAAGCCAGTTCTTTCTCCATCCACTGTGTGAAGTCTTTTTCCTTTAATATAGTATTATTTAACATCCATCTAGATCTTCTTTGTCCTTTCCATTTAATTGTCATTGGATTGTGATTTGCCCAAGTACTTGTTTCAATATTTATTTCTTGAATATTAGGTAACAATTCTGTTGACATCCATATCATATCTATTTTGGACCATGATAAATGTCTATTTGAGTAGAAGGTGTATTGTTTAGTCTTAGCATTTCTTTCTCTCCATGTATCTTTTAAATTTATTTTATCTACCATTTAAAAAAAGATTTAGGGAGAGTCTTTCTGTTTTGCTTTGTTGTTTTCTGTGCTGTATAGTCCAGTTTATTATCTACAATTCCATTAAAATCTCCCATCATAACTATATTAGCATAGTCCAGTTCAATTATTTTCATGTGTAATTTTTTATAAAATTCTTCTTGATTGTCATTCGGGGCATAGATTGCAATCAGGAGTGTTTTCATATTATTGTCCATTATTTCCACCATGTGTTCTTCCATCGTCATCGGTATAGATCAATTTTGCTGGGATAATATCTTTAATGTATAAAACCTCTCTTCTTTTCTCGCATTGTGTCAAAGAAGTAAATATTTTCCCTAATTTTGGCTGTGTCAGCAATTGTTCGTGTTGCTTTTTAATATGTACTTCTTGTAGGCAGATTATATCAAATTTTAATTTCTCTAATTTATGGAAAGTTTTCCTTCTTTTAACAGCTGAGTTGTCCATTTATGCTAATTGTAATCAGTTTTTTCTCTTCCATGGTTATATTTTGTAGTTAGGTTTAGCAGCTGTCGTAGATCTTGGTTCACGTTGTTCTTTGACTTCCACCTTTCCGCCTACTGCACCTTCTTCTTTTTCAGTCGCTATTTGGCAGTCTTCTTGGAATTCAATTAGTGACATTTCTTTTTCTGCCTCCTCCTCTTTCCCTCCAAAATATTCTGTATAAAATAATTCAGCTTTCTCAGTTGAGTCAATTCTATGTCTCTGTTCTTGCCATGTGAACATTAAACCTTCTGGAATCAGCCATCTATAATTCACCTCTTTTTAAAGTAGAATTTTAGTCAGAAATCGGTATTCTCTTCTCATCTCTCTCACTCTTCTGGGTACTTGTTTCAGGACCACACTCTCCTTGTCTTTATATTTCAATGTTTTCTCTCTTGCCACTTGCAATATTTGCATTTTAATGGCTTTCTTTGTAAATCTGATGTGAACTTCTCTTGGTAAGCTATTTCTCATTGCATATCTTGTGAAGACTCGATAAACCTCGTCTATTCCATCCATCATCTTCTCTTTAGTTATTTCCAGAGCTTCAGCCAAAATTATCTCAGCTAGGTTTTGTCCCTTTTCTTCCTCTATGTTTTGGAATCTGAGATAAAATTCTGATCTGTCCATCTCCCATCTCAACATCCCACTTTTATCTTGTTCAACCACAGTTAATCTGCTATCAGTATCTCCAATCTTCTTATCTCTTTGTTTATCTTCTTCAATTTTTTGGAATCTCTCATCATACTTCATCATCATTTGTTGAATGTTCTCCACCTTTTCATCAGTTTTTCCTGTTCTTTGTTCAATGTTCTCTGTTCTCTTTTCAATATTCTCTGTTCTTATTTGTATATTTTGAATTCCTTGCATAATCATCTGCAGCATCACTTTTTCCTGTTCTTTTTCTTGCTGTAACATCGTCTGTATTGAGTGTTGTCCTCCAGATGGTGAAGAGGAAGAAGTAGAAGTTGAGGAACCAGGGGCTGTTAGTTTCCTACTCATTTCAGACAATTCAAAATCTTCAGGTTCTTCTAGACCTTAATCCACTTGTGAAATAACCAATTGTAATTCCAAGTAAAAATAGTGGGGGGAAAAGAAGCCAAATAATAACAATAATAATAATAATAATAAAATTTCTTCATGTTCGTGTATACCTTAATCTAATCGATTGGTTAGATAGCAGTAAAAACTCAAAAACACACACACAAAAAAGAAAAAAATGTTAAATCCTTGAAAAGGCGGAAAAATAGAAAATAAAAAACTAAAGAAGAGAAAAGAGAAGTTCTTCAGGTTCTTCAACACCTTAATCCAATTAAAAAGTATCAGGTATAAAAGGATGCATAACAAAAAAAAGAAAGCCACAAAAAAAAAACCAATATGGAAGGTAAATAGGAAAAAAAACAAGGGAAGGAAAGAGAAAAGAGACTACTCCCTTAAAAAAAAAAAAGAAAAAAGAAGGAAATCATTAATACTAAAGCTTTTCCTTTAAAATAAAATGCAAACGTAAAAATTAGACTTCAAAAACAAAAAGAAAGACAAAAACAAGTTCCAAAAGGCCAAGGATCCAAATAGCTATTACAAAAAGTAAGCCAATAAGGAGGGGGTTTGTTAAAGTAAGAAATAGCCCAGCTTTAAAAAAGTAAAAAGAGCACACTGCACCTTGTTTGGTTATCCAAGGCTTTTGTTAAAATTTATAACTCTCTTCTCCAGAGTCTTATCACCTTTTTTTTCTATAAACTTCAACACCAGACTCCAGCTATTGATAGAAACCCAGAAGAGCACCTGCAATAATACTCTCCCATGCTCTTCCCTCTATCTTATCAAATAGGCAATGTCCTTGAAAAGAAGTCTCAGTTCTTTCTCAGCTTTGTCTGGTCAAGAAAAAAAAGAGATAGAATATTTCCAAGCCTCTAATTGGCAGTGTTACAAAGTTTCTTCTGCTTTCACTTTCCCCCTCCTTTTCCAAACAAGATATAATAAAAATTAATTAAAAAGGGAAAAAGATATTTAAAAAGATGACTAGAATGGAGACTCTAGCCTAAAATATTATAAAGTCAAAAAGGAGAGAAAGAATAGGTGGAAGGTAAAAAAAACCCCAGTCCAGTTTCAAAATATAAAATCATGTGTAAAAAATCCAGCAATGAGAAAAAAAATAAAAAAAATATTACTTTGACTTCCTGTTTAAAATCGCCGCTTAATCACTTCTGTCAAAACTTTTACAGATTCTTTCTTTTCCTTAGGGTGTCCTTTCAAATCTTAAAGGAAAGAAAAAATTCTCACCAAACCGACACACTTTCTCTTTTGGTTCTCTTTCGTTTTGGAGCTGTCCCAACTTCAGCAGCTTTAATGGTTGCCTCTTTGCCGCTGGCAAAAAGAGCTTCTCCTGGATCTACCAGGGACTTTGTGGTGTCCCTGGGATCGACAGGATGCGCTCTTTACATGCACCATCTCTTCAGGACGGTTTAGATCCATTTGGACCATCCAGGAGCAAAGATATCAGCAGCGATCTCAGACCTCCAAGATCGCATGCCGTATTGTCGCGACGCCAGCTCCGCCCTCCCAAAACTACACTAACATTATTATCTGCTCAGGAAGACTGAAAGTCTAATAATTTATGAAGGGAGATTTCACAGGATGTTATAAAGAAGATAGCAATTGCTTGCATATTGTTCAAATATTTCAGTGAATTGCACTTCCAAATACTTCATCTGAGAAAATAATTGCCATCTGCCCTTGTTTTGTTACTCAATATATTCCAAGCAGGGGTGGGATTCTCCTAGTTTGGACTGCTTCAGGTAAACCCCTTGTTCCAATGATCAGCTGGCTCTGAACCGTTCGCTGTGATGAGCATGTGGGCCCGCCCACCTGCTCCTGCTCTTTCCTGTGCTTTATTTCCTTTGTTTAGAGCACAGCTGATTCATGTGGCAGAGCAGTTTGCTGTGCCTCAGCTGTTTTATTCACAGAGGCTGCAGTTGAAGGTAAGAATTAGAGGCTTTTTTAAAAGGTGGAGCACGGGCAAGTGAAGCACATGTGCATGAGCGAACCACACGGTCATCGAACCGGTTGTTACACCGGTTGAATCGCACAACTGTTTCCAAGCAGTGGTGGGATTCAACATTTACCACCACCGATTCTGTGGGCGTGGCTTGGTGGGTGTGGCTAGGTGATCATGTGACTGGGTGGGCATGCCAACTCAACATCACTCATGGCAAGGTGGGGCGGCACTTGCTGTGAGGGACGTCAAGTTGGCCACGCTCACTCAATCACATGACCGATGCTGCAGAGACAGGGCAACTGCCTAAGTACATACCTTCCCCCCTCAATGCACATACCGTATTTATCGGCGTATAACACGCACTTTTTTCCCCCTGAAAATAGGGGGCAAATGATGTATGCGTGTTATACGCCGATATAATGTTAAGAAGCCTTCGGTGAATGCTGCTGGGATCGGGGATCAAGGACACAAATGAAAGAAGGGAGGGAGGAAGCAACCGAAGCCTGTCCTTCTCTCTGGGTCAGCTCTCTCAGTTGCTCTCTCGCTCCTCCACCAGCACAGGAAGAAACTGCTTCAAAGAAGCGGGGGCTTTTCCTGTCGCCTCTCCCCCCCCCCCCCCCGTCCGCCCGCCCGCCCGCCCGCAGTGCTCCGTTCTGCCTGCCTGCCTGCCTTCGTTAATGGTTGAATCGGAACAGCTTCGGCTGAGTAAAAGAGGCGAATAGTTATTATTCTCAGCCGAAGCTGCTCCCAAACAACCAGAAACTAAGGCAGGCAGGCAGAATTTTTTTAATTTTTTTTTCCTGAAATTTCCCCCTTAAAATGAAGATGCGTGTTATACGCCAGTGCGTGTTATACGCCGATAAATACGGTACTTCTACACGTTTTACACATTTAAATTCACAACCTAAAATAACCAGGCTGCTTTTTAAGTATGCTCACTTCATAAACTACTACCCATTCATTAAGAGAGCAAGAAGCAAACCAGCCTCTTTGCCCCCAAACCCTTTGAAAGGGTGCTATCACAATGCGAGTCAGGGATGAGACAGTGGAGATCCGCAAGTAGGTCACTCTGCCTGATGGGTGGCAGCATGTTGGTGACAGCAACACAGAAGCTCCGGCCCTCTCCTGCCTTTCAGACATCCAGCAACTGCCTTCAGCTGCAGAGCGACAACGGCCAAATAATCGTGTTCTCTTGCCTGGGGATGAGCATCTCTAAAGCCTTACTTTAGAGGAGATGTGTACTGTACTGTTAAGAATCGGATATACATACAGCCCTTTTATTCTTTTACCAAATTAATTTATGCCCAGGGAGGGTTTGAGAGTGGAGAAAAGGGAGGAATAAAAGAGAAACAAAGGTTGAGACAATTTAGAAGTTGGTTCGTCATCCCCATTGAAATGATCATTATCAAATAATATTTAAAGAAAAAAATTCCTCCGGCTTCAGACATGTTATATTTTTCAATCATTTCACCTTTCAGTAAACAGTTTTCTATCTGCTTCACTCCAATAGCACATATTCTATTTAATTTCCCAAATAGTTGTCCATATCCCTCTCATGTCATTCCCAATTCAACATTTGGTGAAACTCAGTTCTCATGATTTTTGTCAGCTCTTCACTTATTTTTTCCAAAATGAGATTAGATAACCTGCAAATCTCAAGGTTACTCAATATATATTACACACACACACACACACACACTTTGTATGTTTTCATTCTTTCCATTGGTGTGATGGATGATAAATTCTGATAGTTGATATATTATTTACAAAAATAAACCTGAGTTGTGTTTGATGAAGTAGTATTCAAGTAAGCAAGTGTCTTTATAAAAAAAACAAAGCAACTTTTTCCAATGTCTTTTTTAATGGTTTGATTGCAGAAGTCATTTTCAGCCCGGGCAGTATCACGTTCTCATCAACGAGCAGAACACATTCTGAAGAACCTGCAACAGGAAGAGGAGAAGAAACGTCTGGGCCGAGAAGCTAGTCTCATCACTGCCATACCTATCACCCAGGAAGCTTGCTATGAACCTAGTTGTTCACCAAGCTCAGAGCAGGAGGAAGAAGGTGCACTCACTTTGTACTCTGGAATGTGTTTTTTGGCCTAGAGAGTTCTCATATATAGGTGAAACTCGAAAAATTAGAATATCATGCAAACGTTCATTTATTTCAGTAATGCAACTTAAAAGGTGAAACTAATATATGAGATAGACTCATTACATGCAAAGCAAGATAGTTCAAGCCGTGATTTATCATAATTGATATGATTATAGCTTACAGCTCATGAAAACCCCAAATCCACAATCTCAGAAAATTAGAATATTACATGCAATCAATAAAACAAGGATTGTACATAGAACAATATCGGACCTCTGAAAAGTATAAGCATGCATATGTACTCAGTACTTGGTTGGGGCCCCTTTTTCAGCAATTACTGCCTCAATGCGCCGTGGCATGGAAGCTATCAGCTTGTGGCACTACTGAGGTGTTATGGAAGACCAGGATGCTTCAATAGCGGCCTTCAGCTCTTCTGCATTGTTTGGTCTCATGTCTCTCATCTTTATCTTGGCAATGCCCCATAGATTCTCTATGGGGTTCAGGTCAGGTGAGTTTGCTGGCCAATCAAGCACAGTAATCCCACGGTCATTGAACCAGGTTTTGGTGCTTTTGGCAGTGTGGGCATGTGCCAAGTCCTGCTGGAAAATGAAGTCATCATCCCCATAAAGCTCGTCTGCGGAAGGAAGCATGAAGTATTCCAAAATCTCCTGGTAGATGGCTGCGTTGACCCTGGACTTAATGAAGCACAATGGACCAACACCAGCAGATGACATGGCTCCCCAAATCAACACAGACTGTGGAAACTTCACACTGGACTTCAAGCATCTTGCAGTGTGTGCGTCTCCATTCTTCCTCCAGACTCTGGGTCCTTGGTTTCCAAATGAGATGCAAAAGTTGCTCTCATGAGAAAAGAGGACCTTGGACCACTGAGCAACAGACCAGTTCTGTTTTTCTTTAGCCCAGGTAAGACACTTCTGACATTGTTTGTTGTTCAGGAGCGTCTTGAGAAGAGGAATACGACATTTGAAGCCCATGTCCCGGATCCATCTGTGTGTGGTGGCTCTTGATGCACTGACTCCAGCCTCAGTCCACTCCTTGTGAAAGTCCCCAACACTTTTGAATGGCCTTTTCCTGACAATCCTCTCCAGGCTTCAGTCATCCCTGCTGTTTGTGCACCTTTTTCTTTCACACTTTTCCCTTCCACATAACTTTCTATTAATGTGTTCTGATACAGCACTTTGGGAACGTCCAACTTTTTTTGCAATTACCTTTTGAGGCTTTCCCTCCTTATGGAGGGTGTCAATGATGGTTGTCTGTACAACTGTCAGGTCAGCAGTCTTTCCCATGATTGTGATTCCCACTGAACCAGACTGACAGACCATTTAAAGGCTCAGGAACCCTTTGCAGGTGTTATGGCTTAATTAGCTGATTAGAGTGGGACACTTTGAGCCTAGAATATTGAACCTTTTCACAATATTCTAATTTTCTGAGATTGTGGATTTGGGGTTTTCATGAACTGTAAGCCATAATCATCTCAATTATGACAAATCACGGCTTGAACTATCTTGTTTTGCATGTAATGAGTCTATCTCATATATTAGTTTCACCTTTTAAGTTGCATTACTGAAATAAATGAACTTTTGCACGATATTCTAATTTTTCGAGTTTCACCCGTAGCAAGGGATAAAGTCATCACATGAACACATACACCACATAAGAAAGGCAGATTTTTTTTCTTATATTTATATTATCAGTTATTTCTATTTCCTAGAGCTGCAATCGGGCATTACTGGTTAACAGAAGATGCAGAGCTGCAATCTTTCTCCCTAGGTTTTTTTTTTTTTTTTTTGAGGAAGCAACTTAATATCCCTATTCTCTAGGTTGAAAAAGAATAAATAATGCCACTGAAATTTAACAGTGCAATTTGGGAGCAATGAGGTTAAGGCACCAAAATAAGGCACCTGCAGACTGCAGGTCTGGAAATACCTATCCCTATTTTAAATCATTGGTGGTCTGATTGCTTCAGACTTCCTTAATTGGTTTCTGCTATTGAAGTACCATAGGACATATAATATTGTATTGTTAGATGTAAGTCTAGGAAGAGCTTCAAGGACCTCTGCAAATTTGTTAGTATCCTTGCAGATTTTTGTTTTTTTAGGGAAGGACAAATGTCATTGTTTTGTCAATGACCATGATTCTGCTGTTGGAAGACCTCTAAAAATATATGTGGGAGGAACTGATACAAAATCTTTTCATATACTTTTATAGATACAATACAATAAAATTAAGTGTTTTATTCATTATTATATAATAAAATGCTTTTCATTGTTGCTGTAAATCAGCAGACTACGTAAATAAAAATGTAAACATCTTCTATTGATTTTATCAGTAGAAGAAGTCACCAACTTGGCATCACGCCGTCTGTCTGTGAGTCCATCATGTACTTCCAGTACATCACATAGAAACTATTCTTTTCGACGCGGGTCAGTTTGGTCAATGCGTTCAGCAGTCAGTGCTGAAGGTAAGGGGTTTTAGATTGGAGGTTAATTGTCTTATGATTCTTATTAATTCTGCCTTAATTTTATTTCTGTGTTAAAATGTCTTGGAAACGATACTACTAGACTCCTGTTTTTTTGCCACTATAGATTAACACAGCTGTCTTCCTACAATATTTAAATATGTTAATCTTCAACAAGAGGTATCCTAATTCTCGTTATGATGAGAACTTTATTATTCAGGGAATCATCTCAAGTTAAATCAACAATTTTTAAAGTGGATATTATTTTAAGCTCCAGTCTGGGTTGGTCCAAGGTTTACTCTTCTGAGCTTTCAGACTAGTGCTAGAACTCATTCTCAGAAAACCTGTCTATAACAGAATGTGTTAGACATTCTGTTCTCTCTAGCATTTGTTAGAGAGAAATTCCCTGAGGATGGGCACCACTGCAAGTCCAAAAGCTCGGAAAACTAAACCTCTGGTCCTGGTGATTAACCCAGATTGGATCTTAAAATAATATCCAAATTTTTAGAGTTTGCAGCATAAATTCACATCCAGAAAACACACAGACTGATTCAGCAGGATCATTAATTTCTTTATAAACATATTAACATGATAAAGTTTACAATACCATTTGTAGATTCTTTCAATGTAACACAACACAAACAGCAAGCAGCAGCAGCTCAGAGCAGAACTCTAGTTTTAGCAAACAAGCAAGTTAATTTCACTTTCAATTCTTAGCAAAGCGCACAGAGCCACACCACACCCAGGCTGTCAGCTCTCATTGGCTGGTCTGTTGCCATGCTTACTTTGTTAACCATGTCTCTGCCAGTTAATGAATATACTCTGACACACATTAAAAATTACTGATCTAAATCGGATCTTGCAAGATTATCATGGACATATATATTTGTCTTCATTTGTGATATTATTTGTGATATTATTTTAGAACCTATTAAATTGTGTACCATTTAATGTGGCAGTTGATCTTTACATTAAAACAATGTCTATGTTGTTGTGCCAGATCTGTTCCCATGATTAATGTTGTTCATTTTTAGTTGGTTTCTTTCACAGAGATAAACTTGATAAAATCTATATATGTATCTTATATAAGCAAGCTAATCATATAGAAGAGTACAAACATAGCTTTAGGATGATATATGAATCAAACATTAGAAATAGTGACTTGTGTTTTGAAAATTCTATCCCTTTATGAGTGTTTAAATAGTTTTGTCAGTAGATGCAAAATTGATATTCATTTGATGAGTGGACTTGAGGTAATCTGTCTCTTATTCAGAATGCGGTTTCTTACAACCAAACCAGTGGTGGGTTTCAAATTTTTTTTATTACGAGTTCTGTGGGCATGGCTTGGTAGGCGTGGCCTGGCTTGGTGGGCATGGTTTGGCTTGGTGGGAGTGACGGGGAGGATACTGCAAAATCTCCATTCCCACCCCACCCCACTAACCGGCTTTCCAGCTCTGTTCTCCTGTGCAGGGCAATAAAAGAAGACCCAGCCAATCAGCTGGGACTTGGGAGGCAGATAATAGATGGGGGCGGGGCCAGTCAGAGGTGATATTCCGAACTATTCAAAATTTCCAGTACTGGTTCTCCAGAACTGGTTGGAACCTGCTGAATACCACCTCTGAACCAAACAGTAGTTATATAGATAAACATGAGTAGCTATAGATGAAATGTAAGAAATTAATTTGGACTTTACTTCCGCATCTTTTTTTAGATGAAGAACATACAACAGAGCACACACCAAATCATCACGTGCCACAGCCCCCACAGGCAGTGTTCCCTGCATGCATTTGTGCAGCTGTACTGCCAATTGTTCACTTGATGGAAGATGGAGAAGTACGGGAAGATGGAGTAGCAGGTACTCTTTTAGTTTAAAGTTTTAGTTTAAAGTTTTGGAATTAAAAATATCTCTACTTCATTAAACAGCAAGCATTGTCAGCTAATCTTTGTCTTATACACATAGACACATACACTACTTAAGTTTCAGATTCCATTAGAAAATGTTACTTCAGAACACTTTTCAGCAATTCTTTGAAGCAACTGTGTCTTTTCTTGGGATCACATAGCAGCTGCAGAGAGGAAATGCAACATTCAGATGACTGCGCTCAATGAAATATCTTTCCCAAATTATTCTTCACATACTGCACAATCCTTATATACATAGACAATGTCTGTACACAGAAGTACAGGTGAAACTCAAAAAATTAGAATATCGTGCAAAAGTTCATTTATTTCAGTAATGCAACTTAAAAGGTGAAACTAATATATGAGATAGACTCATTACATGCAAAGCAAGATAGTTCAAGCCATGATTTGTCATAATTGATATGATTATAGCTTACAGCTCATGAAAACCCCAAATCCACAATCTCAGAAAATTAGAATATGACATGCAATCAATAAAACAAGGATTGTACATAGAACAATATTGGACCTCTGAAAAGTATAAGCATGCATATGTACTCAGTACTTGGTTTGGGCCCCTTTTTCAGCAATTACTGCCTCAATGCAGCGTGGCATGGAAGCTATCAGCCTGTGGCACTGCTGAGGTGTTATGGAAGACCAGGATGCTTCAATAGCGGCCTTCAGCTCTTCTGCATTGTTTGGTCTCATGTCTCTCATCTTTATCTTGGCAATGCCCCATAGATTCTCTATGGGGTTCAGGTCAGGTGAGTTTGCTGGCCAATCAAGCACAGTAATCCCACAGTCATTGAACCAGGTTTTGGTGCTTTTGGCAGTGCGGGCAGGTGCCAAATCCTACTGGAAAATGAAGTCATCATCCCCATAAAGCTCGTCTGCGGAAAGAAGCATGAAGTGTTCCAAAATCTCCTGGTAGATGGCTGCGTTGACCCTGGACTTAATGAAGCACAGTGGACCAACACCAGCAGATGACATGGCTCCCCAAATCAACACAGACTGTGGAAACTTCACACTGGACTTCAAGCATCTTGCAGTGTGTGCGTCTCCATTCTTCCTCCAGACTCTGGGTCCTTGGTTTCCAAATGAGATGCAAAAGTTGCTCTCATGAGAAAAGAGGACCTTGGACCACTGAGCAACAGACCAGTTCTGTTTTTCTTTAGCCCAGGTAAGACGCTTCTGACATTGTTTGTTGTTCAGGAGCAGCTTGACAAGAGGAATATGACATTTGAAGCCCATGTCCAGGATCCGTCTGTGTGTGGTGGCTCTTGATGCACTGACTCCAGCCTCAGTCCACTCCTTGTGAAAGTCCCCAACACTTTTGAATGGCCTTTTCCTGACAATCCTCTCCAGGCTGTGGTCATCCCTGCTGCTTGTGCACCTTTTTCTTCCACACTTTTCCCTTCCACATAACTTTCTATACAGCACTTTGGGAACATCCAACTTCTTTTGCAATTACCTTTTGAGGCTTTCCCTCCTTATGGAGGGTGTCAGTGATGGTTTTCTGCACAACTGTCAGGTCAGCAATCTTTCCCATGATTGTGATTCCTACTGAACCAGACTGAGAGGCCATTTAAAGGCTCAGGAACCCTTTGCAGGTGTTATGGCTTAATTAGCTGATTAGAGTGGGACACTTTGAGCCTAGAATATTGAACCTGTTCACAATATTCTAATTTTCTGAGATTGTGGATTTGGGGTTTTCATGAGTTGTAAGCCATAATGATCTCAATTATGACAAATCACGACTTGAACTATCTTGTTTTGCATGTACTGAGTGATATATTAGTTTCACCTTTTAAGTTGCATTACTGAAATAAATGAACTTTTACATGATATTCTAATTTTTTGAGTTTCACCTGTATATACAGTCATAATACAGTCTATGTGAGAGAATACATATGATTGATAAAATTGTTAACAAAAATTCTATGTGGTTTTTTTTTATCATCGTCCCTCTTCAGTCAAAAGTTTTATTAAATTTTTTTTATTTAAGTTTGCATTGCCTGATAGTCTAGTAAAATTTGAAATCATTTAATATTCTCTAATAATCTTTAGGGTGGTTTTCCATCTTCTTCAATATTCTACATAATAAGTTTTACTGTAACACTCTACATATTTTACCCCTTTCCCAGATACTGAATGAGGAAATTTAACTTATTGCTCCCAAGTTATGATGTTGCTGAAAATGTAGTGACAAGTTTTGCTTTATTACCACAGATACATTATCTTAATGGACAGAAGAGGTGTGCTGTCTTGTTTTGTGTTCCAGTGAGAAATTCCTTGAAGACATTTGTGCCCTTTTCCTGTTTTAGACAAAAGGGCAGAAAAAAATATCCCCCACAATAATAAATGTGAATTTATAGGCAGTTATGCTTTCCATATAACTGAGTTATCTCTTTCCATTTCTACTGAGAGAAATATACCAAGGTCATACCTTTTTCTGAGCCATAAAATAGTACGTTTGTATTTGGTTAAGTATCCACTGTCATGTGTAAACAGTTTCTTTCCATATCAAATACTACTATTAGAAGGCACTTTTTATCCAGTCAGATCCAGACAAGTTCTCTCCTTTTGTCTCATATAGTGAGTGCAGTGGCTCAACAAGTCTTGTGGAACTGTCTCATTGAAGATCCATCCACAGTTCTTCGACATTTCCTGGAGAAACTCACTATCAGTAATCGGCAGGTAAAGGTTCCGCTTTCCATAAACACATGTATAAGAACTCAGTCAAAACTCTCTTCCAGGGGAGAGTAACTTAAAGTCCCAGGATATTGTTTGTTTGTTTGTTTGACATATATCCCAATCACAATCTAAGGACTATCAGTTGTTTCTATAGTATATAATATAACAATCAAAACATCCATGATATATCTCAAAGATAACAAAAAACAGAAAAATAAAAGTAACAGCAACAAATGAAAAAAAAATGAAAACAAGTAAAAGATGGCATAGTTTTTAGATTAGAAAAAGTGCTTACTTTTTTTTCAACATCTCCCTAAAGGTCAACAGCAATGTCTCAGCCAAATATCCACAGGGAGACTATTTTATGTTAGTTCACCCTCCCTCACCTCTCAGAAGTGTGGGACCAAAAATAGTTTCTTCCTAAAGGAACTAATGGGTTAGATTTATTATAGCAGGAGCAGGCACTCTTGATGATACCCAGATGCCATGCCACGAAGGGCTAAATAGTCAACACCAGCATATTAAATTGTACCCAGAGACCAAATGGCAACCAATGCAGAGTTTGTAGAATCAGTATTACAGTATATACTTGCAGCACCAATTGGCAATTTCTGAGTAATTCACAAATTGAGGGTAGCTCATTTAAAGTACTGCATATTGCAGTACTCCATCTGGGTAGTAATAAAGTTGAGTCATTCTGTACCAGAAGGATTCCAGAAGGATTCCTGTATTATTAATCAGCTCCTTCACCTGCTTCTTATGAATGCCCATAGAGATAATCCTGATGTTGACAGAAAACCCTAACGTGCATACAGCAACTTCATCTCATTTGGATGGAAGAAAACAGCTACAGTCTGTTCTTTTCCATCCAGACCCTCACAGCCTCTAGACATCAAGACATGACATTGAGAACAATTCTCTTGCAACACAGTGGAAATATAAAGTTATTAAAGCAACTATTATAGTTGTTAAAGTGGTGGTGGGCAAAGACTACCAGTGTTTATGTGTGTGTATCTTTACAAAGTCATTGAGATCTCTCAGGTCACCCAGTTGTAATGTTTAATGTAACAAATGGGGAAAATATTAAAAGTAATCCTGTACTAAATAAATTGCATTTAAATTAAATTTTATCCTGGCCCTATTCATATTGAAGCATGGCTTCCAACAGGTAGAGCAAAGATGAAACCTGGCCCTTGGCAAAAAAAACCAAACCCCAATGTGTTCCTGTCCTAGTTGGAACTAATAATAAAGAATAATTTATTAAGGGATGAATAGGTCTCAGATTTGTACTGTCCCCCCTTCCTTTTGCTTCATCAGCATAGTTGCAAGGAAAAGATGAGGAAAATATATCTGTCTAAAATTCACTTCAGATTAACGTGACTGAATCCAAATAAATAGCAGTGAATCTTTACTATGTTTTATTGAAACAATCCAGCTTTAAATTTATGACTTGTAAATTATACTTGTAATTATAAACCACGTTTCACATTAACCAGATACAACTGAGAGACTTGTATTAGAATTCACTGCATTCAATTTAAAATGAAGGCAGCATCTCCGGTCTCCTGCTGATGCCAGAGAAGGATGCTCAAGGCTCATTCAAGTTAGAAACAAATTAGTTAATATCTAATACAATAAAAGAACATAAGGAGTTCCAACATTTGAAGATAAGATTAGACTTTTATCAGACTAGGGTTCTGTTCAGATGTTCTGATTAAGTTTTACATCTCTCCTGTAAGAAAAAGCTCTCCTGTGTTATTTATGGGGCAACATTCATAATACTGCAACTTGTAAGGATTTTAATTGTATGTTACCTTACAGTATAATAATTGATTCCTGTGCAAGTAGTGAAATTGACTGCTTCTGCTCTAACTGCAGGATGAATTGATGTATATGCTGAGGAAACTTTTATTGAACATTGGAGACTTTCCTGCTCAAACGTCCCATATCCTCTTCAATTACTTGGTAGGTTCTTCTGAATCCTGGGCAGAACCCAAACTGTAAGCATTAATGATGCCCTTATCCAAAGCACAGGCAATTGTGAATTTTGAATTAATCATAATTAGTGTCACATTCGAGAAAGAAATACACCTCCTGCACAGTTTTTCTTATAGTCAATATGTTTTCTAGGTATTTGGCTTTGATTTTCTGAAGATCAAAAATGTAACTGAATTTCTCTAGTGTATACATTGAACTTTGGGCAGTTATATTTTGAACCATTAATGCTCAGCTTCATCCAGTTGCTCTGACTCTATCCCAAATAGGGATTAGGTAAATGTAAAGGTTCCCTTCGCACGTATGTGCTAGTCGTTTCCGACTCTAGGGGGCGCTGCTCATCTCCATTACAAAGCCGAAGAGCCAGTGCTGTCCAAAGACATCTCCATGGTCATGTGGCCAGCATGACTAAATGCTGAAGGCGCATAGAACACTGTTACCTTCCCACCAAAGTGGTCCCTATTTTTCTATTTGCATTTTTACATGCTTTTGAACTGCTAGGTTGGCAGAAGCTGGGACAAGTAACAGGAGCACACTCTGTTATGCAGCACTAGAGATTCGAACCGCCAACCTTTCTGATTGACAAGCTCAGCATTTTAGCCATTGAGCTACCACATCCCTCGAATAGGGATTACAGGGTTGTAAAAAGGAAGGTTTTTTTTAATTCAGCCATTTCTTCTTGCTGAAGAAGTTACTCCTTGTGGTAATCAATCTATGATGTGTATTTCAGAGTTAGTATGTACCTTTCCAAAAAATATTTTTTGTGTGTGCTGCCACTCCTATTTCATTCTTAAAGTTAAGATCAAATCTGAAATGCTCAGAAGTGGATAATATTTTTATCCTAACTTCTTCAAGAATTTGGAGCACAAATTAGATGTACAGAAAGCTTTGAAATCTGTATAAAGCATACTACCTTTTTCTGGTTTACTGCCTCTATTTGTCTCATAGAATAATAGAATTGGGGAGTTGGAAAGTAACATAAGGATCCAGCTCTCTGCCATGCACAGGAAAACCAATGAATCTACCTTCAGCAGCATCTGTCCATCTCTTCTTTGAAACAATGAGATGGGCAGTATATACATTTGATTAATAAATAAAATAAATAAAAATAGTAATTTTTGATATGGCACAGTTATATACACCTTTTTTAGTAGAATGCAATAGTTTCACAATTGTCCTATGATCAGATTGCCTATCATGTTTTCTTCACTCTTCTTTGAAAAATTAGCAGTACACACTGTGAAACTGGGGAAGGTTTCTACTTTTCATAAAGTTGGATTTGATTGATAAAAATATTAATTTTCTCATTCTGCTGGGAACCAAATAAAATGGTTTTTCACAAACGTACATGCAGAGACTACTGAGAGGAGGCTTTGAAGCAACTTAATTAAACTAGAAAAAGATGTGGTTGTGTTAGTCATTTGAAGATAGGTGCTTTGTTCCCATGTACTGCAGAGCATCTCTTTCAAAGCCTTAATGTTAACCTTGCCATAACATTTTCTAGCATTTTTTTTGCAGTGGGCTTTCTTCATTTGAACTTTATGGAGAAGGTAAAAGTGAGATTGATATAATAGGTGTCTTCTAATTTTTTTTTAAACTCCATCATGGCATTTTAATTAAGTTTGTAAATTATTCCATATTTTCCTTTGATATGAATAGCCACCCAGATTTTCAATGCACAAAATAAAATTACTGACTGAGAAAGACTGGCTCTATCTTATACATATTCATATTTATCACTAGCTATCTACTTAGCTTCTTTTTGTGTACTTTATGATTCATAGGTGGGACTGATCATGTATTTTGTGCGCACACCATGTGAATGGGGCATGGATGCCATTTCAGCCACTCTGACCTTTCTTTGGGAAGTGGTGGGCTATGTAGAAGGACTGTTCTTCAAAGATCTCAAACAAACTATGAAGAAGGAACAATGTGAGGTGAAGCTTCTGGTTACTGCTTCAATGCCAGGTATGGAAGGCATTATTTTTATTTGCCTAGGGGCTTTTTTCTGGCATTTGATCTTTATTATGTAATAATAATAATAATAATAATAATAATAATAATAATAATAATAATAATAATAATAATAATAATAATAATAATAATAATAACAATAACAATAACAATAACAATATATTTCTGCCCAGTCATTCTCTAAATTCACCAACATAGCCTGAGTAAAAGAGGAGAGGGGATATAAATCTTAGACTCAGTATAGGGATTTTTGTTGTCATTGACATTCTATATAAAAGGGAAAGTCTGAAAGAGATTTTTAAAGATGTGTAAAATATTTGTTTTATTTTTGGCTTCACATCAGCATTACCTTTAAGAAATACACCCTAGTAACTAAAATATTCATGAAATATTTGGTGAGAAAGTGATGGTCAACTTCTGTTCTTTACTCCTCCAAGTCTATTGGGCAAATTGACTGTATCAGCTGTAATATGCTGTGATCTATGCTTATATATGGAATTGATATTATAGTTCACCATCCTGTGTGATAGTCTTTGAGCCTTAATGAGACACAAATAGTCTAAGAAAATGATTTGTGTTAATTGATATAATTTTGTCATTGGCCAGACTACACAGTAAGTGCTGGATTATCTCCAAGAAGAGTTTCACATAAAAAGCTCCATGAGTTGCAATACATATCTTGCATAGGCTCCTTAGCATGAACAAGAAAAAACAGATAGAAAGTCTTCCCTTTGATTTGAAGGAGCAAGCCAAACAAACAACCCATGTTCTTGAAAATTATATTCTGCATTAAGTCCCCATGGTTGTTTTATAAAATCCCCTAGATTTTAATAGCAATAAAGAATGTTATACATTTAGCAATTACAGCCTGATTTGGATTACCGTCTCTTCCTAGCTATATCCACATGCTTGAAGAAAGAGGTCTGTACATGCATGAAAGCCAGCATTGCATAATATTATAATACTGGACATGGTAAGAGAGAGGGAGAAATTTTCAGTGAGGCATGAGGCTTGCCTGAATATCCCTGTACAATATAGTCACTCCTTTTCAGCTGAATTATACTGTACAGAAGCAAAAATGATAACAGAATAAGAAGCATCTAAAATGTTTTGAGCAACTTAGAGGAAGGCTAAGACATAAAGTAATTTATTTTTATTTATCCAGGATTCCAAAAGGATGGTGTTTTTTTTGTAAACAAACCTTTTATTTTATCAATGCTTTTAAAGGTACCAAGACCCTAGTAGTTCATGGGCAGAATGAATGTGATATCCCAACCCAGCTTCCAGTCCATGAAGACACCCAGTTTGAAGCTCTTTTAAAGGTTGGCAAATTATTAAAATAATTTTGACAAAAAAAGTTGTGTTGGCTGTATTTTCCAGTCTTCCAGTATTAAAGCTCCTTCAGTAACCTCCTTAGATTGTGGGAGAAAAATTGATCTGGAATAATATGCAGTCCTGAGGTCCAGTACCTATTTATGAATTATGTCTTTACAGAATTATCTATTGAAAGCCTCATTTAGCAGCTTCTTTACATCTTAATATGTGAAAAGGTCATACATGTATTTCTCCGATAATATTCATCTTACAAATTACCTCAGATACACAGTAAACAAGGCAATTATATGGGTGACCTGTCATCAGTGACTTTGCTGAACATTTAACAGTTAGTTAATTAGTTACTGCACTTTCAATTACCCAACAGGCTCATTTCCATAGGCCTACTATATGAAATAAGCATATTATATCACTTTCAGTTGTGATTACCGTAATTCAAGATGACAGTGGATTTAAAAAATCCTGTTACAATCATAAGTGGTATCACTAATCAGCTAAAAAATGCCTTAGTAGCAGTGCAAGGCTTGACAGCTTATTTTTATTAATTTTTCATCTTTATAGGCAGGGAACAGAGATATAGCCACAATTACCCCAGAACATGTGATCAACCAATAAACCAATATTACCTTTTGTTTATGTCTTTATGTGTTAGGAATGTCTGGAATTTTTTAACATACCTGAATCCCAGTCTTCCAACTACTTTTTAATGGATAAGCGGTGGAATCTTATTCATTATAATAAGGTGAGATAGTTTTATATTCTCATGTTACTTATTAATTGTAATTGAAAATCTTATCAACAAGTGACATTTTGGATACAAAATGGATATTAAATGAAAGTTTAATATAATCTAATAATAATTTGTATGGGCCCTGAAAGTGTGGGTGCTCCAATACTGGGAGTTTTTAAGAAGAGACTGGACAACCATTTGTCTGAAATGGTATACAGAGTTTCCAACCTCAGCGGGGGATTGGGCTAGAAGACCTCCAAAATTCTTCCCGATTCTTGTTCTGTTCTGTTCTGTTCTGTTCTGTCTACTGGAAGTAAGCTCCATTGGACTCACTGGTGGTTATGTCTGACAATGCATAAAACACTCTGAAAATATACTTATTTTATTTTATTTTATTTATTTATTTATTTATTTATTTATTTATTTATTATTTTCATGTATTTTCAAAATTTGTGTGTTGTTTCAATCATAGACTCTAAGTGGCTTACAAGGGCAACAATAATGCAAGAATAGGAAATGATGACGAAACTAGCAGATTAGTGATTAATATTAGAAAAGGTAAAACCCTCTGATAAAAACTTACTGGGTAATCTTCTTATATGTTGGAAATAACACTTATTTCCCAAAGTACTTGTGGAATAGCAGTGTTTCAGTTGTCCTCCCAAATATTATAAGGGAGTGAACTCTCCCAATTTCAAAAATGGGGCTAGAGAAGGATTACCACAGAAATGCTCATTTCTAACTCCAGAAATGTATACAGACTTGCAACATCATATCGTTTGGTTTGCATTGAATGAGCATATTCTCTATTGGATTTTGAAAGTACCCAAGCCCAAACCATATCTAGCTTTATAGGTAATAATCAGCAGATTTTTGTTTGTTTGTTTAAATAATTAATATAACCTCCCATCTCATAGCAGGGACCATGATGGCCCCAGAAGGCTTCTGGGAAATTTTAATAGGTCTGTGTTGTGTATAGAATTGGTTACTAGAAACTGAGTAACAAAGGATTGCTAGGAATTCCTTGCTCCACCACATCTAATACTAATTGTTTGAAAATAAATGCTGGGTCCATGGAGTAGAGCCTGTGATGATCTGAGAGTAAGCCTATGACTGTCATGGCAGCTATGAAATTCTAGTTCAACTCTAAATTGCTTATCTCAGGTCATCTGGGTTGGATGGCAGAGCAGATTTTATATATTCCTATTATGTTTCTACTTACTCTCTTATTCCAAACTTTAAAAAGCTCAAATTATTACATTCTTTGTTGGTAAGAAAGTTGTTTCAGACATCTAATTATTTTGATCTTTTATATCTTTATAATATCTTTAGGATATGATGTCCAAAACCATATACAATATTCCAAATATAATCTCACCACAGATTTATATAAGGGCATTTGCAGTTCTATTTGCAGTTCTATTTTCAGCTGCTTTCCCAATGGTTCCAAGCATAAAACTGTCTTTTATAAACACCCCTTTCTTGATCAATCACTAGTAATTCAGATCCCATTCCTATTTCAATGAAGCTTGGATATTTTTGCTAATATGCATAATTCTACAATGAATTGTCTGTCATTGCTTCACTCTGGAGAAGTTCTTGAGAGGGTTCTCACGGTCTCTTTTGTATTTCACCACTATAAATACTATGGTATTATCAACAAATGCAGTACACTACTCAGGTCTCACTTTTTATACCATTTCTATATTGGGGGAGGGGGAACCCATAGATTAAACTATAGAATGACAGATTTGGAAGGGACCTTGGAAGACTTCTAGTCCAATCCCTTGCTTTAGCAGGAGTCCCTATACCATTTCAGACAAATTGCTGTCCAGCAGGGGTGGGTATCAGCCAGTTCGCACCAGTTCGGGTGAACCAGATGTTAATTTTATAACCAGTTCTGTGAATTGGTAGTTCCGACAACCGGCTGGCCCTCGCCACCCCACCCCATCCTCCCAGGAGTCTCCACGCAGATCGTTTTGGAGTGCAGGGGGTGCATGGAGCCTGGGGAGGTGGAAAATGGGCCCCCCAGAGGCCTGTGAAGGGCAAAAATGGGCCTATTTCGGGCCTCCGGAGCCTGGGGAGGTGGAAAATGGGCCCCCCACAGCCCATTTTTACTCCCAGGATGGTGGAGGAGGCCGACTAGGCCACACCCACCATAGCCATACCCACCCAGCAACCAGGCAGAGAACTGGTTGTTAAATTATTTGAAGCCCACCACTGCTGTCCAGTCTCTTCTTAAAAGACTCCAGTGTTGGAGCACCCATAACTTCTGAAGGCTAAACCATTTTACTGGTTGATTGTTCTCACTGTTAGGAAATTTCTCCTTAATTCTAAGTTGCTTCTCTCCTTGTTTAGTTTCCACCCATTGTCTTGCCTTTTGGTGCTTTGAAAAACAGGCTGACCCTCTCTTCTTTGTGGCAGCCCCTCAAATATTGAAACACTTCTATCATGTCTCCACCAGTTTTTCTTTTCACTAGAGTAGACATACCCAATTCTTGCAACTATTCTTCATATGTTTTAGACTCCAGGGCCCCAATCATCTTTGTCACTCTTCTCTGCACTCTTTCCAGAATCTCAACATCTTTTTTATATTATGGTGACCAAAACTGGATACAGTATCCCAAGTGTGATCTTACTAAGGCATTATAAAGCAGTACTAATACTTGACATGATCTCGATTCTATCCTTCTATTAATGCAGTCTAGGATTGTATTGACATTTTTGGTAGCTGTTGCACACTGCTGGCTCATATTTAAGTGATTGTCCACTAGGAGTCCAAGATCTCTCTTGTAGTTACTGCTATTGAGCCAGGTTTCACCTAATCTGTACTTATACAGTTGGTTGACACCACCCCGCTTTCTTTTCTTTTCTTTTCTTTTCTTTTCTTTTCTTTTCTTTTCTTTTCTTTTCTTTTCTTGCCGAAGTACTTTTCTCTACATTGAATTTCATTTTGTTAGATAGGGCTCAATGTTCAAGTCTGTCAAGATCCATCTGGATTTTGAGCCTGTCTTCTAGGGTGTTGGCTATTCCTGCCAGCTTAATCCCATCACAATATTGATCCTTGGGAGTTCACACAATGCATATATCACCAGTATGAAAGCTGACAATTTCTTCTTTTTTCTCTTTCCTGTTTCTTAACCAATTATCAACCTATGTAAAAGAGAAACCCAGAACAGAGAAATTTTTCCCCTCTACTATATCATTATGACTGAAAAGTATGACTATTTCTGAAAATGCAATTGCTAATGTGCTATAATTCATTTATAAAATAAAGGCTTTTTAAAATTATCCCACAGACCTATGTCCGTGATATTTACCCATTTCGTAGATCAGTATCTCCACAACTGAATCTGGTACACATGCATCCAGAAAGGGGGCAAGAACTCATTCAAAAACAGGTATGTTTATAGTAAACATCACAATGATGCATCCTCACTAGATTATCACATTGGTGTATGATTTGGAATGGTCTAAAACAGTAGTCCCCAACCTTTTTTGTACCAGGGACCGGTTTCACCGGTGGTTGGGGACCCCTGGTCTAAAAGATATTTTATGGTGCAGAAGCCACAAGCTTGTTCATTTCTATACTTTTGGTGCAAGATATTGTAAATATACTATAGCTATGACAAAAATATTTGAATTGAATAGGGTATTGTCTTATCGTGAAACTGGGATTCCTAGACGTAGCTTCCTGGGACATTCTCTTGGATTTGTGGGTGCATAATTTATGGTAGTTCAAAGCAGTTTTGGGATGTACTGGTCCATTTACCTATTAATTTCCACTTATTTCATTCAAAAATATGCTTAGAGTTAGGATGGATAAACTTGTGCCTGATGAGTCATTCCCATTACTATGTCGAAGTATTGCTTGGATATATGTTTTGTGCTAACCCAAAGCTGTTTGTGAGATGTAGTAGCTTACAATCCTATTGCTGAAATATACATATATGATGCATATATTCATATTCATATAGTCTATTTTTCAAAATATGAATAAGTTAAATTAATTAAAACATGACACTGTAAATTAAATTAATGAAATCACATTAACATATTCAATCTAATTATGATCATTTCTCCATTCTTTTTTCCACTCCAGATTATTAGCTTCAGACCCATGTTCTAGATGTAGAGTAGTTATTACTAATTATTTATTCTGATAGTTCTTAGTGATGGTTTGTAGAGCATGGAACTAAAATTGGTTACTTATTCCCAGTTCTCAATTCTTTATTACAGGCACTGTGGCTCAATGGTTTAATGATGCTAGGGATGGTTTTGTTCCAGTGATTCACATCCAAGCACTACAATATGAGCTCCTATCATTCGCCCCAGCTTCTGTCAACCTAACAGTTTGAAAGCATGTTGTATGCAAGTAGATAAATAGGTACCACTTCAGTAGGAAGACGAGTGCTCTATGCAGGCAATCAGATACCTGACAGTGTTGAACCTTCCGCATTGTGATGTCCATTTGAGAAGCAGCTCTGGGAAAGGAGGGGGCCTTGGGTGATGATGCAGGAAGAGCCACTCATCTTTCTCTCTGATGTGAAGCCAGCTCACTTTCCCATGGTGCACCTTGGGAAGTGTGGAAGTGTATTCTACAACAGGTCTGGTACTTTGACAGCCCAAACTACTACTATGCAATTGCACTGTGGTCTCCTGGCTACTTTAACAACACCATACGCTAATCAGAATAATTCCTTATTGCTCTAGTTTGTGCCTCTCAGATATCTTTGTACTATGAACATTCTCCTCATAAACAACTGTGGAGCACAATGTATAATCACTTGATAACAATTATTTTTTTGGATTTGGATCAATAATTGTTGTAATCATTGTCTGGCTGGTTTTCTTTTTAGGTATTTACCCGTAAATTAGAAGAAGTGGGTCGAGTGTTGTTTCTCATTTCTCTGACTCAGAAGATTCCTGTGGCTCACAAGCAGTCCCACGTGTCTTTGTTGCAAGAAGACCTTCTTCGCTTGCCTTCATTTCCCCGTAGTGCCATTGATGCAGAATTCTCACTCTTCAATGATCCGCAAGGTACTGCTATGTCTCCTTCAAGCTGAGCTTGACTCCAGGTGGCTAAATAGACATTTTTTTGACAGCAGTAAGGAATTGGTTTGCCATTATCCTCTTCTAAGATGTTTTTGTTTTACTTTCCAATATAGGCTGTAGGATTTCCTGTCTTCATCCCCTACAAGTACTAACCAGGTCTAACTATATGGAAAACATTTTACCGATACTCTACTGAACCACCAAAATGAGACTGGTTGCTTAAATATAATTAAATGTCCATAGATAGAATCGCCATAATTGTTTAATGGTACTGAATGGGTTTAATATGTGATCAGCAAAATAGAACAAGAATCTATTATCTCTTTGAATAACCAAAGTTAATTAATGCAGCAAGCCCTATTTTAATACTTTAGTGTATAGATACCTCAGGAGATTTTTTTTTTAAGGAAGCTCTGATATTTCTCTTTAAAATAAGCTGCTGCATTTTATTATGACATTGCTCTGCTTGTTCTCTTAGCTGGCAAGGAACTCTTTGGTCTAGATACACTTCAGAAAAGCCTATGGATTAAATTGCTAGAAGAGATGTTTCTGGGAATGCCCAGTGAATTCCCCTGGGGGGATGAAATTATGCTGTTCCTGAATGTATTTAATGGAGCCCTGATCCTACACCCAGAGGACAGCGCACTGTTGAGGCAGTATGCTGCTACAGTAATCAACACAGCTGTACATTTCAACCACCTCTTCTCTCTCAGTGGTTACCAGTGGATCCTTCCCACTATGCTGCAGGTAAGCTTAAAAAAAGAAAACTAAAGGTGTAAAGTAGTCATGATGATTAGGCTATCCTGCCAGATCAAACTTTCCAAAGGATGTTATCATTCATTGCATCCCTTTAATTCTTTATTATGGCTGCTTTGAGTCACAGGGCAGCTTTTGAAGATGACCCTTCAGCCTCTTGGTAACAGATGAAAGCTCCTAAGGATTTTCTTGTTTCCCAGGTATATGCTGACTATGAGAGTAATCCACAGCTCCGCCAAGCAATTGAGTTTGCCTGCCGTCAGTTTTACATTCTACATCGTAAGCCTTTTGTGCTGCAATTGTTTGCTAGTGTTGCTCCGCTTCTGGAATTTCCCGTGAGTGTCAACCAACTCCTGCATGAAAATTGTTTTCATTATTTTCTGACCATGCTGAAAATGCAATTGAGGTATAATAATATATTTAAAGAATTGCAATCTTCTGCGCAATTCATTGACCCTTGTGTTTCTGCTCAGAAAAAGAAGCTGCTGGAAAATCAGTTCATGAGTTTAGGATTATTGAGTTTGACAACCACACTAAGGTTACTGTCAACTTTACTTGCAACCTCCTAAGGAGCTACAAGCCATAGCATGAGAACAGCCAGACAACAACAACAACATCAGCATCAACAAAGTCCTTCAGTGGGTTGGAGAAATGATACATGGTTTATACTGGTTTATCCTACATCAACCCTGCATGCTCTTTACCCACTAACTCTCTTATGCAGAGAAGCTTTAGCTTCCTTTTCTGAACCCACCCTAACTTATTCCTTGAAGGCTTGCTCACATTTTCAGCAATTCTGGTCTCCTGTCTAGAAAATTCTCCCCTCCAAGGCTGACATTCTCCCATTAACAGAACATTAACATTGCCCTGCACATTCAGCTTTTTGTGGAGAGACACATCTGTGCATACATTAAATGGTGTTAAATACATATATAAATAAAAATCTTCTAATGCTGTCATTTTTTCCTAAGCATGCACTAGTTAAAGTGAATATTTGGACATGACAGAAAAGGCATAGTTCTGAGTAAGTGGGAATGATAAACCGTCACCTTCAGCTTCACATCTCAGTTTTTGACATTTAGAAATATTTGAGCCATGAAGACTATGTTGTACATGTTAAATGGGAGTTAAATTGTGAACATTCTTCAGAAGATGTTCATTTGATTGTGCAATATATAGATACTGTTTTAGAATTTCTGAAATTACCTGTTGACCTTCTTAAAACATTACCATTAATAATGTTTCTGAATCCATTAAAATTCTTAATGAAACCGATGGCAAGTAAACTGACTTTGGCACCAATAATAGTTTCATTCTTATAGCAAAGAGTATCTTCAGGGCACAGTGTCTGGGAAGATTGTGGCTGGCAATTAAATAAAATAATATTTTTAAAAAATACAAAATGAAATAATTTGTTCCGTGCACCATTAAGGTTGCCCACTCGTCACCTTGATTTTACACAGCTCATTTCACAAAATCAGACCACTTTGGGATTTCTCAGACTTTGTAATAAAACCCTCTGTATATAGGGATTAAAATTTGCAACTCTTGTCTAAAATTTTCACATATCCAAAACTGATGTTGCTTACTTCAGATGACATAAATGTTTGAGTGGGATATAAGTGGTTTTCACTGGATATTGATATCCCTTTTTTAAAAACATTGTGCATCCTTTTAAAAATTGTAAGCCTCCCAGGGTCTTTTTGGAGTACGGCAGCCTTAAAATCCAACAAACAAGTAAATAGAACAACATTGCTTTCTTCACTGCAGGATGCTGCATACAATGGACCCAGCAAGGGAGTGTCTGCTCAGTGCCTGTTTGATCTCCTACAGTCCTTAGAAGGAGATACTTCTGACAATCTAGATATTCTAGAATTGGTAAAAGCAGAGAAGCCTCTGAAATCACTAGGTATTTTCAATTTATTTTTTTAAAATTGCCATTTTTCTTGTGAAATAAATGTATTTCTGCTTTCATTTTTCTGATAAACTAAAAAGTTAAATAAAAAACTAATTTTAAAAGTTTTTTTTAATGGTCAGGATCATACTTGGGGTGGGATTCAGCTGGTTCGGGCTGGTTCGGGCGAACCGGATGTTATTTTTTACATCCAGTTTGCTGAACCAGGAGTTCTGAAGACCAGCTTGGCCCCACCCCACCCTGCCCCGCTCCTCCCAGGAATCCCCACGTGCCTGATTCTGGCTCCCAGGTAAGTGCAGGGAGGCCTCTTAGGCCCAAAATGGGGCATGGGGGTGTGTGGTGCGCACCCCCATGCCCCATTTTGGCTCTCCTTAGGCTCCAGGGAGGCTTCCTAGGCCCAAAATGGGGCTCAGGCAGAGGTGGTATTCAGCAGGTTCTGACCAGGTCTGCAGAACTGATCGTGGAAATTTTGAGTAGTTCGGAGAACTGGCAAATACCCCTCTGACTGGAGATTTTACAGTATCCTTCCCCTGCCACACCCATCAAGCCACGCCCACAGAACCGGTAGTAAAAAAAAATTGAATTCCACCACTGGGCACAGTGGGCGTGGCACACACCCCATGCCCTATTTTTGCTCCCAGGAGGCTCCAGGGAGGCAAAACAGCACAGCAATCCAGGGCTGGAAGGGACATCTAGCCAACCACCTGCTCCAAGAGCATTGTTAAAGTGAGTTTCTCTCTTTTGACCTACCCAGTGACGTGACCACCAAGCCACACCCACCAGGCCACACCCAGAGAACAGGTTGTTACAAAATTTGAATCCCACCTCTGTTCATACTATGTTACTTACACTATGCAGGATCTTCTGGTCTGCCCCTATTCAGTAAATGAGAAGCCAATCGTTGATTTAAACCCTATGATTTTCCTCCACAAAGAAACACCTTCTACAGGTAGTCCTTAACTTACAACAGTTATTTAGTGATCAAAGTTACAATAGCATTGAAAAAAAAATGATTTACAACCGTTTTTCCACACTTACAACCATTGCAGCATCCCCATGTTCACGTGATCAAAATTCAGACGCTTGACAGCTGGCTCATATTTCTGAGAGTTGGCAGTGTCCCAAAGTCATGTGGTCACTGTTTTGTGACCTTCTGATAAACAAAGTCAATGGGCAAGCCAGATTCACTTAATAGCTATGTCACTAACTTAACAACTGCAGTAATTCACTTAACAACTTTGGCCAATGTCTCACTTAGCAACAGAAATTCTGGGATCCATTGTGGTCATAAGTTGAGAGCTACCTGTATTTTAGTTTTTAAAGAAACAAAATTCTAAAGAGGTCCAAACTGGCTTACAATTGTATTATATCATTATTTCTATCTATATTCTTGGCCTTTGTATTTTTTTACTTTATATTCTTGTATTGTATCTTGTTTTCTCTCTATATTTTCTAATGTTAAAAGTTTTCTTGGAAGTAACTCTCACTATGTTTTAATGAATTTTCCTAGTTAATTTTACTGTGGAGTCACATAATCAGAGCTGGAAGGGACCTTGTAGGTCATCTAGTCCAACCCCCCTGCCCAAGCGGGAGACCCTACACCATTTCTGACAAATGGCAGTTCAATCTCTTCTTGAAAGTCTCAAGTGATGGCGCTCCGACAACTTCTTTTTTTTTTTTTTGTGTAAATTTTATTTGAGTTTTCACAAAGAGAAAAAAAAATACAAATAAAACATCTTTTTTGAAAGTAGCGTAATCCCGGGTTACATTTCTTCGTACAGACACAAATTCAGGTTCATGCTCATTTTTATATTCTATTCCATATCTTGTTACAATTTTACATTTTCTGCATAGCTTCTCCCTTCTTTTAATTTTCTCATTTTATTTTAATTATCTCAACTCAATTCAAATCATTGTATTTATATTTTTTGTCTGTCCTGTTTCAATTATCTATTATCTTTTCTCATTAAAAAAAATTTCTCCGGTAGTTACTGATTGGAGTATGACGCCTTTATATCTTTTCCCTAAAATTGTAACATTCAATATAATACATAACTTCCATTTGGATTCTGCTTGGTACATTCTTAAAATACACACTGTATTCTTAAAAAAAGAAAAAAAAATTATAAATGTATATAATTAAAACAACATTCCATTCCAATTCAATTCTAACATTAATATTAATATTCATTAAAGTCTTAACATCTTTAACGTTACTTTTCAATTAAATATCATACTTCTATGGGAACAATTATAAGCTTTCCATAGTTAATTCCCCCCCTCTTCACTTATATTTTATAAAACATTAACGAATTAAAATGTTCCCGTTCCTTCCTAATTCAATTTTCTCATTTATTTTATTTCACTTATTTTATTCACAAACATTTCACTAAATTACACTATTTTATCCCTCATTTTAATCATACATTGTTTCCAATTTTCTAAAGTTATTTCTATTACTAATATAACAATACAATCTTATGTACCTTTACAGAATCCCTTTTTCAGTTAGATTTTCACCCATTATCTTTAAATAGGTCCTGTTACTCTATATCTTGCTCCGGTCCTTTGTAACTTCTTTTCCTTTCCTTCTTCCCTCTCTTCTTCTCTCTCCCCTTTTTACCCCTTGTCTCTCTACCTCTATTTCTCTCTTCTGTATTCCCCTTTTCTGTTGCTTTCCAGTATTATACTTATTTTTTGAATTATTTTTCTTTTCTTTGGTTGTTTTTTTAAGTCTTAAATTCTCCATTCTCTTTCCCCCCTTTCCTTTTTCTTCCCCACATAGAATTACTTGTTCATTAAAGATGGCTTCTTCTTTGTCCCAGTCTTCTTGTTTTGCAGTCTTTTCTTGTTGTTTCTCATAGTTCCAAATCTCCATTTCTAAGAATTGAAAGACGAAGCCAAAAGAACCCTTCCCTTCTTGTGCATCTTCTTTGTACTTTTTAAGTTCCATTTTCAATTCATCCAGAAGTGGTGCCATTGTATAAATTTTTAAACAACCACCCGATTGATTTTAGTCATTCAAATATAATAACCAAAAATCCAAAGATCACCAAATAATCCAAATACACGCAAGCTGTTTCTTTTTTGCTCTTTTTCCCCCCACTTTCTCTTCCTGGGTTTACTATTTAGTTGCAAAGTTTCAGTTAAAATGTATCTTTTAGAAGTCTTGTTGAAGTTTTACTTTAGATTCTTTTTAATTCCAGGCAGTCTCCTCCCTCTTCCAGATCCTGCCCTTATTCTTTTTCTCTCCCTTCCTGCTTATGAAAAAGAAAGTTTTTAATGTCCAGAAATCTTTATTATCCCTTTGGCATTTTGTTTTATTTTCAACTTAATTACCTATTGATGTCAAAGTGGATTTTTCCGATTTCTTATTTAAGTCTCTTAGTTGTCAGTATAAGGAAGGAGAGAGAAGAAAAAAAAGCCAAACCTTTCCCTTTTCACTTTCCTTCTCTGCTTCCAATTCTTCTTTGGGAGCGATGTTATTTTTTGTAAGTTTAAATTCCAGGGTAACTTGGTTGTTGCTTTTACAATTTAACCTGGTCAGCCAAAACTTTCACTTCTTATCTTCCTCCTGCACATTCTTTTCCGGTCGAGTTCTTTTTTGTGGTGGCCATTTCTGACCACCACTGCAACCGCCTTTGGGAAAGGGAGTAATGGCCAGCTGAGGAGGAGAGATGCGGCTCTCCTCGACCCTGCTGGTGGTCTCCCCCCTCTTCACCACCTCTACGGGGTGGCTTAGCCCCGAAACCAGCTGGCCCGGGGTGCTCCAGCGGCGAGCCCAGACAGAAACCGCGCACAATCGCGGATTTCTGTCTGTCGCCAAAGCCCTTCAAACCAGAAGTCCGGCGCTCCCACAACTTCTGAGGGCAAGCTGTTCCACTGGTTGATTGTTCTCACTGTCAGAAAGCTTCTCCTAATTTCCAGGTTAAATATCTCCTAGTTAAGTTTCCATCCATTATTCCTTGTCTGGCCTACAAGTGCTTTAGAAAATAGCTTGACCCCTTCCTCCCTGTGGCAGCCCCTCAAATATTGGAAGACCACTATCATGTCTCCCCTGGTCCTTCTCTTCACTAGACTAGCCATGACCAATTCCTGTAACTGTTCTTCATATGTTTTAGTCTCCAGTCCCCTAATCATCCTGGTTGTTCTCCTCTGTACTTTTTCTAGAGTCTTAACATCTTTTTTATAGTGTGGTAACCAAAACTGGATGCATACTCTAGGTGTGGTCTTACTAAGGCTTTATTGAGTGTTATTAATACCTCACTTGATCTCCATTGTATTCCTCTGTTAATACAATTTAGGATTACATTAGCTTTTTTGGCTGCTGCTATACACTACTGGCTCAAACATGTTTCTTCAAACCACAGTCTTCAGTGGGGTTAAGTGCCAGATAAATGATAATAGGACCAGTCTGATTAGGTAATCCCATCCATATTTATTTAGAAGCACTGTTAACTTTTTTTTAGATGAATGTCTATGCAAAATGCAGTCTTAAACTCTAAAGTAAAAGGAATCTTAATAGAATTTATGAAATATCACTAATGATAATTCTATTTTGATACAATGTATAGGCATTGTACAAATGTAGAGATAGAGATTGAACATGAATTAGTTGCCTAATGCAAAAAACATAGATGTTTATTGATTTTATCTCTCATGACACAATATTTCCATATTGTTGATACTCTGTTATGTTCTATTTTGTAACTATTTCAGATTTCTGTTATGGCAATGAGGACCTGACATTTTCAATCAGTGAAGCCATCAAGTTATGTGTAACAGTTGTGGCATATGCACCTGAGTCTTTCAGAAGGTAACAACTATTTCTTGGTTAATTGCCAATTACATTTTCAAACAAGTATGAAAACAATCTCTTATTCAAAGATTTTTCTTTTATTTATTCTTTCATGAAATTCAAGAAGTTTTTCTCTATGTCTAATGATTAGAAGAATGTCATTACTGTTTCCAGGTGCAAAGATTATTCTATTCTATTATTCTTTCAACTTCTACCTATGTTCATTGTCTCCTCAGTGCTTATCCTTTCTCAGGCTTAGCCATAGTTAGATGATGCTTGGCTTCTCTGACTGACAAAGAAAAATCACTTATTGCTGGTTGCTTCAACCACACCTACACTGGAAGCAAACATCTCCCTCTTTTTGCCTTCTCAAACTGTCTTGCCCTTTAACATTTTTTTTCAGTTACTTCCTGTTTTGTTTTATTACATTTTTTGGAAGAAATTGTTATTGTTAATCAAAAAACTAAGATTTTTTTTTTGCAGGTCCAAAATTGTTCTGGCTTTGATGGTGTCCTAATATTCACAAGAACTAGTCACCAAGTATTGTGCACAGTCCCTTTTCCTGCAGACAAAAATGGGTTTTTCCTGATCGGAGGGGTATTGTATTTCTGGATATAATCTCACATTGATAGCATTGTTACATGATGTACATTGTTTCAGTCTTCAGATGCTGATGGTCCTTGAAGCTCTAGTGCCCTGTTACTTGCAGAAACTTAAGAGGCAAACCTCCCAAGTGGAAACTGTGACGGCTGCTCGAGAAGAGATTGCTGCTACAGCTGCTCTGGCGACATCCTTGCAAGCACTTTTGTACAGTGTGGAAGTTCTTACTCGGTGAGCTACACCACCTACTTACCATGACCTTGTAGGATCCAAGGGGGAAAAAAAAAGATGAGAATTTTTATGTTCCTGTCCATGGTGAAAACAATTGAATGCTGTTATATGTTTGTATAATGCATGTATATATGTACAAGAACAAGAATTAAAATGGGCAATATTCACATCTGCATTATAAAATATAGAAGGTTGCATTTATCTGTTTCAAAATTAAATGCTCATTAAATCTATTTCACTGAAAATTAGACTGGGAGCGAGGGAGAGTGTCAAAGTAGAATCTATCTGATGAATTTTAATCACAGATTAACAAATGCAGATTCAACATCTGCCATCCAGAATTTATTTTCCTCCTTTTTCGGAAGGTAATGCAATGACATTTAATAAAGATAAATGCACATAAACAATTTCCTAGGTTGAGCTTGACTCTTGAGACATGTATGAGATTTTCATTTTGGAATTTCCTATTTGTGGCATGATTATTCATTTGTTTGTTTACTTATTTAGTTCAAACAATGTCCTGTATCTCCACAGTTTCCAAGTCTGTCCCTCTTAGATTTTTCAAGATCAGCCAAAAAGACTACTATAACACAAAAAGATTAATGATGGTGCATCAATAAAAACAAAATTTCCACATCAAAAGAAATAACAGTTCTACTTTATTGTTTTATTTATATGGTCAGACAGTATCATGAGTTCTTTGTTGATTCTGGAGTCCTTACATAAAAAGAATGAGATAATTAATACTTAAGGCCTATGA
Organism: Notechis scutatus; assembly: GCF_049901735.1. Lineage (NCBI taxonomy): Eukaryota > Metazoa > Chordata > Lepidosauria > Squamata > Elapidae > Notechis > Notechis scutatus. Next base: position 167,119,429 of record NC_142009.1, on the reverse strand, counting down.
AGAGAGATTGAAGGAACTGAGACTGTTCATCTTGAGAATATTAAGAGTAAGGACCTGGCTGTGCTCTTCAAATACCTGAAAAAAGATTATATTTAAAAAGTCAAAGACCTGTTTTCTGTTGTTTCTGAAGGCAGGACATTGAATAATAGATTTAAGATATAGGTTGGCTAATTCCAGTTGAAGCTTAGAATAATTTCCCAGCTCTAAGAATCATCTGGCAGTGAGGTCAGTTGATGAGTAAGGTGGTGAACTCCTCTTTGCTGGATGTGTTAAGTTGAGGCTCAACAAGTTGAAGCTTTAATTTTAATTTAAGCAGAAGAGACCCAAATAGCTTTTCCAGTACTAAGATTCTTCTATTACTGCTACTTCTACTAATTACCGTACTGCTACTACTACTGCCATTAACAGGCCAATGACTGCACCTCAGATGAGTCGCTGTGATCAAGGCCATAAAGGAACCACTACTGCTAACCATACTATGTCAGCTGGAACAAATACCAGGTATTTAACAGAGGCTGCCCTTCAACTTATTGTTGAAACCTTAGTAATACTAATGCTTTTCCATAGTCTATATATTGTACAATACTGCAAAAGAAAATGAATGTTGGGACAGATAGGGATAGAATGTAAGACTGACCTTATTAGATCAAACCAGCAATGATTATTGGTTTTGTTTTTAGCAGAAGCCAGCTCAAAACTCACAAGAATTTAACACAGGACACATGATAGAAATGACAGCCATATGTCAAAATTTATTTCTATCATTTAGTAACCTGAAGTGCAATTCCTATAAATATAATCTCCACATGAAAATATGCTTATATCCAGAGTTTAGTAAACTCACTGCCCTGGGGTGAGAAGAATCAGATTACTATGCAATATGACAAATGAAGTTAGTCTTTTTTTATAATAAGTTTTTTATTTTTCAGTTTCAAAAATACATACATTCCATTTTTTTAAATCAGTGTGTCATCTGGGCACAAACTCCTTTATGCTACATTTTTCACCATTTACAACTTCTTCACATTCATATTTTCTAAACTTAGAATTGAGATACATCAAACAGCTAAACAATATACAAATCTTCTCATGATAGTACCATATTAACATTACATCCCATTATTCTTGTCATAGGTATATTAACAATTATATTATGGCTATCTCTATCTTATCTTATTTTCTATTCTCCTTTATTCTTCTTCATTTCCAAATTCCTTTTTTATTCTCTAACCATTGATAAAATGTTTCCCATATCATGTAGTATTCAAAGTGGAATAGATAGCACCACCACTAGATGGACTCGCAACTGGCTGCTAAACCGTACTCAACGAGTAGTCCTTAATGGGTCTAAGTCCACATGGAGGGAAGTAAGCAGTGGGGTGCCACAAGGTTCTGTCTTAGGCCCAGTACTCTTCAATATCTTCATTAACGACTTAGATGAGGGAATAGAAGGGGAACTTACCAAATTTGCAGATGATACTAAGCTGGCAGGAATAGCTAACACCCAAGAAGATAGGCTCAAGATCCAGATGGATCTTGACAGATTAGAACACTGGGCCGTATCTAACAAAATGAAATTCAGTGTAGAGAAAAGTAAAGTCCTACACTTAGGCAAAAAACCCCAAAAGTACACATATAGACTGGGTGAAACCAGGCTGAATAGCAGTAACTGTGAGAGGGATCTTGGAGTCTTAGTGGACAACCAGCTAAATATGAGCCAGCAGTGTGCAGCAGCAGCCAAAAAAGATAATGTAATCCTAAATTGTATTAACAGAGGGATACAGTCAAGATCAAGGGAAGTACTAATACCACTCTATAAAGCCTTAGTAAGACCACACCTAGAGTACTGCATTCAGTTTTGTTCACCACATTATAAAAAAGATGTTGAGATTCTAGAAAAAGTACAGAGAAGAGCAACCAGGATGATTAGGGGACTGGTGGCTAAAACATACAACGAACGGTTGCAGGAACTGGGCTTGGCTAGTTTAGTGAAGAGAAGGATCAGGGGAGACATGATAATGGTCTTCCAATATTTGAGGGGCTGCCACAGGGAGGAAGAGGTCAAGCTATTTTCTAAAGCTCCTATAGGCCAGACAAGAAATAATGGATGGAAACTGAACTAGGAGAGATTTAACCTGGAAATTAGGAGAAACTTTCTGACAGTGAGAACAATCAACCAATGGAACAGCTTGCCCTCGGAAGTTGTGGGAGCGCCATCAGTTGAGACTTTCAAGAAGAGATTGGACTGCCATTTGTCAGAAATGGTGTAGGGTCTCCCGCTTGGACTAGATGACCTACAAGGTCCCTTCCAACTCTGATTATCTGTTATCTGTTATCAATTTGCTCTTTCTCCTTGATTGCTGGTGTTAATCTGTTCATCTCTGCATAGTCTAATATTTTCCTAATTACCTCATCATCTGTGGGGATCTCCTCACCTTTCCAATGTTGTGCAAATACCATTCTAGCTGCAGTTAGCACATGAATAATTAAATATACATCCTCTTTATTATGCATGTCTGGTAAAATCCCTAACAGAAATATTTCTGGTTTTAACTCAGTACATTGTTTTATCATCTCTTCCAACCATGTCTTTATTTTCATCCAATATTTCTTCGCTTTACCATGCGTCCACCACATATGATAGTAGGATCCAAGTATCTAGTGACATTTCCAACATTTAGCTGATTTGTCTCTAAACATCTTTGCCAACCTCACTGGTGCAAAATGCCATTTGTAAAACATCTTATACACGTTCTCTTTATATGCCATTGACATCATTAATCTATAATTCCTGTCCCACAGTTTCTGCCATTTATCTAATTCTATCATGTAGCCAAGTGCTATTTTTCGCCCGTGCTATCATTGTCTTCTTTACTTCTTCCTCTTCCAATTTTATGCCTAGTAAATAACTATACAGTTCCTTCTTTTTCCTGTCAGGATTTTATCTAACTCTGTTAATTCTTTGTAAAACCCCTGTGATTTGGCATCTTTCTCATATCTAGACTGTATCTGCACTCGTGAGTACCATGTTATATTGATCCCTAGCTCACTCACAAATGAAGTTAGTCTGAAACTCGAACTGAGGTTGTAACCTGCAGCTGCCTAAAGAAATGGTCTGAGTCCTTCTCAATGCACTTCATGACATACTAAGCTGGGGCAGAAGATAGAAGTAGGGGAACTTTTGAATAATTTTAAATGTGATGGCAGAATACACATACATTTTCTCTACATCTTCCTGTCCACTTCCACTGTCCAGGATGAAGATGGAACCATTTTATCTTGCCTTCACTCCTCTAATTCTGAGTAGCTAGAGTAGGAGCTTTTCAATTGACCTTGTGATGTGTTTGAGACGTAGGGCTTCTCTCACAGAGTGGGTAGGATTCTGGCAATACCAAACTTCAGGTCATCCACCCAAGTCTGCCCTAGCATGTCAATAATTGTACATAGGGTAGTTCTCCATGGTGAGGAAGTTGTTTGATCTTGTAAAATATGGGAAACATTCTTTTTTATTATTCTACCTTAAGCTTTTGCTCTTAGCTGCAACAGATGATGGAATTGCTCAGGAAGAAATATGTGAAAATCATCTCCTTTTCCATCTGCCCATTGGAAATTATATGGAAATTTAGATTAGTTTAAACAATATATCATAATTGGATAACACTCATGAACTTAAATACTGTTGTTAATTACAATGGTTGGAAAACCACTGCTAGACTTCTTTATGATTTTGTCTAGACTTTTAAATAACGTATTCCTATCCTGGTAGCTAATAAATATTTATGCATATGAGGCAATCAATTTAATGATTACTGCATAGTAACCTTAAATGTAATACCTGGAGAAAAGCCCTCACACCTTTTCTTTTGCTGAAATTTTATATGGACTTTCTTCCAAGTATGCGTGCTTCAGTGACATGCTACTGTTTGTATAGACATGTTTCCCCATTAAAGAGCAAAGCTCTTTTCTTCTGGTGAACAGACCAAGATACTGTTTTCCTCTGTGCTCACTAGATATGTCCATATTCACAGCTAAACATTGACAAATATAATCAGGGGTGGGATTCAAATTTCTTAACAATCAGTTCTGTGGGTGTGACCTAATTTGTGGGTGTGGCTTGGTGGTCATGTGACTGGCTGGGCGTGGCTTGCTGACTGGGCATGGCTTAGTGGTCATGTGTCTGGCTGGGCATGGCTTGTATGCAAATATTATAAATATGTATGTAAATATTGAATTTTTTATTAAAAAAGAGCAACTTTTACCCCAAATCAGGCAAAGAGGCAGGCAGATTGAGTTGCTCACAGAATCACAGATTCACTCAGAGATCTATCTTTCTGCAATCTGTTACCTAAGTCTGGCACATAAAATTTCTTGCAAGCAAATTCATAAAATTTGCTATCACAAAATTAACTCACAACACACCAGAGATCTATCTTTCAGCAATCTGCTACCTGAGTCTGCACTGAAAAATAGAAGCTTCAGTCCTAAAGAAGGTTCACTTCTGCTTTTAGATTAGCTAGAAAACAAGAAATCCAATGATTTCCTGCTTTCTAGCTAATCTAAATCTCCAGGCACAGCAGAACAGCTGATGGTCAGAGGAAAAAAAAGGGAAAATAGCAACTTACCAAATGCAGGCAAGTTTGAAGGCGTGCATGCCAGATAAGGGGTGAGTGGGCAGGGGTGGGGAGGGGAGGGGCCAGCCAGTGGCATGATTTGCCAGTTCTCCGAACTGCGCAGAATCATAACAACTGGTTCTATAGAACCAGTCCAACTAGGCAGAATCCCACCCGTGAATATAATACTAAATAGAGCTGTGTGTGTATTAAGTCCAAAATACATAGGTTTAAACAGAGCTATTGCTATCTCAAAGAAATGTGCAAAACAGCAACCTAGCCTGGGGTTGGTTCACTGGCTTTCATGCACATCAGTAGTGGGATTCAATTTTTTTTACTAACGGTTCTGTGGGGGTGGCTTGGTGGCCATGCCAGGGGAAGGATACTGTAAAACCTCCAGTCAGAGGTGGTATTTGCCAGTTCTCCGAACTACTCAAAATTTCCACTACTGGTTCTCCAGAACTGGTCAGAACCTGCTGAATACCACCTCTGCTGCACATACAGCACCACATCCAAATATGACTCTTATGCAAGATGAAGTTGCTTTATATACAGAACAGGTGTTATCAGGAGAGTGGACATGAAGAGGAAAGCATCCTCTCATTCTTCCATTGCTACTGCATGTATTGTGTTTGATCTAGATCAAAGTGTACCTTGCCTTATGATTTTTGAATTCCTCTGTCCTTGTTTTTGTCTTTTAAATTCTAGGTATCCAGAGCAAGGGGCCAAACTTCATTTTATCAGGTACTGGAATATTGCCACCAGCCTCTTTCTTTAGAATTTGTAAGACATTCCTTTAACACAATCTTTCTACTCTCTGTTCCAAACTGGGCTATGTTTTGAATGACTTTATACCAGGGATTCCATGTCAGGAGAAAACAGCCAAAAGTCCCTTAAGTGCCTTTTCTGGCTGCTTCTCTCATGAGAAATATCAAGCAATGATTTTCCTGCAAAGGGTACCTTTCCTGCAAAGGTACATTCCATCCGCAGGCAGGATTCGTGACAATGATATCACATATCAGCCCATTCTTGTCTCTTGATTTACATATTCTGCATCTCCCCTGTTTGTTATATTCAGAGAAAACCTTCATTTGCTAGAGGAAGGCCAAGGTATCCAGCGGGAGGAGCTAGATGAACGTATTGCTAGAGAAGAGTTCCGACGACCTCGTGAGTCCCTATTGAATATATGCACTGAGTTCTACAAACACTGTGGCCCCCGACTGAAGATTTTACAGAACCTGGCTGGAGAGCCCAGGGTGACTTCTTTAGAGCTGCTGGATGTTAAGTCTCATATGAGGTATTATTTCTGAATGTCTGTAAATATTTGACTGTCCATTAGCAATAAGTGTGTATGGCAAGTATGCACTATAATATACAAAACAGAATTTTAAGTTTCTTTCCATTGTAAGTAGAATAAGATTTTTTCTTTTCCAAATTATTTCAGGTAATATCATAAAAGGGGAAAGGGAAATCTGATCTAAACCCTTAACAGTAAATTCACAACAATGGAAAAGCTGTTCAGGTGTAAACATCTGCAGTGTCATCCATTAGCTGAAATGTATAATCACAAATCTTGTCATTTCTCTGTGTTAAACTCAGCTAAGTATATTTTCAGGAAGCCATTCAGCATGTATTTTTTATTATTGCATTATCAGCCTGGTTGGCATTTATATTCAGTGAAACCTCAGGTTGCGACTGTAATCCATTCCAGGACTATGGTCATAACCCAATTTGGTCGTGACCGGAAACATGACCGACGGCGCACGTGTGGACAAAAGTTTGCACGGATTGCGCATGCATGGGAGGGGAAATCAGTGCAGAAAGGGAATCTGCTGCAGCCAGGTTTGTTTGCCACCTGATTTTTGAATCGTGACTTGATTCAAAAATTGGGTGGAGTTTTTTGGTCGGAACCCGATTTGGTCGCGAACAGAAGTGTTCGCGACTTGAGGTTCCACTGTTTATGATTTTTCTTATCCCTGAAGACAGATTGTTGGAAGATTGTCAGGAATATATAACCTGCCACTCTGAGATATAGATATTTTTTTGCAGAAATATATTTAGATATAGAGGTGATTGTTGAAGAATATGGTTTTCATTTCAGCCGTGATGATCCTTTCCCTTTCCTTCATAGTTGTAGAAAATAAGATCCATCAGTCTTGATTCTGCCTTCTGGGAAAATTGAGGCTTCCTATCAGTTTCAGAACTCTTGTGCTGATTAAAAATAAAAGGGATTATTTCTTTCCTTGATTCAATCCATCTTCAGTTTATGCATTTTCAATCAGTTCCATCTCTGAGTGGAGCCTTAGTGACAGATCTTATTTACAGCATCCTTTAAAAAGCCAGGAGGCCACAATATTAGCAGAAAGAATGAAACCAATTTTGAGTGAACTTATACACAAAGACCAGAATGGTTTCCTGCCAAATAGACAAATTAAAAACAATATTAGGACAGTACTAAATTTGATTGAATGCTACGAAGCTCACCCAGAAAAACAGGCAGCTTTAATTTTTTTAGATGCACAAGAAGCATTCGATAATTTCAATTGGAAATTCATGCTATATCAAATTAAAAAGCTGAACTTTGGCACTAATATAGAAAAAACTTTACAAGAAATATACTCAAATCAAAAAGTATTATTAAATGGAGATCGCACTGAAGATTTTGAAATTGCAAAAGGAGTGAGACAAGGGTGTCCATTATCACCTCTGTTATTTATCTTGTGTTTAGAAGTGTGGCTAGCAACCAGGCAAAACCCAGAGATTCATAGAATTAAAATTAGAAATGAGGAATATAAAGTTCAAGCATTTGCCGATGATTTGGTATTTATAGTGGAAGATCCAATGAATTTGGGACCAATATTGTTGCAACAAATAGAAAAATTTGGGGAAGTGGCAGGATTTAAAATAAATAAAAATATAACTAAGATGATAGTCAAAAACTGTACAACAAAACAGAAAGTAGAATTAGAAAACATAATGGGAATTTGGATATCACCCAGATGTTCATCATTAAAAGAGGACAATTATGTTAAAGTGATTAAGCAAATCAGAAAAGAATTGGAATTATGGGCCAAATTGAAACTGTCTATATTAGGAAGAATAGCAACATTGAAAATGAATACTTTACCAAAACTAATACATCTATTCCAAATGATTCCAATTAAATTAGAGAAATCTTTTTCTACAGAACTAAATAAAATGACATCCAAGTTTGTCTAGTTGGGCAACTGGCCACGTATTAAAATGAAACTATTACAAGATAATAGGAGCAGAGGCGGTCTTGGACTACCAGAATGGGAGCTTTATTACCAGGCAGCGGTGTTGAGTTGGATTAAGGATTGGGTTAAATTAAGAGACAAGAGAATCTTAACATTAGAAGGACATGACCTCTTGATAGGTTGGCATGCATTTTTGTGGGAAAACAAAAGTAATATACATACCTATTTCAATCAACACCTAATAAGAGACTCATTGATTACAATTTGGGGAAAAATCAAAAGTAAACACTATATGGAAATCCCACAATGGCTGTCAACCATGGAAGCCATAATACATCCAAATAGATTAGACCTACGGAAAATGGTAAGCTATGAAGAATTATTAGATAGTCAAGGGAAATTAAAATCAAACCAAAAACTGAAGGAAAATGGAATTATAATCGATTGGTGGCCATATTTGCAAATTCAAAATAAATATAAAAAAGACTCAAAAGATTTTAGATTTGACAAAGGGCAGAACAAATTAGATAAAATATTAATGGGACTGGAACAAAAACTTATAACTAAAATATATAAATATTTATTATATTTCAAAATGGAACAGGAAATAGTCAAAAGTACAATGATTGCATGGGCACAGAATTTTGGATACACTATAGAATAAGAGGAATACTATTGTCATTTGTGGGGGTTTTCCTAATCTCACAGTATCTTGCATCAATTCCATCTTCTCCCTGATTCCTTGTTATATCTTCCTTAATACATTGAAACATCAATAATATTTCTTTATAAGCTGCATTTGTTTTCCCCTGCTGAGACATTTTGTGCTGATATACTACATTGATCACTGTTCAATATTCCACCAAAATTTCAATATCCCAATTGTCCAGAAACATCAAAAACACCAGTATTAATAACATTTACACAGTCATGGAACTGTTCCTCAAAATCGCCTAAATTTGCACCCTCTAAATTTTCCAAATTTTTAAGTCTTATTCAATTTTTCTTTTTTCTTCTTTCTTCTTTTGCCTCATAGAATGTGCTGTCAGATAATCTTAATAATCCAGATTGGCCCACCAAATTTCCCCAAGTGTCTTTAGTCCACAAAGTCAAATATTCAGTTTCAGACATTCAGAGATGTTTCTTTTTAGTTGTCTTCAAACGGTTCACTAATACTTCCAAGCAGCCAAAACTCCAGTAGATATGAAACCAACATAAAAAGGCCTTCCGGGTTTGCCTTTCTCTATTTTCTTTTTTCTCCTCTTTGTTATTTTTGTATTATCCAATAATATCAATATAATATCACCTTTGATCAGTAAATGGCACCCCCACTCTAAAATTCAGTTTTAAACAAAGCAAAACTGGGGGGAGGGGGATAAAAAGCAAAGTTCCTCTTTCTTTGTACAAACTCTTCCAATAATCAAGCAATATTATCCATAAATTAAATCACTTTTCACACTACTAACAGTTCCAGTCCAGTCCTTCTCTATTTTAAAGCTTCACAGTCTTCCCTTGACAGTTTATTTCACCTTTAGGTCTGTAATCTTTCTCGATGTAATAAATTGCTGCTTTCTTAACATTTTGGTGAGTCTTTTTTTTAGGAATTCTTTTATTTGGGTTTAAATCTCTAGTATAGAAGTTGAACGAAATGAGAATCTTCTCCCTCTCTTTTAGACAAGAGGGAACAATCCCAAATATATTTTTTTTCAATCTGCTAAGCAAATTCCTGTCCAACAATACAGACAATAAGGGACCAAACCAGTGGTGGGATTCAAATTTTTTACTACTGGTTCTGTGGGCGTGGCTTTGTGGGCATGGCTGGGGAAGGATACTGTAAAATCTCCAGTCGAGGTGGTATTTTCCAGTTCTCTGCTCAAAATTTCGGCTACCGGTTTTCCAGAACTGGTCAGAACCTGCTGAATACCACCTCTGGACCAAACACATTTCGAAAATAAAGAGAAGTAACTATTGTTAGGCCTGAAATTTAGGTTCTTCCCCATTGCTATATTTTACTCCTTCCCTTTATCCTCTTCTTCCTTCTACTTTTGATTCCAGCCAGGGAAATGAGATTAGCAAATCGTGCCATGGCCAAAAGAGCAAAAAATATATGAGGATAAAGAGAAAGCCAAAACTTATTCCTTATGGTAATAATGTCTACAGGGAATCCATCTCTACAGTTGCCACTGCCTCTTTATATTCCAAAGGAGATATTGCCTCTGTCTTCCCAGAAAGGGGAACTGAAGATCCTGGGAACAAGGGTCATTGATACTTGAGAAGATTGTACTGTATAGCAATTATAATGCATATGCATTTCTACTATTAGAAGAAGCTTTCTTGAATTGGATAATAGTAGAATATTGCAAGATATATGCTCTGATTAAAATTAACTTCATGATTCATTCAGTTTTCCTGAGGGGAAAACATTCTTTTGTTTTATTAACAGATTAGTGGATAACACTGATTTTGTCTTCTAATATTCAAAATATCAGAAATGTCTGAAAATTAGGCATGTAGATTTAATTATGTTTAAAATAATACTAAATCACATGTATATCATTAAACAACACAATATGATAAAACTAGGCAAGTAGGGATCACTACTATGGCAACACATTAACATTCTGCTTTAAAATTTGGTGCTATTACACTGCTCTAGTATTTTTCCCATCCTTTAGATAATAATTTTATATAGTATTGCATATAATATATAAAACTAAGAAATGAATACAGGTTGTCCAACTTCCAACCATTCACTTAGTGACTATTGGAACTTACAACAACATTGAAAAAGTGATTGATGAACATTTTTACCACTTATGACCATTGCAGTATCCCCATGGTCATGTGGTCAAAATTTGGATGCTTGGCAACCACATGCATTTATGACAGTTGCATTGTCCCAGCCAGAGTCATATAATCACCTTCTGACAAGCAAAGTAAATGGAGAAGCCAATTTCACTTAACAACTGTGTTACTAATTTAACAACTGCAGTGATTCACTTAATAACTGTGGCAAAAAAGGTCATAAAATGGGGCAAAACTCACTTAACAACTATCTTGCTTAGAAATTCTGGGCTCATTTTTGGTTGTAAGTGGAGTGCTACCAATAATAAGGTTCCTCTATCTAATAAATCTACTATGCAACAAAAATATTAAGAATGCAGTATGGATATAAGAAATACTATTATTTATTTAAGCCATTATATTATATAGGTACATATATGCATGGCTTATTTAAATAAATATGTTTACATTTCAGAAAAATGTTTAATACAGAAAAATATTTCATAATGTTAAATATTTAAGGTCAGACGTCCTTAGCCCATTGTGTCTTCCTGATCTGTTGGATATCAAATTCCTATATTATTTTGCTATCATAGTCTTTAGGTTGCCATGTCTCTAGAGTGCATCAGAATGAAAAGGCTGCATCAGACAGTGAGAATCACCAGTGTGATGATCAGTTATCTTTGGGGACTATGTAGCATTTATTTATTGAGAGTGAGTTTTTCCATTAAACAATATTTCATCACTTTCTCAAAAGTGACAAAATCCAGATTTTTCTCTTAATGAGCAATGGTTTTAGATTGGCAGAGATTGCACATTCCCTTTTGAAGCTGGCACCTTATGATACCCAAACCATGGAGAGCCGAGGGCTCCGCCGGTACATCATGGAAATGCTGCCCATCACTGACTGGACTGCTGAGGCAGTGAGACCTGCCCTTATCCTCATCTTGAAAAGACTGGATCGTATGTTCAATAAAATTCACAAGATGCCTACTTTGAGGTAAGTGTGTTTGTCAGAAAACTATAGGATCTGTTTCTGAATTTGCAAGCCATGAAGGAAGGGTGTTATTGTTATTACTATTATAACTATTACTATTATTATAAGGTATTATTATTGTTGTTGTTGATAATGTTCGCTACACTGAATTCTTACAGTAAATATTTAAAAGTATATTTCTTCTATTGGCATATAGCCCTGTGATCATATTGGGAAACCATGTCAGCAGAAATGCAACCTTTTGTAAAAGGTTGCAAGAATCTGATATATTTTTTCTGCTTTGGTAAATTCTAAAATTATATCAAATGATCCACTGTGATTTTAATTAAAAATATACATACCAGTAAGTTCTATATGTCATGTCATGAAACATTTTTTATAAAGACATATATGTGTATTTTAATTAATTAAGAGAATGCATTCTTCGGTCTTTGCATATTAAGTAAAATAAACAACACTCTTTTTTCTCATTTTATTTCCTGAAAACCTTTTCATAGGTCAAAATAAATTGTCAACAGAAATAGTTGTATATTCTTGCTTGCTGTCTGTCTAATTTTAAATCAATTTTCCAACCCTTGAAATTTTTAAATTGTTCATTTCCCCTCTACTTTTAGAAAGTGCTGTCTCATTAGCAGGACAAACATAATTTCTAATTGCCAATTCAGCAAATCTGCTCACTATAATGATTTTTTTATCATAGGAAAGGACTGAGATATACAGATATTGGCTTGGTGCAGGTAATCATTCCTGGCTTCACAAAACATGGCTTAAAAATAATCAGCAGGGGCTGAGTCTTCCTTCTCTCCAGCCCACATAAAACTGAATATGTATGAAGTCTGAGCTCCCTATGCTTTGCCCAGGATAATCTTGTTTGCAATATCTTATCATTATTGCTTTTCATGGTTGTCTCTATAAAACACATTATTGTCTCTATGAAAGTTCCTTGGAGAATTTTAGATTTGTCTATATTTCCAAACCTTTGGCTTTTTCCTATGATCAGCTTGATCTCAGAATGGTAGCTACATGAATGAATTCTGTAAGAAATAAACAGATTTTTGGTACTTCTAATTTCCTGACTTCTTTTTAAGCATTGATATGAGAAGGAATTCAACTACTGGTAAACAAGGGCTAGAATTGTAATACAAAAGCAAGTGTAATTCTGTTTTCTCTTCATATCACTGGATATGAAACACTAATATTGTCTTGACATTCACGAAATGGTGGGGTATTAGTTTATTTGTAGAATATCACAAATACTACATTGATCTCTAAAATTTAAGAATGTTCCCAGAAATGTTCTATGCAGTTTACCACATTATCATCCCTGAAGAAAAATATTTCGCATCACAATTATAGTGTTCTCAGTCTACTTCCCATTTTAAAGCTACCCTGTAAGGTGAATGCATTTTATGATTCTTCATCCAGTGATAATCCCATACTCTTGTCTAATCTAGCCTGTTGAATATCTGTACCCAACATGTGTACAAGTGGTAAAGAATTTGCTGAATTTTAAGATAAATATTTCAAAATTCCAAAGGATATCTGTTATCTTTTTCTGGATAGCCAAATTCATCATTTTTTTTCCCAAAGAGAAAAGAATTTAGATCTATTTTTCCAGAAATCAAATAGAAGTAAAGCATTTAAGAGCTGGACCAATTATTCTAAATTCATTTTCATATACTTCTCTGCAAATTCTCTGCTAATGTTTAAAAAGTTGAATTCAATAAAACAGAAGTAAATCATGGATCATTCAGCCAAGGTGTCTGTCAGTATTTTATGAAGAACTGACCCAAAGAGATGGAAGCGAAAGATCAGCTACACAACTACATGCAACCACTGAACCCATGGGTCTTTGGTAGCATGTAAGTAATTCAACAAAACAAAAAATATCCCAGTATGGACAAATGAGAAAATCTGTTTCGAGTCTCAAAGAGCTTTATTTAGCAAACACTGGAGTTCAATTATTTATTATAAACAGTGATATTGTTGAGAGAATAAAACCTGTACACCTTGAACTGAATTTCTCAGAATATTCAGAGCTTTTCTCAGTACAGAAAGGCTGATTATAAACACCTATCTCCTAGACATTAGAAATTTGCTTCATTTGCAAGGTTATATCTTTATAAAAGTAAGGAGTGTGATACGCCCATGCTCATTTTTTCCTCACTCATTTATGTTTTGCTGTTACAGGGTCACTTTTTTCTACAATGTTTTTTTTTATTCCATTATCCTTCAGAATAGCAGGTAAAATGATCACACTGAGGTACAGGTTATTGCCATCTGAGATCTTTATCTTGAATTTTCCTTGGTGTTCCTATTTCTCAAGTCGCCTTTTTGTGAGTTAACCATTTAATGCCGCTTACTGTTGTATTCTAGGAGACAGGTTGAATGGGAGCCTGCCAGCAATTTGATTGAAGGGGTTTGTTTGACACTTCAGAGGCAGCCAATCATATCCTTCCTGCCTCATCTTAGGTCACTGATCAATGTCTGTGTCAATCTGGTGAGTAAATAAAATGGCAATCTCCTTCCCAATTGCCAAGCTCCCTTCTACAAACTCCCTGTTCAGCACTGCTAGAAAACTTCCTTGAATAACATTAGACATAATGAAGTACATTTTCAAAGTGGTGCATGGGGAGAGAATGAAAAAGAAACCCATAGTCCAATGACTGGTTTTGGCTACTTTCCACACACCACTCTGAAAATCCACTTCGGCATGTTGCGCTGAGAGTTGAGGGCTGCAAGTTGAAGAGTGGGGTGGTGGATACTGCACACGCCTGCATATACCTAGCAGAGGAATTGGAAAGAAGTGTGGGACCATGGAGACATTATTCAGCCTCACCTTGTAAAACTAATGCAAAAGGACATTAACTATTAACTCAACAAAATTGTTTTGCCATTTGTAACATTCATAGTTTAAAGAAAGTTTGGGATGTCTTTGTACGATGTTCAGATCCTTCTGTCTCTTTAACATGGATGTTTCTAGATTGCATTAAGGAGCCTCAGTTTGACCTGGTGTGCCCTTGACATACATAAAGCTGCTATAATTACAGCTGACTTGAAAGACAATTCAACAATTGATAAATCTTTCACAGGTGTGATACCTCTTCAATTGAAAAAAAATGAAAGAAGCTAGAATACTTAATGTAACAAAAATGCCAATTAAATAGGAACTCAATGGAGAAAAATAATTGAGTTTTTATAAGGTTAAAATGAAAGCTAATAAATTAGAATAAGTTCCCTATATACCATGCTGGTTTAACTAGTTGGCATTTTCATTTATCTTTTGAAATGATTTTGATTACAGTCTGGAGGATCGTAGAATGCAGGAAATTTAGGAAACTCAGCTGAAGTCAAACAAACAATAAAAACAAGATGTTGAATTATACTGACTTTTGGTCTGGTACACCAGGAGCTTTATTATACTCTGGGTCAAGAGTATACAACTTTCATCAGCTGAAGGACCATACTGAGATTTGTGGCATATGTCAATAATTAAATTCAAGAACGGAATGTCCCAAGATCCAAGTTGGGGAGTCTTAGGGATGAAATGATGTATTAAAAGGTGCAAGTGTTGTTTCCCATTTTCAGCCTTAATTCATCCAAGCTAAATAAATCAGGTCAGCCTTTCCAAACCCACCCATTCTGAGATCTGCAAAAGGAGATGCTCATAAGCACATATCTATCTACTGTAAATAGCTTGAAAGTTATCACAAGGTATCTGCCCACTGAAATAAGATTCTCCTTCAAATATGAATGCCCATGTCCCTGTTAGTGTTTTGAAGACCTTTAGAGAGTGTGATTAAAGACCTCTTTGTGTGGGCTTGTTATTTCTCCTGTCCACCTGGCCATCTTTTATTCCTATTCTTGTTTATTCTTGTATTGTTTCATTTCTTCTTATATTGTTACTTATTGTTATTCTTTGCCCAGAATTGTTAGGGGGTTGGGCCAGTGGTGGGTTTCAAATAATTTCACCACCAGTTCACTGAAAATGTGAGCGTGTGTGTGCCCGGCTTCTGTGCATGCGCACGCGGTTTCTACCACGCAGCGAGGTTTAACTAAACAGACTTTCAGGGCCCACCCTGGTTCCCCTCCATCTCTGCTCTCCAGGGCAGCGATTGCTTCTCTCCGCACTGCTGGGAGAGCATCTTGTGCAATTTAGCAGCTGTGGAAAAAATTAGTGCTTCAATACAAATGAGCACCTCCAAACAAATATTAATAATTAATCCAGCATTTAAAATTGACCAGAACAAGATGTTTGTGTAGCTGAGGTCTCAGGTGGGGGAGGTGTCAAAAAGTTCCCAGGATTGTGTAGTTGTGCCAAGATGATCATGTAACTGAAGTCCTGCCCATTTTTATCATATGTCATATGCATGTGATTCATGTAAAAAAAAAAAATCAGAACCCTTTATGCTGCCTTTACAACTTTTTGAATTCTCCTTCTACATGTTCAAGCCAAAAACTTAAGAAATCTGTAACAAATTATATAATTTGTCACTATCAAATTCCTGAAAAAAAATCCTATACTTACAGCAAGTAGTTAGGTCACAGTATAAGTTTCAATTGCTTTGAGTAACCGTTTCACCATTTTTTATTTTTTTTTGAGAGGCCCTTGGTCATGGCTTGAAATTATACTTGGCATAAATTCTATGTTAAAATCTTACATACAGGACATGCATTGAAATCCTCCCACTATCCCCTTGCAAGTTTAATCCTTATTCAAAAGAAGAATCTGAACATTATATGAACAATCATACAAGGGAGTCTGAATATTGTGTTAAACTCAATCTGGATCAGACTCAGGACATTACCCTGATATAAGGAGATAGTAACTCAAGTCAACTAGTACAATATTGATGATTTCAAGTACATATTTCCATTGAGTACAGTAACTACATGACATACCCTCCAACTTCACCTATTTTACCAATACAGTGCTGGTTATTCAGGGCTAGTACTGGGTACATTCTTAACTATGCTGATTTTCCTTGTGCCTTCCGTCCAGTCCTCCTGCTAACCCTGTAGTAGTGCCTTTTCCTTCCCATCCATCTCCTGCTAGAACCACTCCATTCCCTTTATGACCCCAGCTACCGCAAGGCATGTGGAGGGCCTTGAGCATCCCAGTCTTGCGCTATCTGAAGTATGTACCTCATTAACATTGGAGGGTATGGCATGGATGGAACTGAAATAGTTGGTCAAGGTGATGTGCTGTGTTTGTATTGCAGGTGATGGGAGTAGTAGGACCTTCCAGTGTGGCTGATGGATTACCCCTTCTTCATCTCAGCCCTTATCTCTCGCCACCTCTACCCTTCAGCACAGCTGTTGTCCGGCTTGTAGCATTGCAGATTCAGGTGTGACTGCCTTGCCTGTTAAACAGGCTTTGCTTCTTATGTGGTCGAGACACCAGTTCACTGGTGCTCTTTTGTTTTCTGCGAAAGCTGGGCAAAAACTGTGAGGCAAAGTTCATACTTCCCCTTACTTAATGCTGAAATTTCTTAACATAGCATTTAGCAACCCTCCAAGTCTTTGGTGGGTGTCAATTTTGCATAATTTCATTGAGTCACATTGGAATTGTGCAGATTGAAGCCAACCAAAGATTTCACATGAGTGAAAACTATATTTCCTGACAATATAGACTAGCATTATTTATTTTTGCTTCTTAGATGAATAATAAGAGCTACAAAAGTGCTAAAGCAATAAGTCTTTTGTAGGTTATGAACTTGAAAGGCTAAAGATAATTTCATAGAAGTGCTTTATATGAATCTGAAGATCGGGTATATTTGCATTCTGCCTTTTGAATATTCTATATAATTTCAAGTTTGCATATCCATTTATTAATTCTAGAAGATATTGCTTATCAGTTTACTATCCCAGATTTCCAGAACTTAATTGACAGTTTCTCTCTCTCTCTCTCTCTCCTTCCCTCCATCTTTTACTCTTTCAATTACTTAAATATTAAATATTTATGTCAGACAGATGAACATAATCTGGGACTTACATCTGTTAATGGTTTTAAAAATGGTTCATTATCAAGTATACTCTTTTAATAGCCTAAACTTTGTGGAGTAACCTGAGATGCTACACTGCATTGCTCCTACTTGGAAAATGCAAATTTTGTGCTTTGTTTGTGGGGAGGGGTTAGTTCTTCATTGATGCTAAAATGAGAAGGAAGAAGATGTGACATTTTTTTCCAGATGTAGGCTTTCTGTTCCGGTTCCCTATCTGTCCAATCTTTGGCATTTGGCAGAATCAGGATCAAAACAAAATGATAGGTATGGTCTTCCAAATGTACATTTTCAGAGAGATGTAGTGAATTCTTAAAAATGACTAAAATACTTTTCCTTGCATTTTTTCTAGATTTTTTTTTTATTTCAGAACTTTTGGTTTGAGTTGACATAGGTAATTATCAGCATCATTGAGACTAAAACAAATGAGACCCAAATCTTGAATGTTTAATCAATTGATTATGTTGAAGCTAAAAATCAAATGTGGTGAACCTATCCTGTAATATATTGGGTGAACCAAATACCTGTGGATCCATTTTTTTTTTAAAAAAATGCTGTTTTAATCTACCAGTTTTAATTAATATTTAATCTTTTTATTATCACTGCACAGGCTTTAAAAGAAGATTTTCCCTTAAGCCATGTGATCTCCCCATTCACCAATCAGGAGAGAAGGGAAGGAATGCTTTTAAATCTACTGATTCCATTTGTGCTCACAGTAGGATCAGGAAGCAAAGGTCTGATTAACAGAAAGAATATTTTGTTTTCCCCTCCTGCCTGCCTCTCTGAAACAGCAATTGTGTGCATTGTTATACCTTCATGTTTTTTTTTGGCACAAGCATTCTTTCTGGTGTATTGTCTGTAGCGCTCGTTGAGGACTTGGATGAGAACCTTGCTGTGTTGTAGTGTCCTTCTCTCATTTCAGCTGTGTTTTCTGAATTAAATCTTTGACAGAGGAACTCCCCTTTTTGAAATCACCATAATGACAGAACAGGCCGGACAAAGCAAAAATTCACCTATATGTAAGAAAAAATGGGGACATACAAGAAAAACACACAGCTTCTATATAAGCTACTCTTCCTGTATGGTTTAAACTCTCTTATTTAAAATGTCTGCAGTACACCTGATTTTGTTCGAAAGGGTTCATTCATATTTTTGGCTGGGCTCTGATCTGCCACCTGACAGTTTATGTGAGAGGGTACAGCTTAGTCCTTAGGGCTAAGGCCTGTATACATCTCTTTGGTTAGCAAGCCCAGAGAGAATATGGTGAAGTCCAGCATGAGCCTCAATTCTTAAAGAATCAAAACCAAATATAGTATAGTGTAGGAATGAGAAGAAAGAGCATGACTCCTTTGTCTTGTCTTGTTGTGTTTGTTCTTGAATAACTTTGTCTTTTGCTTACAGAAGGAAAAGGTAGAGAAACTTCTTCTTTTTTTTTTAGCATATGGTATGTGTTAACCAGGGATCACTGAGGTGGCTGGCTGCCTCTGTGAAAGGAATTTTTTTGGGCGGTGTTATCTTTACCCGCGGGACGCCTGAATGCCAGTGGGCATTTGGGGAAGGCTCCTTTCTTGTCCCTATGCAGTTTATTCATTCACAGGAATCGAGCCGCCAACCTCAGCGGTGCGCAGACTCAGCATCTTACCATGTGAGCCACTGTGGCCCCAGTAGGGGCCCCAGTAGTGAAACCACATGATGGCACTCAGTATGGAAACGGATTGTGATTTACAGAACATTTATGTGTCATCATGTGGTGTTTGAATCTTTTATAGGAATCAACGCCTGATCTGCTCTTTGTCTTTTCCTTTTGATATCATGCAGACAGCCCTTGGCTGGAGCAGCCTGAAGTTCTCCTGCTGCTCCAGACAGTCATTAACATTTTACTGCCACCTCGCATTATTAGCACTTCACGTAGTAAGAACTTCATGCTGGAGAGCTCCCCTGCCCACTGCTCTACTCCAGGAGATGCAGGAAAGGACCTGCGTAAGGAAGGGCTAGCTGAATCCACTAGTCAAGCAGCCTACTTGGGTGAGTGAGCATTTCTATCTGCAATGAAAATTGATTGGATGACAATGTTTTCCTCCCAAAAATAGTATTTTCCAAATCTTGAATGTGCAAGTATGCATGGGTTGTTATTACGAAACTGTTGTTTAATTTTTCGGACTTATTTGTCTCATTTTTTTTAGCTTTGAAGGTGATCCTTGTTTGTTTTGAGCGACAGCTTGGTAGCCAATGGTATTGGCTGAGTCTGCAAGTCAAAGAAATGGCTTTGCGAAAAGTTGGAGGGCTGGCCCTATGGGATTTTCTGGATTTTATTGTACGCACTCGAATTCCTATTTTTGTACTTCTTCGACCCTTTATCCAATGCAAGGTAATTTACTATGATATTAGTCATAATTTCTTTTTGAAATGATATTGCAAACAGGATTTATTATTGTTCTGATAGGGACAAGACATTTCTTTGCAATAAGGTGGTTTTGCTAGTAGGAGCAATACCCCTCAAATCCAGAAATTCAGTTTCAAAAGTATTGGTTTGCAAATTAGTATGCCTGATTCACTCTGGGTTTATAAAAGATAGGCCTCATGATAATGGCTGAGAATAGTTGTTTTGTACGTGCATTAATAGCAAGTAAAATTTTGCAGTCTTCATGGCTGTCTCCTGTCATTGTTATCCTCAGTTGCTAGCCCAGCCAGCCGAGAATCATGAGGAGCTGACTGCCCAACAACACATTGCTGACCAGCTGGAGCGTCGCTTCATCCCCCGCCCTCTCTGTAAGAGCTCTCTCATTGCAGAATTCAATAATGAACTGAAGATCCTCAAGGAGGCTGTGCATAGTGGATCAGGTGAGGACACTGGTGGGAAAGGGAGGCTGAAAAGGGAGGGAACAGGAAAGGTTTGATCAGAAAAGAACATCAATGCCAGCATCACACCAAACCCTAAGTGTTTTTTCTTCTCATCAAACTCATGTTATAGAATAAGAAATCTGAATTTTGATAAATAATGTAGGAATCCTCATTCAAAATTATAAGCCGTGGTAAACTTGAATTGTGATGGTGATTGAAAGATTATTTAGTAAAAAGTAAGTAGTAGCAAATTACAAACTAATTACATCCACAGCATACAAGGAAAATCAATACAAAATGTTCTACAGATGGCACCTTCCTCCCGCTAGATTGGCAAAAAATGTTTAACTCAGATCCAAATTGTTGGAAATGTGGAAAAGAAAAAGGCATTTATTTTCGTACCTGTTGGACATGCCAGGAAGTGAAAAAATATTGGAATACAATTAGACAATGGATAGAAGAAATCACGAATCAGAAAATTGAATTTAATCTGGAAACTTTTTCATTAGGTATACTAACACAAAAGTGCAATAAAATAGATAGATATATTATGTTACATATATTAACAGCTGCAAGGATTTCGTACGCACAGCTCTGGAAGGAAAAAAGGGTTCCAGTGGAAGGCCTGGTTATAAAAAAAATAATAGATTGTATAGAGATGGACAGGCTAACGATGAAAATAAAAGACAGAGAAGATTCAATTTATTATAGGGCCTGGGATGCCTGGTATGAATGGTTTAGAAATAAAAATAAAATAAAATGGCAATTAGGAAAAGAATGAGGGAATATGTAAATATGTAAATATACCATGGAGAAGATTGAGATGTAAGGATAAAATATATTGATTTATAGTAAGAGTAAGATGTAATGGTAAAGGAATAAGTAAATACATATACTGAAAAATGTGAGGAGATGCAAAAGATGTCTTGATGTTGATAACAATGTATAAAGTTTTATTTTATATTTTTAAAATTTGAAAACTTAATAAAATTTATTTTAAAAAAAAGAAAGATTATTTACTAAAAAGTAGAGTTTAATTTGTGATCCTGGGAGAAAAATGTGTGATGGTTACTAGTGGTTATTATTTCCAATGAGGCATTCTTAAGGATGGTGAGATTTTTTTGCTATCTCATAGGAGCATGAAATTAAACTAAGTACATTTCAAAAGAAAGCTGCTCCTTTCTTTATCTTTATTACTGTTATTCCTTCACACTCTTCAATTGATGGGTTGGAATCATATGCCTTTCCTTTTGCTTTGATAACATTATTCCACTAGCATGATCGTCATTCATGTTTTAGCTTACCAAGGGAAGACCTCCATCAGCACCGTGGGAACCTCCACCTCTGCTTATCGACTGAGTCTTGCCACTATGTCCCGCTCCAATACTGGCACTGGAACCGTTTGGGAACAGGATAGTGAGCCTTCTCAGCAAGCCTCTCAGGATACTTTAAGCAGGACAGATGAAGAAGACGAGGAAAGTAAGTATTCGCTAACTTAGGCATGATTTTATTTATTTAGTTAATTTCTGTAGTTACCCATTTCAGTCCAGTTGACTCTGATAGGTAGTTATCAACTTACAATCATTTGTTTAACAGCAATTCAGTTACAATAGCCTTGAAAAAAGTAAGACTTATGATCTATACTTGTTCTTACAATCATCCCACCACTCCTATACAATCATGTGATGATTGGCACATTTATGGCTGGCTGCTGTGTCTGCAGCCACATGATTGTCATCTGTGACCTTTTGTGCCAATTTCCACCAAAAAATACCCATTAGGGAAGCCTTAATGATCATGTAATTGGTTTAACAACCATGGTTAAACAACCATTATAAAAATTGTTTTAAAATTGGGTCAGACTCAACTTACAACAGAAATTCCTGTCCCAATTATGGTCTCCCCCCCCCACCCATAACTTTTTTATTTTTCAATATTTTGTGGACATTGCATTGACTGGGTCACATATTTTTTAAGCAACAGTAATAATAATAATACAAATAGCTATGTGTAATTCTAATCTTCCAACTTCTACAACTTCAACAATGCTAGTCACTTTTCATAATCCATTTCTCATTTTCCCATTAATTCATTTAAACATAAATAACATTTCTTTGCGCCCTATATTTATAGTCCCTAAATATTATTATTTAATATTTTGAGAATTATTCATATTTCCACCATAACTTCAAATATTAACAATATTTAATCAATCCTGGAAGTGTATCTCAAAATTCCACACAATTGTCTTGTAGGATGTTCTGTTGAATGACATTAATAATCCAAGTCCAAGTCCAAATTAACCCAATAGTCCAAGTCCAAATTAATCCACTAGATTCCTCCAGTCTTTCAAATCCACAATCCAATAGCCAAATTTAATTAAGTTTAGTTATTTGCAAAAAAAATTTCCTTTTATAAATCTTCCAAAGGGCAAGAAAAAAAAAGGCTCAGTAAATGTTCTCAAATTATCCAAGTTGTCAACAGTAGAGTCAAGGTCAGGCCATCCTCCAGATGTTATTGGTTCTATTCTGTGTATTAGGCTTTGTGTGTGTTGAAATAACTTTCGTTAAGTATGTTGCAGCTTCTTCTAGTAGATGGCTCTCTTATCCTAAATCCAATGTTAAATAGTCTGTCAAAAATAGTTGATTTCTGATTAAATCCAGGGGGTTTAAAAATACAAATAAACCAGATAATTTCTCCCAGAAATTGCTTTTCAAATTATTTGAGCTTTTTCCAAGCTTTCTATATTTTATTAGCTTCTCTTGGGCTTCTTTCACCTCTTCGTTCTCATTTTTTTCTCTCCGTGTGTCAATTCGCTGCTATCTTAAGCTTGGGAGTGATCTTTTAATATTCTTATAGTTATTTCAAATCTTTAGAGTAGAAGTTGGTAATTATCTCACCCAGTTTCAATGCTATGTCCATACACTGCTCCAGCACAAATGTTGTGGTCCCAGTTGTCCCAGCTTCATGACTACCAAAAAATGGCTGTTGTCCCTGCTGCCATTCAGGGAGAGCTTGCTTCAGACCTAATGAGGAAATTACAGGTTCCTCGTGGTCAGCGAAGTGCCTCTCCTTCCTTCACTGCCCCCCCAAGACGACTATGACCCCATATGGTCTCCTGACAGCGGTTACCAGCTGGATTTTGTGGGGCTCAGCAGAGCCCACTATTTTCCAGCCGTTCTCACCACGATGTCAACTGAAAGCTCTCAATTATGGTCTTAAATTGAAGATTACCTGTAGTGCACATTCGGCCTCCTACTTAGTCAGGAATCTTTATGCTTAGCTGGAGTGTTCCTCTCTTCTTATATTTCCCTTGGCAGCAGTCTTCCTGCTTATTTTTCTTTGGATAGAACTTTTCCCACCATTGGGCTCCTGTGAATCTAGCTAAAAGAAAAGATGCCAGGGCATTAAGACCCAGGATGGCAGAAATCAAAGGAGTTCTCCTCTTTTCCTTAAACCAGACCTTGACTCTTCATTCTTTAGGTGACTAGCCCAAGTAAGTGTTTATCCATATACAAGTAGTCCTTGACTTATGATCACAATTGAGCCCAACATTTCTGTTCCAAAGTGAGACATTTGTTACGTGAATTTTGCCCCATTTTATGACCTTTATGGCCACAGTTGTTAAGTAAATCATTGCAGGCGTTAAATTAGTAACAGGGTTGTTAAGTGAACCTGGCTTCCCCATTGATTTTGCTTGTCGAAAGGTCACAAAAGGTCACACGACCCCAGGACATCGAAATGGTCATAAATATGAGTCAGTTCCCAAGCATCTGAATTATGATCACATGACCATGAGGATGCCGCAACAGTTATAAGTGTGAAAAACGATCATAAATCACACACACATCTGCCAAAACTGGCAGGGCAAGCCACTATAAACAGGATGCAGACATTACACTCACTTACATTGATTATGTTTCTTAGTTGGAAAATAAAACACCTGCAAACAACCAAACAAGCCAAGCCCACATGCTAAATAAACGACAGGTTATAATGGCAAGAGAGATGGAGAGTCCCTCTTGAGTCTTGGCAGCCATGACAGGCCTGGCATAGCTAGCCAAAGAAATACCTACAGAAGAAGTTTTCATCCCGACAGGCTGATCCTTGAAGGACTTTCATTCTTCCTTCTGTACAGGGCTGTCTTAACACATGGGCCTGATGGGCACTTGCCTGTGGGGCCCACAAGCATAGGGGCCCCATACTAATCTTTGTATGTTAACCCTTCAATGCACCTTGTATCATATGAATACAGCAACTGTATGGCTTACCGAATATTATTTTATAGTGTTTTTCAAGTCTCGTGTATTGTTCAAATGTTTATCATGTTGATTAGTTGTTGCTGCACAGCATGTTTTTAATGTTTCAACACAGATTTTGTTGGAAGTGCCAATAGAATAAATATATGTTTAATTTTATGGACCACTTACATTTTTATTCCTGAGAGAAGTTGTCGTAGGGGGCCCAATACACTGCTTTGCCCAGGGCCCATAATACTGTTAAGACAGCCCTGCTTCTGTATTCTTTTCAGATGATTCAGTAAGCATGCCCAGTGTGGTAAGTGAACAGGAAGCATACCTTATGGGTACCATAGGGAGGAGGCGATTCTCCAGCCATCTCTCCAGCATATCTGCACCTCAGCCTGAAGTGGGGATGTTACCCAGTCAAAGGTAATGTGGGAATGGCCTACTTTTCATTTCCTGATATTTTTCCCAAGATCAGAAATTACCAAGGTGTAATATAGCTTGCAAGTCAGAGATGTTGGGGTGAAGACCAGACAAAATAAAGCAGACCCAGTCCTGGCTTTTAACGAGGGTTTGCAAAAGAGATATATTTAGTTATCATTCCCCCAGAAATGGAGGAATACAGGAATAGTTATTCACAAACTAGTAAAGCAACAGCTTTGGATTGCAATGATTTATATTCACAATCATTTTGCAAGTATTAGAGATCCCTGTAACACCCCCCCCCCCCCAAGTTAATTAAGATAACTAACTGACATGGATTTAAACTGGTGATATATCCCTAACAGTGCTTAGGTAGATTTTTCTTAGATAGTTCTGGACAGTGAAAACACAATACAGGAGATGAAACTTTATAAAACTAGGCTATCAATTGGAAAACAAATTGGTCTGAATTCACTCTGTAGGCTCTCATGGTTGCTTTTCTCATTGCTTGAAAACAATTTTATTAGAATTTTAAAAATATCACAGAAGAGCCAAAGATCTTCTGTGGCTCATCTCCTTTGGAAACAGATATGGCTGTTTTAATTCCTCACAGAAAGCTGCTTGTTGCATTCTGCAGGCCCTCTTCCACGTCAAATCTACTACGCTGCTAGCAGTTGTCAGTCTGTTTCAAATAATTTTGGCTTTAATACAAAAGAAATCACATTTATCTTCCCTTTAATATTTTAAAAAATCAGTAAAGTTCTGCTATATATTCTACTTATAAGCTGAAAAAAACATTTTTCTGATCGTATTTGGGAGGGGGAATCATTAGAATTACAAGGATTTATCAGTTTAATTAATTTTTGATTCCCAACAACTGAGAAGTGTAATAGATAAGGTTTGAACATTTTTGGAGTGAAGTCCTGTTTATATAGCTGGATGGCTCGAAGATCCCATCACAAGAAAGCATAGACTTGCTGAGGATATTTTAATTATCTTTCCAAATATACAGTTGGGAGATCAGAGGATTGGAAGTTCTTCTAAGCCCTAGGGTTGGATAAATGTCATACTCCATATATCCTCTCCAAATAAGGCTTTTTGGCATCTCCCACCTCAATAATTAAGTTCAATGGCTGGGAAGTAAATTGGAAAGCTCAAAATGCCTGTTTATGGCTACGAAAAGAAAGATGGTTTACTACTATGAATTGTATTTTTCACTGAGACTAGATGGAAGTTAGTCTCCAAATATATTGTATAAATGTGGAGATTCATTGCATCACATCTTCTCTATGCAGGAAGCTCTTTAGACTGGAGGAAAATTCGTCTTTCAGTTTTTTTATTTGCTTCTCTTCAGTGAATTAGTGTTGAGGCCAATTTGCTCTCCTTTATTTTCTCTACTATCCTTCTGATACTTATTTTCTTTGAACACAGAGACAATTGCATGCTTTAAAAACATATTTTCTTCCTTAAATGCTTCACCTCCTTGCCCATCCTGCAGTGAACCCAATGTCCTCGATGACTCCCAGGGCCTGGCCGCTGTGGGCAGCCTCTCTAGGTACCGTGTTTACCCTACTGTATGTCAGTGTCTGTGCTGGGAACAGTCTGCTCTCTATCTTCACTGTCTTTCTTCCATCCTGATTCTCTTTTCCTCCATTTCTATTTCTTGTTCTTCACGGATGGTTAGGCCTGCAAGACAAAGGTGTAGCAACCTGAGCAAGCTGTGAGCTCTAGCTCCATCCACCTCTATTGGCAAAATAGAATTCAAAAAGCGGTGTGGAGCAAAGCTGCCAAACCATCTAGATTATCTGTTGGAGCAGTTCTTTTCTTGTCTCATTCCCATTGTATTTTTGACCATAGGAATATATGAAACATTTATCACCCATTACTAACAAATATATTTCAGGTACATGGTGGAGACTTTTAAAAACAAAGATGCTTTCAATTTGTTCATACTATTAACTACTATGTTAATCTTGTATACGCATTAGGTTAGTGTCCACATAGATTAATCATAACAATATGGCTGTGCAGAGTTAGCAGCTTGTGCTTGTCAGAATTACATTAGCTCTTTTTGTAAATGGCTTGATTACAATGCTGTTTTATATTACAGCTAGTCCTCAACCCACCACCAATTCCACCAGTCCTATTTTGGGTTTACTTACTTACAACCCAGATTCAAAGTTCTAACAGTTGGCCACCCACAGTAACATGATTAAGCTTCAGACATTTGGCAATGTGGCCCATTTATAGCCATTTGCAGAGTCCCATGGACCCATAACCAATGTTAGGACAATTCTGCCAAAAACTGCCATTTACTTCCAGTTTTCAACAAAATCACTCCCATAGCAAACCATTGTTTCACTTAACAACCATACTGTTTGCTTAACTGTGGTGTTCACTTAATGACTGTCATGACTTACGACCATGACAGGCAGGCTCCATCACAGTCGTAAATTGAGGACTACCTGTATGAAAGTGGATTATCTGGATTTTACTTTCACCTTCTAAAGAAGGCAACTATTTATTCTCAAGAAAGTGAAGGGGGGAAAAAAACCCAAGAAGAACCTTGTTTTCAGCTCTTGTTCCTTTTTGTGTATGCCTGTAATAGCTATAAATGTAATGCTTCTGGTTACTAAAGAGAGATTGCAGAAATAAGTGGATGTAATTGGTTAGTGTAATATCCTTATTGTGATTACAGCTTCAAGCATTAAAAAAACCTTAACCCATTTCCCCAGCAAAAAAAAAAGAACATGTTCTCTTGAAATCTGACATCTGGCAATGTTTTCCTTAAAATTAAAAACCCATTATAGAAAATTGTATCCGTTGTGTGAAGACTGCTCCTTCTTTAATACTTGGTCAGTCAGGCAATACCAAGCGGGATTATTGTAAATTACTTCTTTGCTTTAATTTATCATTGTTTTTAGATATTAAAAACAGGAGATTACATATCATTGGGTTTGCCACATCAATTATTCTCATAATTCACAAAGATCAATGTATTTATGTTAATTTGCCCTTGCCACACGAATCAATCTTATGGTCATGATGTGAAAATATATGTTGGAGAAAAAATATACTTTTATGTATAGAAAGTAGGAATTTAAAACATGAATCAAACATCCTGATGTGTCTGAACATGTATTAAATGAAAAAAGTGAAATAAAATAAACTTATCTGAAGCCCCATTGACTTCAGTAGCATAACTTTCTGGACAGATATATAGGGTGTTCCAGAAATAATAGGGCTGTCAAAATTTGGGAATAAATCTGAATATTTTTTTAAATTAGTAACTTTGTGCAGGAGATTATGATAATGAATTTATATACTTTGTAACTACTATATTATTTCTGTGAAATCCAATGGATAGGATTGCATTTGAAGGATTTTTTTCTAAAAAATCTATTTTTTTCCAAAAAAAAATTCTATATGGTGAACAACATGCATAGGATTAATTAGAATGGATTTTTTTTAACCATCAAGCAATAGTTGGCATTGTACAGATGATCAATTAATAAAAAGTACTTATAACTTATAAATTAGTAATATTTCATTGTATTATTAAATCAGTATGCTTAGGAATAGTACCCCCACTTATATGGAAGGTAACTACTAGGTTGCTTATGTTTACATTCCATCTTTCAATTTTTAAAATGAAATAAACAACCTGATGAGAATTTTAAAACATTAATATTGAAATATTAAATGAAAGAGAGCAACAGATGACAAAAAGTATTAAAAATTATCACCTGAATTTGGGTAGAATTAGCTGTGGGAATTTTTTTCTAGACAAAAATCTATTTTCTCCAAACTTGTTTGAAAGTTGATAATACTAGTAAAATTTAAAAGACAATATAAAGGCCCCTATATTGGATTGGCTTATGTATGGAGCAGCCCCTAAGGATATATTCAACTCAGCATCTTTGTTTTATTGTTATCCTTAGCATCATTTATTATACTATTATCTGCTTAAATTCAATTTAAAAACAAAACAAAGCAATGGCTTGCAAAGACCACAGTGACTGAATCTGAATAAGTATCTGAAGGTATGATTCTACTATATAACACTAGCTCGATAATCCTCTATAAGTATAGTTGTAACTGCTCTCTTACAAATAAGTTGTCTTCCTCAGAAACTTAAGCTGGGGAAAATGCTAAATGACAGTCATTTGCACTGTGTGCAAATATTATCATAAATAATCATAAATATCATAAATATTAAGGAGGAGTTGTTAGTTCAGTTAAGATGTTAATAGAGTGGAAGATGTTAATAGGAGCAGTTTACCACTATTCATAGCTGGTTTTCAGGTTCAGCTCTGGTTTAGAAAAAGGACCATACCACTTAGCCAGTTTATGTATTAAATTCTTTGCATTTCAAGTTTATTCAAATCCGGATAATTAATCATCAGACGTAACAATATCAATATGTGCCCCATCTTTTTCCCATTTCCACCACCTTTGGAAGTGCAAAGTATTAGTCATGGTATTAGTCAGGAGAGCAAATTATTTATTTATTTATTTAATTTATATTGCTGCCTATTTGCCCGTGGCGACTTGAGGTGGCTTACACAATGTAAAACCGTATTTAAAACAAAAAATAAAAAACAATAAAAATAACACAAAGAATCAAATAAATTAATAAAATCTTGGAAAAAATAATAATAATTAAATAAATAATCACAACCCGCCCCGACAAAAGCAGATCACACTAGCCATTTGATGGGTTCCATCCCGCTCTGGGTTCTCCAGGCCGGCTGGCAGAACCAGGTCTTCAGTGCCTTCTGAAAGAGTGCTAGAGTGGTGGTGGGGCATTCTAATCTCTGGGGGAATGATATTCCAGAGAGAGGGAGCCACCATGGAGAAGGCCCTTCTTCTAGGTCCCACCAAATATATCTCCCTCAGGGATGGGACCTGCAACATTCCCTGCCTCCCCGCTGTAATGGGTCGAATAGATGTGACCAGCAAGAGACATTCCCTCAGATAACCCAGTCCCAAGCCATGAAGGGCTTTAAAGGTGACAACCAGCACCTTGAATTGCACCCGGAAGCAAATTGGCAACCAATTCAGCTCCTGCAGGAGAGGTGACACATGTGCATACCAGGGTCTGCACAAAAGCCATGTGGGCTGCTGCATTTTGCACCAATTGGAGCTTCTGGATGCTTTTCAAGGGCAGCCCCATGTAGAGCACGTTGCAATAATCAAGGTGGGAAGTGACTAGGGCATGAGTGATTGTGAGTAGGGACCATTGGTCCAGGAAAGGGCGTAACTGATGCACAACCCACAGTTGTACAAAGGTTCTCCTGGCCATGACCGCCACCTGGTCTTCGAGTCCAGGGAAACCCCTAGATTATGCACAGGGTCTGTTGGGGTAATGCCACCCCATCCAAGACCAAAAGTGACAATTCTCCCTGAGCCAACGAACCCCAAACCCAGAGCCACTTGGTCTTGCAAGAGCTTAATTTCAACCCATTGCTCCCCATCCAGCCCTTAACAGCATCCAGGCACTGCAAGAAAGAGGACACAGCAACACTTAACTCACCAAGGGCCGAGACATACAGCTGAATATCATCAGCATATTGGTGATACTTCAGTACATGGTGACAGATGATCTCACCCAGCGGCCTCATATAAATGTTGAACAGGAGCAGAGAGAGTACCGAGCCCTGTGGAACCCTGTAAAGCAGTGGGTGAGGGCTGGATCTCTCCCCTCCTATCAACACTGACTGAGAGTGGCTGCAGAGGAAGGAAATGAACCAAGACAACACAAGGCCTCTCACTCCCATCCCCTGAAGCCACCCCAGGAGAATCCCATGGTCAATGGTATCAAAAGCCACCAAGAGGTCAAGTAGAGCAAGGATGGATGCACTATCCCCATCCCGCTCCCTCCAGAGATCATCCAAAAGTGCAACCAATGCCGTTTCTGTCCCAAATCCAGGCCTGAATCCTGACTGGTAGGGGTTGAGATAATCCGTTTCATCCAGAAACCACTGGAGCTCTGCATGACCACCTTCTCAACAACCTTCCCCAAAAAGGAAAGATTGGAGACAGGTCGGAAATTATCCAACCGGGTAGAGTCCAGCGATGGTTTCTTAAGAAGAGGGCAGACCACAGTCTCCTTAAAGTGCTGGGGCACCGTCCCCTCCTGTAGAGAAGCATTAATCACCGCCAGAATCCACCCACCTGTCATCTCCTGAGAAGCTTTCACAAGCTGGGAGGGACATGGGTCTAAAACACAGGTGCTTGTGCGCATACTTCCTAGGATCCTGTCCACTTCCTCAGGAGGAACAGGGTCAAACCGTTCCCAGATAACAAGGCAAGAACTTGCCTCAGGAGCTTCCACCAGACCAGCAACCACGCCGGCATCTAACTGGGAACCAAGTGGAGTGATTTTGTCTTCCAGAAAATCCGCAAATTCCTCAGCTCGCCCCTTCAGGTGGACCTCAATCTCCTCCTTCCCTAGGAGGAGACGGCTCACCTTAAAGAGGGTCACTGGGTGATTATCTGCAGACATTGCTTACTTGATTGTTGGTCTGAAGTTGACCTTGGAGTTAATCTATGCTGATCTGAGTGCTGATTACTGGTGAAGAGGTGCTGGAGTCTTTTTCTCTTTAGGGCTGGTTGATTGTCTCCTTTGCCTAGTCTATAGATGTTGTTAATGTGACAAAGAGTTGGTCCTTGATCATCAGAAGGATCTGATACCAAGGCAATGATCAGATAAACAATACTTGAACCCAGGCCAAGAAAGTAATTTGGGAGAACACCTCAGACACAAACAGTCCCCCCAATTCTCCTGAAAGTAAAAGAGGGAGGAAAGATAGTATTCAGACTTGCAAGATTGGTGGCAGCCATATCAGGTATACCAGACTAAGAAACACTTTGCAGATCTAAGATACTTTTATTACTGCTTTATTACTTTTATTATAACAGCTTTAGTATCAGAATTCTGCAGCTCTGGTCAGGTATCTAATACATGTGCATCAATTCAATTTTCCATATAGTGAGTGCGGTATTACTACTGTGCATTTTCATCATAGATATTATTTTCAGTTTGCTGGCTACTATTAGAGAATTTTAAAATCTTGGAAAAATTTTGTATCAGTTTGTATTGTCTTTCATAATAGTCTGGTTTCAAGTTTTCATATTGCTATTTTCTTAATTGAAGAAATATGGCCTGGCTGATTAATTTTGTTCCAAGACTATTTGTCACATTCAGCCCAGATTTCTCTTAGGCTTGATTATCACTTATTATTAATTAGTATCCACCTGGAGTGGAGAGGAGGCCTACCTTAAAGCTAGGAGAAATAGATGTAGAATTCTTCGTGTGCCTTATGCATTGACTCGCCGCGGCATGTTTATGGAACAGATGCTGCCAAAGTATTGCAAAATGATGGCATTTTATATTTTTCTTATTTTCTAAAAACCAATAAATATAATAAAACATCTGATAATAAATCTGATAATAAACAGCCAGATTGTTCTAGTTACTGAGCTATCAAGCTAGAAACCAGGAGACTGGGAATGCTAGTCCCGCTTTAGGCATGAAAGATATAGCTGGGCAACTTTATGCCAGTCGTTCTCTCTCAGTTCAGCTCACCTCACATGACGTTCATACTTCTATTGCTTATGAAATGGTTACATTACAAATAGGGAGATAGAGCAGGGAGACTAACTAAAGAGGCCAAAAGCATAAAAATAATGCATGCTATCATAGGAATTTGTTTTGAAGAATATTAAATTGTATATAGGCTTTTACTTAATGGCATGGGTAAAGGTTGAATGATATGCATTTATCCATTAAAAAGCAATCTTCTGGTTTGCAATTAGGATAGGAATTGATTGTCTTCCTAATATCATTTTCTTTCATTAAAATGCTGGCAAGAAAGCAAATAGATTAAGAGATCTAGGTTTTTTTTAAAAATGTAAATATCCACTTTTGGGATCTAGTTTTTAATATACACAAAGTTTAAAAATAATTGCTGTAGTAAGATATTCCTGACTATTTCATTATGAAAGTATATGAACTCCTTTTATAATTTGTTACATCCGTTTTTTAAAGAATCAAAATATGCAATTGCTTTTTGTGCCTAATTTTGTGCCTAGTATTGATTGTGAAAGCTCTGTATAAGACCTTACTATTTAGGGGACATTTTTCGAAACTCTATTAGCTCTTTAATTCCTTCACAGAGTTTAAAAGTGGGGTATAAATAAGATGATAAATAAATAAATCCCAATTATTTTTTTCTGAGGTGTGCTTATTTAATATGACTTGAAAGTGCAAATATATGTTTAGTGTGGTAACTTTTTCCCTAAGTCCTGTGCCAATCCTGTGAGTTAAACCTTTGTCAACTGTGTTCATCATTCATTTTGTTGTGTATTGAACTCCAATTATTTAAAACTATGGCATACCTATCAAATCTAATTACAAAGAAAAAAATTAATATTTAACATCTGCAATACAGTGTTTAAAGCTAAGGCTTTAAAATGGCATCCTCATTATTGTCCTCCCTTGATCTGTTATGTCAAAGAAGGGAGAAAATTGTGGAATGGAAGTCATCATTCCTTGGCTAAAAATAAACTTCAGACAATGATAGGATCTTCAGTGCCATTACTCTTCCTATATAACTTAAATAGTGTCTCATAGCCTTCAAAGATGGTACTGTATCTTTGAAGTGACTGTGTCATTATTGTTTAACAGCATTTGCAAATAATTCTTTCTCTAGTCTGTACTATTCTGTAGTCATGCTCACATTCTTGACACTTACACAGGGTAGCGAGTGTGCAGAGTGAACCTGGACACCACAATCTCCTTCTTCAGCAACCATTAGGGAGAAAAAGAGGTCTAAGACAGGTGAGTTCAGAACAAGGTTGTACTCAATTGGATGAAAAAAATCTATATAACTTGTTAAGGGAATTTGTTAAGAGATTTTATATTAAGGAATTTTGTGGACTTTCTGAAACAATAATGATTTCTGAATTAGGGCATGATATGAATAGATGGGAGGAAAATACTGATGTAAGTATTTGCAAATCTCAGAATTTCCTTATCTAATTCAATTGCACCCATGCTTTCTAGCTAAGGAGGCCTCTGTTATCACGCCAGAAAACCCAAACTGAATCTCACAGCCGTCACGGAGCACGACTTTCAACAACACGTAGAAGCATACAGCCCAAAACAAAATCAACTGGTGAGGAAACATTCATAGTATTCTAAGTTTTAAAAAGTTACTGGTTTCCACCAGTGGTGGGATTCAAATTTTTTTTCTACTGGTTCTGTGGGCATGGCTTGGTGGGCGTGGCAGGGGAAGGATACTGTAAAATCTCCAGTCAGAGGTGGTATTTGCTGGTTCTCCGGACTACTCAAAATTTCCACTACCGGTTCTCTAGAACTGGTCAGAACCTGCTGAATACCACCTCTGGTTTCCACATATATTAATGCCAGGAGTAGGGAGGAGGCTACCGGGATTGCATTATCTGCATGCTTCGCTTTTGCTATAACAATGTGGGATTTAGGGGGGGGGGGGGCTATTAGATTAGATTAACAGAATTGGAAGGGACCTTGTAGATCATCTAGTCCAACCCCCCGCCCAAGCAGGAGACCCTACACCATTTCTGACAAATGGCAGTCCAATCTCTTTTTGAAAGTCTCAAGTGATGAAGCTCTCACAACTTCCGAGGGCAAGCTGTTCCATTGGTTGATTGTTCTCACTGTCAGAAAGTTTCTCCTTGTTTCCAGGTTAAATCTCTCCTTGTTCAGTTTCCATCCATTCCATCCATTCCGTCTGGCCTACAGGTGCTTTAGAAAATAGCTTGACCCCTTCCTCTCTGTGGCAGCCCCTCAAATATTGGAAGACTGCTATCACATCTCCCCTTGTCCTTCTCTTCACTAGACTAGCCATGCCCAATTCCTACAACCGTTCATCGTCCCCTCATCATCCTGATTGCTCTTCTCTGCACTTTTTCTGGAGTCTCAACATCTTTTTTGTAATGTGGTGAACAAAACTGGATGCAGTACTCTAGATGTGGTCTTACTAAGGCTTTATAGAGTGGTATTAGTACCGCTCTTGATCTTGATTGTATCCCTCTGTAAATGCAACTTAGGATTGCATTATCTTTTTTGATGGCTGCTGCACACTGCTGGCTCATATTTAGCTGGTTGTCCACTAAGACTCCAAGATCCCTCTCACAGTTACTGCTATTGAGCCTGGTTTCACCCAGTCTATATGTGTACTTTTGGTTTTTCTTGCCTAAGTGTAGGACTTTACTTTTCTCTACATTGAATTTCATTTTGTTAGATATGGCCCAGTGTTCAAGTCTGTCCATCTGGATCTTGAGCCTATCTTCTAGGGTGTTAACTATTCCTGCCAGTTTAGTATCATCTGCAAATTTGGTAAGTTCCCCTTCTATTCCCTCATCTAAGTCGTTAATGTAGATATTGAAGAGTACTAGGCCTAAGACGGAACCTTGTGGCACCCCACTGCTTACTTCCCTCCATGTAGACTTAGATCCCCTAAGGACTACTCGTTGAGTATGGTTTGTCAGCCAGTTGCGAATCCATCTGGAGGTGATTCTATCTATCCCACTTTTTTTCTAGCTTCCCAAGAAGTAGGTTGTGGTCTACTTTGTCGAATGCCTTGTCGAATGTCTAAGTATATTATGTCCACAGTATTTCGTTGGTCTACTAATTTAGTCACTATGTTGAAAAATGAAATAAGATTGGGTTGGCATCTATTTTTAGCAAACCCGTGCTGACTGCTAGTTATTATTTTACTTGTTTCTAGATGTTGGCAGATCTGGTTTTTTTTAATTATCTTTTCTACTATCTTCCTGGGTAATTTTTTTATAAAAGTTTTTTATTTTTATAACAACAACAAAAGACAAACATATAAAACCTTATTTCTGTTCCACAGTGTGTCAATTGGGTACATATTTCTTCGTGCACAAAATAATATTATCATACAGATTTAACTTGTATATGTTTATAATCATTCTAATCAGTATTTTATATCGCATATATCTCTTATTCTATTACCCTTAGCTTTATAATCATTGACTTTCAATAATATATTTCAAATTCATTTTCTTACTCTATCTAACTCATCTATTTATCAATAACAATATATTATACTATACTTATATAATTCAATTCTTTACTCTTCTATCCAGCCATTCATAAAATAAATTCCAAA
Organism: Notechis scutatus; assembly: GCF_049901735.1. Classification (NCBI taxonomy): domain Eukaryota; kingdom Metazoa; phylum Chordata; class Lepidosauria; order Squamata; family Elapidae; genus Notechis; species Notechis scutatus. The sequence continues at coordinate 167,083,127 of NC_142009.1, read as the reverse complement.
TTTTATAAGTCTTTTTCTTCTTGTTCTCTAATCGTCATTGTCAATCTACTCATTTCTGCACATCCCATTATTTTCTTAATTATTTCCTCCTCTGTCAGAATTTTTTCATTTCTCCAATTTTGTGTAAATACAATCCTAGCTGCTGTTAATATATTAATAATCAAATACGTTAACTCTTTGTTATAACCCTCAGGCAGAATTCCCAGCAAAAATGTCTCTGGTGTTAAGTCTACATGTATTGATGTTAGGCTGATTGGTCTGTAGTTTCCTGGGTCTGTTTTTCCCCCCCTTTTTTGAAGATGGGAACTACATCTCTTTTCCAGTCCTCTGGTAGTTCCCCGGTGCTCCAGGATTTTTGAAAGATGTGGTGCAGTGGTTCTGAGATAACCTCTGCCAGTTCCTTTAGAACTCTGGGATGTAATCATCAGGTCCCGGCTATCTTGAAAGATAGGCTTCCTCTTAGCCAGTTCTAGCCTGACACCAAGGTTGCTGAATCCTGGGAATGAACTACTATCAAGCTAATGTCAAAACACCCAGGGGTGGGATTCAAATTTTTTAACAACCGGTTCTGTGGGCGTGGCTTAGGTGGTGGGTGTGACTTGGTGGACATGTGAATGGGTGGTCATGGCTTGGTGGTCATGTTATTGGCTGGATGTGGCCAACTCAACATCACTCACATCGAGGCACGCATCTTCTTGCCTGGCCTGTCAAGACTGGGGATGCTGCAACAGTCATGTGAAAAATGGTCATAAGTCACTTTTTTCAGTGCCATTGTAACTTTAAATGGTCACTCCACACAAGCAAAGTACCAGCAAAGGAAGAAAAAAAACACTCCAGAGATGTTCCTGAGACAGGAAGTCTAGTCCTGCCAAGAATGTAATAAGGGTTAATGGAGAGGCAGTTTCTGTAAGCAACACCAGAATGTTTCCTTCCTGCCTTCCTTACAGGATTAGGCCAGTAATTTCTTCTAACAACCGGTTCTCCAAACTGCTTAGAATGTTAACAACCGGTTCTAGCGAATAGGTGTGAACTGGTAGAATCCCACCCCTGAAAACTCCTATGTAGCATTGTCCTGGCTACTGGTGTACTGGTGAAAGCAGGGTGGGGTTTGGATTGCGAAAAATATTTTAATGCTTTGTGTGGGAACTTCAGATTCCACCTGACTTCTCTACAATTACTTTCTCTCTGTAAAAGTTCATTTTGATAACTAATTTCAGAAGACATGCTTTCCTGAGGGAGTAGCTGAGGCAGGTCCTTACATTAAAATTGATACATTGAAATTAATGTATCAGTCATTCATTCAATTAATTAATGACTATGAAATATCTTTGCATGATCCTAACACTCTATAAAAACCTAGGTCAAAAATCATAAATTCAGTACATGACAAAAATATTTTACACTAGGAATGAAAGTCTTCTCTGTTTCAAATTAACATGTAACTAAAATTATATTATTTATAATATAATAAATTTGTTATTTATTCATGAAATTTATTTATTCATGCAGTAGATTCCCCATATCCATATTAAGCCTCTTCAAGGAGAACTTATTTTCTACAGGTAGTTCTCACAACAAAGGGCTGATCTGCACAAGCTTGACCCAACCAAAGTATAGGCTTATTGAGAGAATCTAAAAGCAGAAACACGCCTTTTTGTACTCTTCCTGCACCCTGTGCACCAGGGAGGCAACTTCTGCCTGTTTTCTGCTCTAAGTGAAAAGTAGCTTTCTGACTTATGTCAGTTCAAGTGACACTAGCAGGTCCATCTGTTGGCTCTTTTTCTCTTTCCAAAGTCACTGCTGGAACAGTGAAACCGCAAACCTATCTTGGTTTCCAAGCTATTTTTTTTAAGAGTTTTTATTTTTTTTAAAACAAACATAAACATACAAAACATAAAAACATAAAACCATCTTCCATTTTATATATATACAGTGTGTCGGTTGGTTACAAATCTTTTGTGCTATCCTTTTATAGTCATTACAGTTTATATCAATTTTCGCATTGTCAAACGAACATATGCTTATATATTTATTAGTTATTAATCATCCATGACTAAACTATTTATTCCATCATTTTATATGACATATTCCAAATTTTATCTTAAAAAATATATTATATTTTCAACCAATGGTTATATATGTCTATATTATGTTTTATATCAATCTATTAAATTTCTATCACAGAATTATCTAGTCTATTGCATTACCATGTCTTTTTGTCCAACCATTGTTAAAACAAATCCCGTATCATATAAAATTGTTTATCTTCTTGTTCTCTAATTTCAAATGTCAATTTACTCATTTCAGCACAGTCCATACTTTTCTTAATAACTTCCTCCTGTATAGGTATTTTATTGTTTTTCCAGTTTTTAGCAAATGCAATCCTAGCCCCTGTTAATATATTTACAATCAAATATTTCAACTCTTTGTTGTATATTGTATATTTCTGGTATAATTCCCAGGTTATTTCTGGTATAATTCCCTGGTTTAAAGTCTATATGTTTTTTCCAAGTTGTTTTAATCAAGTGACTTTAACAAGAATTTTATCACTTGCCCTTTCTATGCAAGTGACAGAAAAAACGGATGTGGTGTTTTCTTTTTTCTTTTTGTCCTTTAACTTTTCCAGGATAGGTAAAGAAACAGAGGAATCCACCAACCACAATAACTGTTGTAACCATTACAGCACCAGATAGAATACTAGGCCATTACCAGGACGTAAACAGAGTAAGGGGATCAAATCTGAAAAGGGGTTTCTGAAATTGGCAAAATTTCTACCTGGCTTTATGCACATTAGACAAGCAGTGTAGAAATGGCCAAAGAGAGGGATCTGTCTCGTATATAATTTATATGGCTCACCCTCCCATCATTTTTACAAATGAAATAAACCCTTCTCTACATGAATTTTAAATTTTCCAGCATTATTAGCTTCAGCTAGAGTTCTACAGTCTTCACAAATCAGAAGAGCTCAGAATCCACTAGCAACTAGCACTATATTAACTGGAAATGTTTTTGAGGATTTTGAGGGTATTTATTTACATATTTTAGAGTTTGTGTTGCTTTTCCTTAAAATATCGGGGTTTTGTAAATCATCATACAAAAATAAATGGGTTATAGGGAGCTAGCGATGCATTTTATTTGGATGAAAAGTATAATGTGTTGTTATTATTTCTATTTTTGGGTTCTTTTGTTTTGTTTTTGGTTATTATTTTGACTGGTAGCTACTCAGGGGCAGTGCACACCCCTATTGTCCAGTCTTATAAAAGAAAGAGCAAGCCCTTATTGGCTGACAGTGTTTTGTGAAAGCTGTAAACTCAAAAATGCTAAGAGTATTTTAATACATATGCTAAGAGTATTTTAATGTTCAAATAAATCTGCAGTATGGAAGATAATCTGGAAAATTAAATTTGCTTAAAGTGTGTTGTGGAGGGTTACATGACAGAAGAGCTGGCGGTGTCTTTATTTATTTGCAAGTAGGATGCCCACTGGATAGTGGCATATGCATACAAATATGATTATAAGGATGATCTATTAAATGGGTACGCAAATGTCTGTGAGAGAACTTCTCTTAGATGTGTTAGCTCTACAGGATCTCTTATCCTTAATCTTTCTTTTGAATTTTTGCCTTTTCCTATCTGTACCCTTTGCCTATCTGTACCCTTAATGTAGCTATTTCTCTCCACTCTTCCCTTAAATCTGATTTGGCTGTAGCCCATCTAATTCCTTGGGACCTGTGAGCCCTCTCAATATTTTGTTTCAATTTTATCTCACTGGAAATTCATGAAATCATCATCTCTGCTGGCCACAGCCTCTCCTTTCTAAGAATATTCCAGGGAAGGGAATGGGAAAGCTTTGGCATTATTTTCCAGCTATCTAAAAAAAAAAAGTTTTAGTATTTATAAAAAAGAGAAAAGTTGAAAAAGATTTGTTAAGAATGTAGATGAACAAAAAACTCTGACAGGTGCCAAATGTCAGCCTTCAAGATTTTCTCCCTTTGCTTTGCATCTTTCGGCTGTCATAAGTAACGGGGGGAGGGGGGGAATGGTTGTGGGAAGTAAGCTGGAGGTGTTACAAAGCAGAACTGTATAAACTGGGGGGGGGGGGATACATTCTTGCTTAGGTTTCTATCCTATGCTATGTGCAGCTCCAACCCTTTATCAAACTTTGTCAAGGTCAACGGACAGAAGCCTCATCACCACCTGGAGATGCCCACATGATGATCTACACAACTTTTAATTGGATGAGCCAATTGAACTATTGAGGGTGGGAACGTTGCCATTACTTTGAATGTGTGATTTACGCGCCCATTTTCTCAGATTCAGAATTCTTTTGTTGCTACCACTTGATTTCCAGTAAAAGATATCTTTTCTCAGTTTAATGGAGTCTAAGTATTTCTTTCTTGGATTTTGAATGGAGCACCAGCTGACATTATTCTGAATCTCCACATTACCATCCCACCCGGAGAATTAATAAATTTTCTTCCGAGGGGGTCTGAACACAATGTCAAATCCAGCCAGTGACCAAGAAGATCTGGGAGCAACTGGAGGACAAGATTCTCTGCTGCTAGAGGAAGCAGGGGAAGCCGACTTGTTAGCAGAACTAAATCTTGGGGAAAAACCAGCTGTAAAACCCAAATGGTCCCTGGGAGTCGGTTGGAAGGATCCTGAGGAAAAGCCTTCTCCAGGAGTGACCACTACCCGTCGGTGTGGAAGAGAGGAGCCATGGCAAGAGAAGAAAAGAAAGAATTTTTTACTAACTTAAGCCATGCATCTTCTAAATGAAGCTATCGGAGAACCTCAAACTGATCAAAGGTATGAGGGAGAGGAGGGGGAGGCAGCCCCAGCCAGAAGAATCAGAGCAGCCACCCCCATAAATCAACCTGGGCTAGCGCAACAGGCAGCAGCAGCCCAGGGGCCCCCAGCGGGAGGAGTAATTGCCAGAAGAAGTAGAACTCCAAAGGTGCCTCTGTTGGAAGTAAAATATGGAGGGGATCCCAAGGAGTTAGGATTCTTCCTGGCACAAGTCTGGAGCCATATGGAGGAATATGGAGGGGATTTTTCCTCAGAAGCAGCCAAAGTTAGATGTGTTACCAGGGCTCTGGAGGAAACAGCTGCAAAGTGGATGGTGACTTTGCATAATGATAATGCCCCTCAGCTGATGAATTATGACCTGTTCATGACTGCGCTGCGGGCCAGGTTTGAAGACCCACTTGCTGAACGTAAGGCCAGAATTAGGATGAAGACCATAAATCAGGGGCAGAGATCAGTGGATGACTACACCCAGGAATTTAGAGAGCTGGCGTGTCATATTCGAGGCTGGTCCCAGGGAACCCTGATAGAAGCTTTTAAAGATGGGTTGAATGAAGATGTATATCAAAGCTGTATTGCCAGAAGAGACCCCAGTGAGCTGCAGCTGTGGTACGTGCTGGCAGCAGAGGTGGAAATTGATCTGACCCGAAACAGACATGGGGGGGGGTTGGTTGGAGCAAGTCCTCCCCCACCAGCCCTCGAGAAGCCTTAAAACCTCAAAAGGGAGGAATGGCGGCAAAACGCAAGACTACTGCTTGCTTCCGATGTGGGAAGGAAGGTCACCGGGCTGCAGATTGCCGTGCCAAGCTAGAACCAAAGGGGGCGCCAGGAGGAGGAAGAAAACCTGAAAAAAACCCAGCAAAGCCTCGCGAAACGGCGCTTAAAGCAGAGGAGGTTGTAGAGATCACCCCTCCGAAAGGAGAGGAGCTGGGAAGTCCAACATCTTCTGAAGAGAGTGAATCCGAATCGGAAGACAACTTACTCGTAAGTCCAAATAAGGGCCCTATGACCATTCCAGTGAGATTAAGGGTACCCACATTAGGAGCTAGAAGAGTTGCGGTCATTTATCGATAAGAATTTGGAACGTGGTTTCATCCAACCCGCTAGACCCCGGGTAGTAGCCCCAGTATTGTTCCATGAAAAGAAAGATGGCTCCCTTAGTTTATGTGTTGACTACAGAAACCTGAATGCTATTTCAGTGGAGAACGTGTACCCCCTCCCCTTGATGAAGGATATGTTGGCCCACTTGGCCAAAGGGAAATTTTTTACAAAACTCGACTTGAGAGAAGCATACTTCCAGGTTCGAATTAAGGAAGGGGATGAATGGAAAACTGCTTTTAACTGCCCAATGGATTGTTTCCAATTCAACATTCTTCCATTTGGCCTACAGGGGGCCCCTGCAGTATTCATGCAAATGATCAATCAGGTGTTGCATGAACATCTATACAAAGGGGTGTTGGTTTATCTTGATGATATTCTTATCTACACGGAGACTCGTGATGAACATGTGAAACTAGTGCGGTCAGTTCTGGAAAAACTTCGAGCTGCTGACCTGTGTGCAAAGTTGTCCAAGTGTGAATTCCACCAGGAAAAAATTGACTATTTAGGTTATCGCATCTCACATGATGGCATAGAAATGGATCCGGGGAAGATTCATGCCGTTTTGGAATGGGGCTCTCCCCGCACCAGAAAACAACTTCAAAGTTTCTTGGGATTCGCTAATTTTTACCGTCAGTTTATCCCTGCTTTTGCTAAGATTGCAATGCCTATCACAAATCTCCTAAAAACCAAAGGGGAGGTAAAACCGAAGCCAAGGAAACCCCTGGAGTGGTCCATGGAATGTCAAGCCGCTTTTGAGAAGCTGAAATGACTGTTTGCTGCTGAACTAGTACTCAAGCACCCGGACATGGATGCTCCTTTTGTAATCCAAGCCGATGCAAGTGACGTAGCAGTCGGGGCGGTGTTACTACAAGCAAACGAGACAGGGACTCTGCAACCATGTGCATAGACTTCCCGTAAACTAACTGAAACCGAAAGGAGATGGGCCATCTGGGAAAAAGAAGCTTTTGCAGTTCGTTGGGCTCTGTTAACTTGGAGGCATTTCTTAGAAGGGGCAAAACACTCATTTGAGATGTGGATGGATCATAAAAATTTGGAAGCTTTGGAAACACCTAGGAAGCTGTCTCCCAAGCAAGTTCGCTGGGCGCAGTACTTTAAGCGCTTTAATTTTTTATTGAAGTACATTCCAGGGGAGAAGAACTTCATGGCGGATGCTTTATCTAGATTACCTCAATATAATAGTGCTCGCCAAGAAGTGGTACAACCGATTGTCCCAACAAAACAGTTGGCAGCTCCAGTGGTTACCAGAGCCCAGAAAAAGAAGGAGGTTAATTTATCAAATGATTTGACTGCACAGTTAAGAGATGCTCTAAAACTTGATGATTGGTTCCTTGCTCACTCAAATAACTGTACAGTTAGAGATGGATTGGTATGGGTGGGGGCCAAATTATATGTGCCAGCGAAGCTGAGAAACTAAATATTACAGCAAGCTCATGACTCTAAAGCCGCTGGTCATTTTGGATTCGTGAAAACCTTACACTTGGTTAAAAGGCAATTTTAGTGGCCTACCTTGAAAAAGGACATTGAGACTTATGTAGCTAGTTGTCCTATCTGTGCCTCAGCCAAACGGCCTCCTGGTAAACCAGCAGGCTTACTACAAAATGTAGCTAGACCAACGGCTCCATGGAAGGAAATCTCTATGGATTTTATAGTGGAATTACCTGAAAGTGGGGCGAATACAGTTATTTGGGTAGTAACTGATTTGTTTTCCAAACAGGTACATTTCATACCTTGTCCGAAAATCCCATCTGCAAAAACGTTGGCTAAACTGTTTATTTTACATATCTACAGGTTACATGGGGTTCCTGAATGCATAATCTCAGACAGGGGTGTCCAGTTTACCTCAAACTTTTGGAAGGAGTTCCTGAAGTTATTGGGCTCTGCCCAGGGCTTAAGCTTCGCCCACCACCTACAAACCAATGGGGCTTGTGAGAGGACTAACTCGGTATTGGAACAATATCTTCGATGTTATAGGAATTATCAGCAAGATAATTGGGCTGACCTATTGCCATTCGCTGAGGTGGCATATAATAATTTGGTACATAGTAGTACTGGGTTTACTCCATTTAAAGTGGCTTCGGGGCAAGACTTTGTACCCATATCCAAGCTTCCACAGGAGAAACCTAACCTTCAATCATTAGATGAATGGATAACACAGCTCCAGCTTACCTGGCCGGTTACCTGTAAAGCATTAGATGGTGCTCATCAAGCTCATAAAAAATTTGCAGATAAAAAGAGAACTCCACAAAAACCATATCAAGTGGGTGACAAGGTCTTTTTATCCACCAGATATTTGCAGACCACACAAAAGTCAAAAAAGCTTGTACCTAAGTATGTTGGACCTTTCTCAATTGAACGAATTGTGAACCTTGTGGCAGTCCAACTGAAATTACCAAAAACTCTTCGACGGATCCACCCTGTTTTCCACGTTAGTTTATTAAAACCTGAACATACCTCCAACTTGAGACCAACTCAGGTTGATCCCCCGTACCATTGCTAATTGAAGGTGAACAACATTTTGAAGTTAAAGAAATTTTGGATTCTCGAAAACGAAGGGGTCGACTCCAGTATTTGGTTGCTTGGAAACATTTTCCTCCCTCCCAGGCTGAGTGGGTGAATGAGAAGGATGTTAGAGCTCCTACACTTATCAAGGCATTTTGTACTAAATATCCTGATAAACCCTAAAAAATTAGTATGTTGCTGTTACATGTATATTTTCTATTACCTTCTATTTTTATCTTTTTTAGGACTAACGTCTCTTTTCTAGGAGGGCCAAATGTCAGCCTTCAAGATTTTCTTCCTTTACTTTGCATCTTTCAGCTGTCATAAGTAATGGGGGGAGGAGGGGGGAATGGTTGTGGGAAGTGAGCTGGAAGTGTTACAAAGCAGAACTGTATAAACTGGGGGGGGGGGGGGTACATTCTTGCTTAGGTTTCTATCCTATGCTATGTGCAGCTCCAACCCTTTATCAAACTTTGTCAAGGTCAGCAGACAGAAGCCTCATCACCACCTGGAGATGCCCACATGATGATCTACACAACTTTTAATTGGATGAGCCAATTGAACTATTGGGGGTGGGAACGTTGCCATTACTTTGTATGTGTGATTTACGTGCCCATTTTCTCAGATTCAGAATTCTTTTGTTGCTACCACTTGATTTCCAGTAAAAGATATCTTTTCTCTGATTAAAAGAGTCTAAGTATTTCTTTCTTGGATTTTGAATGGCGCACCAGCTGACACCAAGCAGATTATCCCTGATTATTTGTTTCTTTGATTGTATTTCTATTTCTGCGGTCTCTCTCTCTCTCTCTCTTTCTTTCTTTCTCTCTCTCTCTCTCTCTCCCTCCCTCCCTCCCTCCCTCTCATAAATTATGTTCATAGATTGCATTCCATCCAGTGGTAGGATTCAGCACTAGTTCGGGTGAGCCAGTTACCACCACCCCGCCCCGGTTATTAAAATGGATCCTGGGTGCTACACTTCAATGGAGAAATCGGCAATGGAGCGGCCAGTACAAGGAAAGGAGAAGGCTGCTTTCCCTCCTCCTTCTCCCTGCTCCTTTCTCCTTCCCTTGTGATGGCCACTCCATTGCCCAGGATCCATTTTGATAGCGGGGAGCGATGGCGTAATTTAACAACCAGTTCACGCAGGGTCAGGTTGGCCGTTGTGGGATGCTTGTCCCGCATGTGCGGCAGAGCTGGAAGACGGGGTTGGGCAATGCATCCCATGACCTGACCCTGGGTGAACTGGTTGTTAAATTATTTGAATCCCACCACTGATTCCAGCCATACAAATATTTCCCTAATAGTTTTAAATATAGACACAATTATGCATAAATAAATATAATAGAAATCACAGCAGCAGCAGCAGATAGAGGCAATGTTGTATGTAATTCTGTACCCTGGCCTTCCAGACCACTGACTTCAAGCAATTGTACGCGGAAGATACATAGAGACTTGTTGCTGTGAACAGGTGGGGTCCTTAAAGTTCTGTGAAATCCCCAAGGTCCAAAATATGGCAACCTCTAACTAAATGAACATTTCAGTTTCAAGGAAGTTCCTGGTATCAATTTCAATTTGGGATGGGAGGTTTGATGTAAATCTATTTAGGTAGTAGTTTCAGGAGCTCCCTTTTAAGATTAGCAACTACTTTTGTTAATATAATGATGACACATATTCAGATTCTTTTTTTGATCCTTGTGTATCTATTGCTGCTTATTACTTGCAGTGGATCAAAAACGATCTGTAACCTTCACTGAAGCTCAGTCAGAAGCATCATCTTCAAAATCTGATCCTACACCTATTCCAGCCCAGCAGCTACAGTGCAGCAAAAGGATCAGCCCTGCAGAAGGTAGCAAGCAAGCAACCAATAAATCTGTTGTGAAGTCATCACCCACTATTATTGTGGCAGGTCTCCATAGTCAAATCTCTTCTCACCAGGTAATTTAATAAAGCAGAAAAGCATGCTTGCTATTTCCAATGGAATATGCCCTTTAATGGTTGCAACTACAGTTTGTACCATATTTTTCTTTACATGTTAGCCTTTGGTTTCTCATATAGTATTAAGCACAGTGTATCTTTCTAATCTCTTATTCCAGCTATAGACAAACGTATTGCTATCTGGATGTTCTGTCTTACAGTTCCCACAATTCCGTCGCCTTATGGACTTATGGGAATTGAATTGTCATCTGGGAAACTCTGGTGGCAGTTTAGAGTTTCTATACCACAAATAACTGTATGTGTAGCCTTATTAGTTGGGTACTAGGTTCAAATTGGAAGTGCTGCTGCTGTACTGATCTCCCTGCTGTTCAGTGGTAGCAGTTATTCAATCTCATTCTGGATCAGCAGTGGATTTTAAACATGTTTTTAATAGGAATGGAATCAGAGGTGGCCTGGCAGTTCATAGCTCCCACGACAATGGAACCAGTACCTGATCTTCCAGGGCCAACTTATGCAATAGACCATATGCTAGAGCTAGGATATCTGATTCAGGATAAATGTAATGTGAGCTGAGGTTTGGAGATGTTGCAATCTGTCTCCTGTCATGATCAGATCACTCTGTGCTGTATCCAGGGTTACTAAACTCTGCAGGGAGGATGGGTCTATTCAATTAGTCCATCAAATGGGATAGCTATTCTTGGCTTCCAGAGGTACTTGCGATGTTGCTTGGGCTGTAATGGGAGTTCCACAAAAATACGATTTGCCTGCTAGACTAGAAAGAAACAACAGTTTTGGACAAAACTGAGCAACCTTTCCTAGTTCAGAGTGCAAAGGAGCTCCTGAAACAAACCAGGAGAATCTAGAGCAGAATGAATCAGGCTGAAAATGTACAAGAACTCATGTTCTAGCCCAGTGCTTCCTGGTTAAATTATCCCAAATTGGATAAGTGTTTTTTCTTTGAGTAACAGCACAAATGATGCTGGAAAGTATAGAAAGTAAATATCATTTTACTAATTTGTAAGCATTTTAATAATACCTAATCTGAATGTTGTTTTGATGCAGATATAATAAACTTATTGCATGTATTGAATGTTATTTGGCGTTTATGCATAACCAAAGCAGATGTATGAAAACAAAATTTCATATTTACCTGACATAACATTACCATACTGCAGATTTCCTTTCTTTTGAAATATAAGGAGTCATTTTCTTATATGGAATAAAAAAGGGAAAACTCAAATAGAATTATTTTGTATTAAATGTTGAATGTGCCTTGATTGACTGACTGATTGATTATATTTATAGCTCACCTTTTCTTCAGGAGCTCAAGGAAGTATACATGGCTCCACCTTATCAGCCCAACAGCCCTGTGAGGTAGGTTATTGTGGACTCTGGGGAGTTGAATATATATCTCCCAGGATAGCTAGTTTTTAAAAATACATAAACATGAGAAATGTGTACTAAGTGAACGGGAATACTTTTAAAAAACCCAGAACAGGTTGGAATTTACAGAGTATTCAAACATTATTAATAAAGAAGCTCACTTAATATTATATAAAATGATAGCATAGTTTTTTAATTACATGTCTTTAAAATCTGTTTTGTAAAGTGACTAATAACTTCTTTTGCTTTTTGCCATAAAGGATTTGTTGGAAGGCTAAATGACTATTAATGATAAGCATGTCAAATCAAAATTGGAGAGGGTACACCTTTATTTCTTATGCACTTTTAAATTCTGATGTTATTAAAAGTATTTTACTTTTTGTAAGAAAATTTTATGTAAAATATAACATTCTGCTTTGGAGGTAATGACATTTGTGGCAAAAGTTGTTGAAACAGTGAGAAATATCTGTGACAAATATGGGGCAGGTAGGGTTTTATGCAAAGCGAAAAGATTGTGGTAACAAGTAATAGAGTGGTGAAAGGCAGGAGAAAGTGTATTTCACTTTCAGGGAAGTGAAAGTCAGGGAAACAAGAGAAGATAATTTTAATAATGGGAAGTGGGAAATAGTAATGTGAGTTAATAAAGGATTCTGTTCTTTGTATTTTTTTAAATAATATTTTTATTAAATATTTTTTTAAAAGAAAAAATAATTCTAGAAAAAGAAAAATCAAAGAGAAAGCTGAAAGTGAAAGAAAAGAATAGAAAAGAAGAAAGATACAAAGACAAAGAAATCTTCTTTTCAGCAGTTTTAAGTACAATCATAAATTACCTGTTACTCTGATTACAATATAACTCTCTTCTTTCTATAGTGTGTAATTCCTAATCATCAAAACTATAAATCACAAATTCATTTTTTTCTGTTTCACACAAAAAGTCTACAAGGATTTTCCAATTAGTATGAATGTAGCTAGTGTCTTATCTCTGATCAAAGTTAATTTAGTCATCTTGCTAGGTAGTCCCAAATATTTCCATTTTTATGCATATGATAATTTCACTGTAGTTATTTATGTAGAACAATATTCCACCATTTTTTATAATTGTTTATCCAACAATCCCCCCACCACCTTATAGTTTCAATGGTATATTTATCTTTACAATTTTCTGAATAGGTATATACATTTGAATCCAATTTTCTAGTTTTTTATTAACATCCACCAAACATGATAAAACATCCCCTCTTGTTGACACACAAAACATTTTTTTAAATTTTTATTAAACAAAAAGAAAATATTTAAAAACAGTGAACAGGGTGTAATCATCCTGACACACCTAATTGTCATACATAGCTATTTTGGATGACAAATACATATTTACATAGTATATACATCTATATCAACAATTCTTTATACTCCTAATCTGTTATCTTAACATCCTTATCTCATTTTAGTTTAAGTTTTAAGTCCTTTCTTTTTCCCAACCAGTGGTAAAATTTATTTATCCCATACTTTATAATATTCAGACTCATCTTTATTTTTTAATTCCAATGTTAGTTTATCCATTTCTGTGCATGTCCATATCTTCTTAATTATTTCCGCTTCATCTGGAACTAAGTTTCCATTTTTGAGCATAGACTAGTCTTGCAGCTGTAACCACGTGTATTATCAGATACATCATTTCTTTATAGTACCTCTCTATGTTAATTCCCAATAGAAAGAGTTCTGGTTTATATTCAAGTTTGATTTCACCCATTTCCTCTAACCAACTCTGAATTTTATGCCAAAAATCCTGGGCTTTCCTACAAGTCCACCATATATGATAATAGTTGAGCCCAGAAAAGCTTGAGCTCTCGCCTGCACAAACAGCAACGAGGCTAACTCTGGAGCTTCCAAGGAGCTCAGCTCAACCAAACCAGAGTTCCCATCTGTCCCACAACAAGCTGGCAGCGAAGGTCGGATGCCCAGACCAAAAGAGTGCCGAGGAAGACGGGTTCCAAATAACCAGGCAACACCCCCCCTCCCTTCAGCCACCACACAAGAAGACTCCCCAAGGCTAAGCTCCAGGTTTCTCCCACCACTTCCAAGCAGAGAAGGGTCCCTTCCTCCAGGCTTTGAAGCCTCTCCCTGGAGCACATGCATGCTGGGCTCTCCCCACGGTGCAAGGGCATCTCCTGAGGAGGCACCCACCCACCAGCAACAAGCCCAGGTCAGAGGAAGAGGAAGGGGCTCCGGGCGCCTGGCCGTTGCACTGCGCCCCAACCTTAGTAGAACAGAGCGCCGAGAGGGATGAGAAAACTGACGCTGACGCCAACGCCCCATTCCTGGTCTCTGAACTGGATGGTGAGCGCAGACTTGCCCACTCCACTGCCTCCCACCACCACCAGCCAGTACTTTTTCTGCCCTGGGCCATCCCTACAGCCTGCGGCTATCGAGAAAGAGTCCTGGCCAGGGAAGGCGAGCTGGAAGGTGCAGGAGTGCTGCACAAATGCAAGTAGTGTGGCACTCCCGCACTTTCCAGCCATCTCCATTGCCGCTTCAGCCTGCCTGTGCCGCCAGCCCCCTCTTGCTGTAACAACACTATTACCTTGTCCTGGCCAGTGAGGGCTGCACCGGTTTTTTGCATGTTGCATCACCCGCAAATTTGCACATTACAGGTGCCAGCCCCTACAGCGGAGATTTCCAATCCCACCATGGGCCAGTCCCATATTCCAGAGTTGCAGTAGTCACAAGACTGGCCCTTTGGTTATCCTGGAGCAGCTCATCCATGGCAGCCAGTGCACAGGCCAGTCCTGTGGCTACTTCAGCTCTGGAATATGGGACCGACTTTCCCACCAACGTCAGCAAGCCACCGTTAGTCAAAATTCATATTAGTGGTCCACGGGATTTGAAATTATGAGTTTGGTGGTCCCTGAGGTCCAAAAGGTTGGTGACCCCTGCCATAGAGGACTTTGAATTGAGGACAGGGCACGTTTAAATATCTGTAGACTGAGTAAATGGCATCCCAAAAGGTTTGTCCTCTGGGTTCAAGACTCATGCCAAGTTAGAGCATAGTTCTCAATATAGGACAAGTATGAGATCATCTAAATGTTTTAAACATTTCTGTGTATTTGTTCTGTATCATTAATATAATTATATAGCATCTAGCTCCCATACAATACATCGCTTTTTCTATTGTTGACAGTGTGACTATTGTCACACTATACCCTTTTTCTAATAAAGAATTCTTCATATCATATCTAACACTATTATTGCAGAAAGGGAGGAGAGCCTATTTTCTTTTAAATGAATATGCAATGTTCATATTCCATTACTATAATTTTGGGATAATGTAGATACACTCAGATGTGTGCGAAACCTGGTTTGGAACAAGAATGGTTGTGGTACTCCAATGCCAGACCATGTTTGAAACCCTTGAATCAATTCCTGTTCCAAACAGATTCATTTTCAGGAGAAAAAAAAGTTACTCCCAAGCTGTAGTAATTTCCAGAAAGCCAGGAGATTCCAGGCAATATCACATTTTCTGATTAGAATATAGGATTTTGCATATAACAAATGATTATACTTTAATCAGCCCATATTTTTCTTTAGTCTGGAATGGCAATAATCAACAGCAATAATTGTGTTTATAACGAAAGATGCGAAGTACAAATCTATGAAAATCCAGCTATTTCATAGTGATTCATTCTCAGGGTCTTGGTGAGGGGGGAGGAGAAGAGAGGAAAGAGACTTTAACTTCATCTGAGATGCTCATCACCATTCTCCTGTTTCCTTTCCAGGTATGAATTGTAAGCATGCAGATTAAAGGAAGGAAAATGATAACTAAAAATTGATGAGGCTGTTCTAATACTCTGTAGAATTACTGTTATGAACTTGGCACATTATATATGTATTTTTAATCTTTTTTTTCCCCCAAAATTTTTATTGATTTTTCAAAGATAAACAAACAAAACACAAAACATGAAAACATAAAACATCTTTTTTTGAAAGCAGCTTGATCCTGGGTTACATCTCTTCGTACAGACATAAATTCAAGTTCATGCTCACTTTTATATACCATTCCATATCTTATTACCATTCTACATTTTCTATATAGCTTCTCCCCCCTTTTAACTCTCTTAATTCTATTTTATTTATTTCATCTCAATTCAGATCATTATACTTATATTCTTTGTCTGTCCTGTTTCCAGTTGTCTATTATCTTTTCTCATTAACACAAAATTTCTCCTGTAATCACTGATTGGAGTATGACGCCTTTATATCTTTCCCCTAAATTTATAACACTTAATATAATACATAACTTTCATTCGGATTCTGCTTAGTACATTCTAAAGCTACAGACTATATTTTAAAAAAAGAAGAAATTATAAATATATAATATAATTAAAAACAACAATCCATACCAATTGAACTCTATCGTTAAAATTAATATTCATTTAAATCTTAAACATTTTACACATTACTTTTCAAATAGGTATATTCTCTCATTTATTTCATTTTTTTTATTCAAAAAAGTTTCACTGAATTATAATCATATGTTGTTCCAATTTTCTAACATTATTTCTAATACAAGTATAACAATACAATCTTATGTACCTTTGCAGAATCTCTTTTTCAGTTATATTTTTACCCATTATCTCTAAATAAGTCCTGTTTCTTTACATCTTGTTCCAAACCTTTGTAGCTTCTCTTCCCTTCCTTCCTCCCTTGCTTCTTCACTCTACCCTTTTTACCCCCTTGTCTCTCCAACTCCATTTCCCTCTTCTGTATTCCTCTTTTCTGTTGCTTTCTGACATTATATCCATTTTTCACCTTATTTTTCCCTTTTTGGGTTGTTTTTTTAGGTCTTAAATTCTCCATTCTCTTTCCCCCCTTTCCCCTTTCTACTTGTTCATTAAAGATGGCTTCTTCTTTGTCCCAATCTTCTTGTTGCGCAGTTTCTTGTGGTTTCTCATAAGTACAGATCGCCATTTCTAAGAAATGAAAAATGGAGCCAAAAGAGCCCTTCCCTTCTTGTTCCTCTTCTTTATATTTTTTAAATTCCATTTTCAGTTCATCCACAAGTGATGCCATTGTAAAAAAAAAATTAAACAACCACCCAAGTGTTTTTAATCATTCAAATATAATTTCCAAAAGTCCCAAAGTCACCAAGCAATCCAAATACAGACAAGCTGTTTCATTTAACATTTTCTTCTTTTTTCACTTTCTCTTCCTGGGGTTACAATTTAGTTGCAAAGTTCCAGTTAAAATGTATCTTTTAGAAGTCTTGTTACGATTTAACTTTAGATTCTTTTAAATTCCAAGCAGCCTCCTCCAGCCAAATCTTGCGCTTATTCTTTTCCTCTCCCTTCCCACTTACAGCAAAAAAAAAGTTTTTTAAGTGTTCAGAAATCTTTATTGTCCCCTTGGCATTTAATTTTCCAGTTTAATTACCTGCTATTGCCAAAGCGGGTTTTTCCAATTTCTCATTCATCTGCTGTCAACGTAAGGAAGGAGAGTGAAAAAAAAAACTTTCCCTTTTCACTTTCATTCGCTGCTTCCGAATCTTCTTAGGGAGCGATGTATCTTTTTTGAAATTTAAATTCCAGGATACCTTAGTTGTTGCTTCTTATCCCGGTCAGCCAAAACTTTCACTTCTTAACTTCCTCCTGCACTTTCTTTTCCGGATGAGTGCTTCTTTGAGGCGGCCATTTCTGACCGCCGCTCTTACCGCTTTTGGAAAAGGGAGTTTAGCCAGCTGAGGAGGAGAGGTGCAGCTCCCCTCGACCCTGCCGGATCCCCCCTGTCTTCACCACCTCTACAGGGTGGCTTAGCCCCGAAGCCGGCTGGCTCGGGGCACTCCAGCGGCGAGCCTAGGCAGAAACCGTGCACGATCGCGAATTCCTGCCTGCCGCCGAAGCCCTGCAAACCGGAAGTCCATATGTATTTTTAATCTTAATGTTAATTGTTAATTTAACCGCAAGAGTTTCAGCTAAACTGATTTCAGTAAGACTTAACGTAACTTTTCTCAAATTGTCCATCAGGATCCACTCTTGCTCTAGCACTCCATGTCATCCTTTAAAATAGGCACCAGCAGCTCTTGATATAGGAAATAGAATTGGTTAGAAAGCAAACTTGTAGCATTTAGGATGGAATGAAGAAAAATAAGGAAATAAGATAGGTAGTCCAAGGTAGCAAGCAGAGGGAGTGAAAGAAGTTATAGTTCTTTGCTTTTTTCCAGAATTGTATTTTTAAATTTCATTTGGAAGGGAATATAGTAATGTAGATTAGAACCGATTTTATATAAATAAGATGTATCCTTAAAAATTATTAAAAGTGACTATCAAAATCAGGAGGAAAGTACTAGTTTAGTCCTAATACTATTGATATTTTGTTATCAGATCTGTTATTCTTCAGCTTGCTCTCGCCCTCTCGCTTTTATCCTGTTTTTTCATTTCCATTTGTTTGGTTTTATTTTTTTAATTGCTGGCAGTTGACCATATTTTATTAATAAATTTATAATAAGTATAATTGTGCTGTATTCTCAATAAAGAATAGGGTAATGGCTGAGGGAGAAAGAGAAAAAAGAAATGTGCTTAGATTTTCGGCTGTATTTTGAGAGTGTACCTGGGGTAGTTAGAACAGGTTAAGCCCTGTAAAATGAAAAAAAGAAAAGGAGATAAGATTATTTAAAAGGCAAATAAAAATTAGTGGCTCTGATCAGCTAATATCTTCTAAAGTGGGAAGGCAGATATGATGCAGTTACATTTCATGATCTCTGCTGGTTAGACCTTTCCGACCTGGGTAAGAATGGAGGACAAGTATGAACTAGGCAGGATTCCAGTAGTATTTGATCATCCAACCCAATAGATTTAAGTATTGGTGACTTGCCAGTCTCCTTCTCCCATTTCAAATAGATGCCAATGATGGCCAGTGCTATTAGTGTTTCCTTTCATCATTTTTCCTGCCAACAGTTCAATGATGCTTGTCTTTTACTTGAGGAAAGATGAACTATAGAATTCCCTATCACTAAAAAAGTTATTATGGTAAATTTTTGTAACAATTTCCAAAAAGGAGTTTGCTACGTGTGGAAAAAGATAGCCTCTAATTACAATAAAGTTTCCATCTATCTGCCATTCTATAGTGACTTGCATTACCCAGGCTACCACTATCTCAAGGGAACTCTTGGACAATTCCAGATATAAGCTACCCAGAGGGGTGTGTGCGTGTGCGTGCGTGTGTTATTGTGATAAAATATTATGGATCCATATTCATAGATTTATTGGCTGCCCAGAATTCCCCTGTGGCAAGATGGTAGGCCAATGAATTTAATTAATTAATCAATAAATAAATCCACTTCTATTCATTTCAGATTGAGACACTTGCTTCTGGAAAGGATACAAAAAACGAGGAGGATTCAGAGCAAAAGCCAGCACTTGCTCATAGTACTTCTCCAACTACACAGCTTTCTGACGCTGAGGACTTTACAGGCTTAGAAACAACCAGTTTATTGCAGCATGAAGATACCGTGCTTCATATAAGTGAAGACAATGGAATGGAGAATCCCCTTCTTTCCAGCCAGTTCAACTTCACACAAGTTGAGATGGGGCAAACTGATGTTGTCCTGGATGAATCACATGTTTGACTTGAAAGAAACAGAAGTACAATAGAGGAAGCAGAGACTTTCCTCTAATCTCCATAGCTCTCTATAAGTAATGTAAGTTAAGAAAGAGCACTTTATAAACAATGAGAGATATCTCATATCTTATTGGCGGGTTAATATATTTCATAATTTTTAAGTAATGCCTTTGGAAGATCTAGTTCAGTGGTGGCTAACCTTTTGGGGCTCCTGTGCCAAAAATTGTGTGTGCACTTGCGTGCTCGTTCTCGCATGCCAGCACCCAGAATGCAATGCATATGTCCCCCCACGCCCCCTGCACATGCGCCTCACAGCTGATTTTTTTGGCTGGTTTGAGGCCTTTTTCAGCCTCCCAGAGGCTTGAAAAAGGCCTCTGCAGGCTTTGCAGGCCAAATAATAGGCCTGTTTCATCACTTCCGGTATTACAAGAAGTGACGAAACAGGCCAATTTTTCTGCCTGCAAAGGCTGCAGAAGCCTTCCTCAAGCCTCTGGGGGGCCAAAAAAGGCCTCAAACTGGCCGAAAATCAGCTGTGAAGCGCTCACATGCGCAGTGAGGTAAGTTTGCCTGCAGCTCACGTGCCAGCATAAATGGCTCTGCGTGCCACCTGTGGGACGCGTGCCATTGGTTCGCCATCACAGATCTAGTTAGACTCAGGACACACTGTAAGATTGAAGAATAACTTGGAATGTTCTTAGACACAGAACTTATTGGAATTTTCTGCTTCTTAGACTCTCCAATAAAATATTACATTAAACATGACAGGCAGAAAATGAGCATGATCTTTTAGAAGGCTTTTACTTGATATTTACCTTAATATCTTAAAGTTTATTTTTGTAATCTAGATGGGAAACAGATACACAGAGTATATTTATCGCAAACCTTAATAGCAATCATGCTACAGGAAAATTTCATGACTCTATATTTCAATCAGCTATAGGACACAATTTATTTTCACACCTATATAAGTCTGCAGGTGTTTGTGAATCTGTGAAAAAAACATAACATATATGCATTATTTCTCTGTTTGAACTATATATCCAATGGATGATTTGCAATCTGAATATGAATGTAATCATTAATGTTCAAGTAAATAGTAACCTTTATATTCTGATGTCATGTTGCTATAAATTAATAACTTTATTTAGTTAATGTTTAAAGGTTCTAAATTGGATGTAGTGTCAGCCATACATATAGCCTATCATAAGAAGCAAAAATTTAATTATAAATTAGCTGGGGTTGGTTTTTTGAAGCTATGCAGCAAAAAGATTTGGCAAAATTAAAGTTTTTACTGTTCTTATTAACTCCCATTGCTTTAAACCAATCTAACCTCTACATGCTGGGGTGTGCTGCTTTCACTGTTGTTATTGTTAAAGTTAATATAACTGTATACCACTTTTTAAGTGTTGCTAAATCTATGATTTGATTTAATTCTATATTGGGGTTCTCACTGGCTTTGGAAGATTGAAGAATCATTTTTCAAGAAACATACTTCCTTTTGTAAATTTATATTCCTTATATTTACTGAATTATTGTATATAAAGTGAATAAGAGTTTAATGGTAGTCAAAAATATTTTATGTTTAGGTGCATTATGTAAATATGTGTATATAGATATAGATATATATTTAAAAGGTTTAATGCAGCCTTCCCTAACTTGGGGCCAGCTAAAGATATTGGGACAATTTCCAGTCCGTGAAACACCACTGTGTTGGGGAAGGCTGGTTTATATATGTCCACATGATGATAGAATGAAATAGGTTTTACTACCTTTTTTATCTCAAACTCACAGTAGTACTTTCTGCTTGTAATAGAAGTGTGTTGGATACATTTGTCCCATGGGAAACTTGTGCGATTTTTTTTCTTTAAAAAAAATCATTTTTCTTTTTCTCTTTATTTATTTATTTTTTGTCTGAGTTTCTGGTTTTCTGCCTGTGATGAAGGTTTCAGATGAACTGATGGACACTGAATATCTATAATAAGGAAGTGACTTTGCAGCTATCAAGTACACATGTGTACGAACATTTTACATAAATACTTATCAGTAACAACTTTCTATTTGAAGGAAATAAACATGTACTGCTATATGTGCATTTATACATATGTTGATATAGCTGAATACAGTTCATGTTGAAAACTTCTAGTTGAGGGAGAAAATTTTTAGATAGGGCATGCATTTTTGTAGCATGCATGCTCTAAATGTGGTTCTTTGTCGTCTTTGAAATGACCTTGAAAACAGATAATAGAATAACAGAGTTGGAAGGGACTTTGGCATAGTCCAGGTAAAGTGACATAAGCAACTCCTTCCATCATATGTGTGAGGTCCATCAATCCAACTATGTGTGTAGGACTAGGGATGAATAAAAAACCTATGCTGGCTGGGTGGGGGCAGTCATTTCGATTCTGGGAGATGGAAAGATTGATTTTGTGGCTACTACCATGTTTTCCCGAAAATACACCCTGCCCCCAAAATAAGCCCCAGTGAAGGTTTTTTTTTGGGATGGGTCTGATATACACCCTACCCCCAAAATAAGCCCTAGTGAAGGAGGTGGGCATGGCCAGCACAGGAGGCAGCCCTTCCCCAGTCACCTTATGGCTGCTCAGCCCCTTAATTGGACCCGCAGATCAGCTGAGCCAGCAAGGGCCGGGAGCTGCCTCTCATTCCTTCTCTCTGTTCCTTTCAAGTGATCAAATGTCACTTGAGAAAAGGACGTACATCCCAGGAATGCAATGCTGAAGGCTCGGGATGTGTGTTAGGGATATCCATCTGTGCTGAGCTTGAGGAAAGGATGACAGGCAGAAAAATCCCCCTCCCCATTTTCCTGCCGTTTGCCAAAAAAGCTTCATTTTGAGCCTTCAGTGTATCCCAGGATTGCAACACTGAAGACTCAGAATGGAGCCTTTTTGGCGAACAGTAGAAAAATGGGGAGGTGGATTTTTCTGCCTGCTATCCTCTCTTCAGTCTCTGCTGAGCTTGAGGAAAGACTGGCAGGCAGAAAAATCCCCCTCCCCATTTTTCTGCTGTTCACCAAAAAGGCTCCATTCTGAGCCTTCACTCTATCCCAGGATTGCAACAATGATGGCTTGGAATGGAGCCTTTTTGACGAATGGCAAGAAAATGGGGAGGGGGATTTTTCTGCCTGCCAGTCTTTTCTCAAACTCAGCACAGACTACCAGCTTCATGGATGGTGGGATGGCCTGGTGTGACCATCACACTGTTAGGTAAGCAGTGCGTGGGGCGTGTTGCTGGGCCTACTGCTTTTTTTGTGGCTGCCATTAACAGAAAAAGGGGCGCAGTGGGTAGGGTTGCTGGAGCGGCCACGAGGCTGTTCTGCATGGATGGCAGATGCGACCATTAGGTGAGAGCGTATGGGGCACATGGGGCAAGTTTCTCCACCCTTTCTCCCCCTTAGTCTTATCTTCTCACCTCGTGCAGTCTGCACTGCAAGCAATGAGGAGGCCAAGCAACGTGTGGAGCGTGTTGCTTGGCCTCCTGCTGCTTTGCGGCTGCAAAAGTAGCCATGCTTGCTGGAGGCGGCGGTCTGAGCGGTACCCACAAAGCAGCTGCTTCGTGGATGGCCTGCTGTGACCCTTCAGGCAACTGGCGCAAGGGACCACTTGCCCCCCTGCCTCCTACTGGTACATGGGGGAGGAAAATGAAGACATCCCCCAAAAGAAGCCCTAGCCATTTGGGAGGGGGTGTCAAAAGAAAATAAGACCTGGTCTTATTTTCAGGGAAACATGGCATATCTATGGCATTCCCTATCTTTTCAAATAATTGATTTTCACTGTAAAATGTGAATATACCATATTAAATGAAAGCTAAGGAGATGAATGTTGATTGTTCTATTAAAACAGTCAAAAGGAAATGGGAAGAGGCCATCAATACTGAGGAATAAACACACTAAAAGACTTTTCACCTAATCCTACAAAGCTCTAGAAACCTCTCTTTTGGCTACTGTAGAAGGTATATCTCATATATGTATGAATGCACAGAACACAAATAAGACATATTGAAAATAACTTTTTAGGAACAATAATGACTGTGAATCTCTGTATCAAAGTCAGTTATTACATTTCATTTTTAGTGTGACCCAGAGTAAAGTACTGAATCCATTTTAGCAAGCCATAATAAAACCTTAAAAATATGCCTATTGTAATTTTAAGTTGAAATTTAAAATTACATTTAAAAAAAATAGCCTGAAATAGCTATGATTGCTCAAGCAATTTACTGATAGAAGCATGTGTTTTTCTTGTGCAATTTTTTTAGTTGCATTGTACTAAAGGCACATAGAATTGTACTCAACAAGAATTTATTGCTTTCCTCCATTGCTATACTGATAAATATGTATCTGCTATGAAGAAACTTAATTTTGCTTAGTGTTAAGAGGCCTTATGTGTGAATAGTGTTGTTGTTTTTAAATGTGTTGTTTTAGATTTTTATATTAACATATTATTGGCATTATTAAAATATTATGTCCCTTTCTAAAAAACCTGTGATATCAAGTTATGAAATTACAGCCATAATCCCAAGTTTCCTGTAAATTCCTCCTTCAACATGTGCCTCCCAATATTTTTTCAAGCAGTGCCCAATCCTTGTCCAGTTTTATAGAAAGGGAACATTATTGTCTTGCTAATTTATATAATCTCAGCATATATGTGTGTTTTTCTTAACGTGACCATAGCAGTGCTGAATGTTGCAGTATTCATGTTTATATATACATGCATAAGAATGCCATCAGATATGTTTGAAGAATGCTGCTGTAGGGTTCCCAAGAAATATTAAAGCTTGGTTTGATTATAACTTCTGTAGAATTTTACAATTTTAAAAGGAAGAATTGGCATTCAAAAATATAAATTAGCACTGTCTTCAGAGACAAATAATTTTAAATGTCCAAAACAGCTTTATCTGCAAAGATTTCAATTTAATGAATACTTTAATTGCCAAAGAAATTCTGTATTTCAAAATATTTACCAAGGGATAAGGTATAAAATGTTTCCATTGTTTACAGCAATGAATATGGTTAATAAATGATCTCAGGATAATAACAGGAATGTTATCTTTGCATTGATATATGCTATATTTAAGAAGTGAAAGAAGGGCTATTTTGCCATAATTAACTAGTGAAAAAATATATTGAAATTGAAAAAATGTTTATTTATATGAATCTTAAAATCAATCTGTACACATTAAAAGCTAATTTTTAATTAAAAATGGAAATGAAACCCCACTTGAAAGTTAAAATAAAATTTGTTTAAAACTATGAGATCAAGAGATAGAATTAAACTGTTAATAGATTTGTAAAGTGCACCAGATGACCAAAGATGAAGGATAAAATAAACTATAGAAATGTCTGAATTAAGTTTATGAAAGAGATTATAATAGTTTGTTTGAAAATGCATAAATAAATTGTCTACAAATACATCATTATGCCTGAAGATATTTTTGTACTTATGATGGTGATAAATAATTTTAAGATTTATGTGACTTCCACGCATGGGGCTTTGCACAATCCTGATTCTGCTTAAGGAAAGGTATTTTATGTGTACAATTCAGACAGTTCCAATTTTATTGAATTCATAAAAAATTAAATTTTAACATACCATAAGCTTAAGAGAACAAAACTGAATGAACAAAAGGCAGAAGGAAAAATAAAGCATAAATTAAAAAATTGTGAAGAATTTAGTAACACATTTTCCACTTCCCTTCTTTTTCTCCAGCCACTAAGCACACATTAAATATTTATGCTATGCTTTTAGTATTTAATATAAAGCACTGGAGACCTTTGTTCTGTTTAAGTCATTTAATGTTTTTAGTTTCTTGACTCTTTCTAGAAACCAATTCTACATGTTTAAATCTGCCTTGTAATATATTCTTCATAGGGAAGCAATTTCTGAATCAGTTTTGTCATTGTTGCATATTAAACTATTTTGATCTCCCAATCTTGTTTTGTCAGAAGTTTCACTTTTCCAGGATTGGGCTCTATCAGCATCTACTTTAATCAGTTGATCTTAGCCAAAAGATTGTGATACTTTTCATTTATAATTTTTGGAATTATTCCCAATTTAAAAATTGTTTCAGTTCAAACTTAAAAATTATTTTTTTCCCCTGAAAATTATCATGTATACTGCCGAATTTTTATGAAACAAATAATTTTGACAAACACACTCCCCTTATCTAGACTGATGATAACCTAGACAATGTATTTGATGTTGATATAAGTGCTTCATGTTTTTCCTATTCAGATGCTAGAAAGTTTGCAATTGTATAGAAGACCATCTTGAAACCAGATGAAGTCTTTTGGTTGCTAATGTTTGAATCTATGCAAAACGCCAAAATCTCAATTTTCCCCCAGTAATTTCTTGGAATTGACACAATTACTGGTGATTTCGTAACTGCACATAAACCAGCAAGATACCCAGTATATCCCATCGCAGACCAAAATCTCTTGAGACTTGCTATCTTTCTCTCTTGAAACTAATCTTGACATGCGCACCATGCATATCCAGATTTAGATTTCGAAATTAAGTGTCCGCAACGCAATTGCAATTATTTTCACTATTCGCACGGAGAAGACAAATAAGGTGGTCGGTTCGTCCTCCCTTTTGG
Organism: Notechis scutatus; assembly: GCF_049901735.1. Classification (NCBI taxonomy): domain Eukaryota; kingdom Metazoa; phylum Chordata; class Lepidosauria; order Squamata; family Elapidae; genus Notechis; species Notechis scutatus. The sequence continues at coordinate 167,057,163 of NC_142009.1, read as the reverse complement.
GGCTTCCCGAGGTCTAAACAGCTTGAAAGGCCTAACAATAACTGGCTCCACATAAGACGCTGACCTACAAATCAAGGTTATTAATTTTCGGGATTCCCCAGCTGAACCAAGTAGACTAATTCACGGTTAACGTTTTGCAGGTGAACTCCCCCTGACGCCTAGGCGCCCATTTTCAAAGCCAGACCTTCAAAGAAGAGGAAAACTACATTTCCCAACAAAACCGTCTTCCGCGGACCGGCGAAGGCCGAGTTCCTTCCGGGTCGGAGTGAGTTCCGCTTCTGGACCTCCGAGAAATAGTTATGGCGTCGGGGTGCCGGATAGGTCCTTCCATTCTGAACAGCGACCTGGCGGCTCTGGGAGCCGAATGCAGGCGCATGATGGACTGCGGCGCAGACTACCTGCACCTGGATGTAATGGACGGGTAACTCGCCCGAGGGCCGGGGACAGGGTCTCTCCCTCCCTCGCGGAGGCGGCCGACGCCTGTCAATCGGCTCGGCTCTGTGGTAGTAGTAGATGAAGGTCGGGATGGTGGGGAGAGGGCGAAGAGGTTGCCCTTCTGATTGGCTCTGGGCGGCTTAGACACTTAGTCTTATATATACCGCTCCATAGTGCTTTACAGCATTTTCGGTCAGTCAGACGACATCTTCGCTGTTTTGTGAAACAAGCAGCACATTCCTGGCATGTTCAGTGCCAGCAGGTTTATGCTGGGATGGAAGGGGGGGGGGCTGCCTGCATCATAACAGCCCTAAGTCACGTGAAGAGCTGCGGAGAGAGGAGGGGTCTTGCCAACTGATCGTTAGCCATGAGAGTCGGTACTATCATCACTTTGCTTGGCTACTTTGTTTCCAGGAAAGCAATATTTTGTTAGCAGTGCTTTGTTAGGGTGTCTGGAACTTGAGGAAAGATAATGCAGACTACTTCCTGGAAGCATTTTTGGGTTACAAGCCCTCATTCAGCCACTGTTCAAAGTTATGACAACCCTGAGCAAGGGGGACTTAATGAACAGCCTGCAAAGTTGCAGCCATTGCAACCATCCTCCAGTCACGAGGTCATCATTTGCAACCTTCCTTGCTGACTTGCCACAAACAGTCAATAGAGAAGCTGGCAGGATGTTGCAAGTTGCTTCCACTGCTTTTTCATCCACCCACCTGTAGCACCTGGACTTGCTCCCTAGTGCCTACCCATGGCACTCATCCATACCTCTCACCTGCTGGATTACTTTTCTGGGACCCCCCCCCCTCTTCAAGCAGACTGCTGAATTGTTGTGTCTAGATGAACTGTCATGTAATATTTAACTTTATGGCCACCTGCAGCTGGCATACAAAAGTCAAAATGCCAATCCTTTCTAAGTTAACTAATTTTAGGAAAGAAAGTGTGTAATTGGGCTACAGTACATCTTTGTACTCAAATGAACTACGATAAAAGAGAACTTTTAGTTTTGAAATACCTAGAAAACAAGTCAAATTGTTTAATATTTGGCCCCATATTTTATTTTTTTATTATTGTATCATATAAAGTCCATAGCACAGGGGAAACCTGTATTTATTTAGTTTAGTTTTAAAACAAACTAATAAATGAACAAATCTTTTATTAGTCAAATATTTTGCTATGTCCCATGCTTAGAAATCCCATACATTGATAAAGTCCAAATTGTTATACAATTCAGATTCATATCTTTGAATCATATTACTCTTCCCAGAACCATAACAATAAATTTATGGATATTAAACCAACACTGGCAATAGAGGCCAAACCCATGTCATGTATATCACCTCCATCATGTTAAATATTCAATATAATGGAGTTGACAGCTAATATTCTTTGTAATGTCCAATAAACAGGAAAAATATTGTGTTCAATTATTCTGCCTGTAAGATCTTCAGGACCTATAACTAGTCTTCTGTTAAATAATATCTATTATGCACTGTGTGCACAATTATTAGGCAAGTGAGTATTTTGACCATATCATTTTTAATGCATAGTTCCCAGTTTGTATGAACTTGAATGCTTAGTGGATACAAGCATATCAGATGATGTATATTTGTGTAATGAGGGAGGGTATGGCCTGAGGAGATCAACACCCTATATCAAGGTCTACATAATTATTAAACAGCTTCTTTTCCTCAGGCAAAATGGGCCCAAAAAGAGATTTAACTGACTCTAAAAAGTCAAAAATTGTAAAAAGTCTTTCAGAGGGATGCAGTATTCTTGAAATTGCTAGGATATTGGTGCATGATCACAGAACCATCAGATGTTTTGTTGCAAATAAGTCAATAGGGCCGCAAGAAATGTTGAGGAAAAAAAAGACACACATTAACTGCCAAAGATTTGAGAATAAAACATGAAGGAACCAGGGGCCCATTATCTTCCAGTGCGGTCATATTACAAAACTGCAACCTTCCTGCAGTGCCCTAGAAGTATAAGGTGTTCAGTGCTCAGAGACACAGCATTGTAAGGAAGTAAGGAAGACTGAAACCTGGCCACTATAGAATAAGACACATCAGTTGAAATGGCAAGACTGAGCCAGATGAAAATCTGAAGACAGATTTTTCAAAGTTTAATGCACTGATGAGAGTGACTTGACAGACCAGATGGATGGGCCCGTGGCTGGATCAGTAAAGGGCACAGAACTCCACTTCAACTCCTCAGCAAAGTGGAGCTGGGGTTTTGGTATGGGCTTGTAATATTGATGAACTAGTTGGATCTTTTTGGGTTGAAAATGGACTCAAACTCAATTACCAAACCTGCCAATTTTTAGAAGACACTTTCTTCAAGCAGTGGTACAAGAAAAAGTCTGCATCTTTCAAGAAGACCATGATTTTTATGCAGGACAATGCTCCATCGCATGCATTGAAGTACTCCACTGTATGGCTAGCTAGTAAAGGCCTTACAAATGAAAGAATGACATGGCCCTCTTTTCACCTGCCCCTAAATCCTATTGAGAACTTGTGGGCCCTTCTTAAATGGAAGATTTACAGTGAAGGAAAACAGTACACCTTTCTGAACAGTGTCTGGGAGGCTGTGGTTGCGCAAAAAGTTGATCATCAACAGATTAAGAAACTGACAGACTCCATAAATGGAAGGCTTATGACTGTTATTGAAAGAAGGATGGCTATATTGCTCACTGATTTTGTGTTTGTGTGAGTGTGTGTGTGAAATGTCAGAAATATTTATTTGTACATTTTGAGTTTTATTATTCTCAGTTTAACAGATGCAAATAAAAGAGGTGGGCAAATTTTCATTTTTTTCATTTAGTTGCATGACAATTCTGCACACTAATACTTGCCCAATAATTGTACGCACATAGATATTCTCCTAAGAAAGCCAAAACTTCACTTTTACTTTCTTAAATATCCAGGTTTGGGATTTATTAACATTTTGGATTGACTAAGGGCACTGAAGTTGTTCAATAATAAAATTAATCCTCAAAAACGCAACTTGTCTAATAATTGTGCACACAGTGTATTATAGCTCTTTATTTCAAATAACTAATATTCTAATTGTCAGTAAAATATGGTAAAATATCTGTTTAGAGTCAATCAAAATATATTTCAGTACTGATAATTTCTTAGGACTTTTAGATGCTGTTGATGCATGTGAATTAAACTATGGAGTCAGAAGACATTTTAAATGTGTGTACTGCCTTTCCTCAGTTTAGAGGAAAGATTTCTCTTGCAATAGCTCAAATAGTTAAAAATATAATTGGCAAAAAACTGATGTAAAATATTAATAACTCTATTAGCCATGATTTACAAAGGAGAGAGATCTACCAAGTTTGGGAACTGGGTATCTGTATCTTACAAACACATTGCAAAATAATTCCATTAAAACTCAATGGAATATGAGACTGATGATATATATAATTAAAACTGTAGATTGTAGCTATATAATACTGTGAATAGGAGATTACTGAAAATAGGAGTTGCAGTTCCAAACTTCTTTGCAAGTTGCAGTCCCAAACTTCTTTGTCAATATGTATTTTAGAATAAAATTCAACATAGACAGATCTCATTCTGCATAGGGTGATTGCCTTGGTTTCCAGTCCTTGAGTGGCATTCTGCAGGTGGCAATGCAAGAACTCCAAGCTTGTCCCCCTTAACCCCTCCCTCCAGTTTGGGATTCCACCACAAATATGAACTGCTGCCATTGGCTGAAGGTCCTTTCAGTGCTAAGGATCTTTTCTCTTCAGTCAAAACAGGGCATTTTATTAGTATTTAATGAGTACATTAATTGCTAGTTAATTATTTAATATTGTGCATACACTGAAATAGTCCAGCAAAAATTGTTTCACAGTGGATTTGTTATTTTTCCCCATTTGGATAGGCATTTTGTTCCAAACATAACTTTTGGTCATCCTGTTGTAGAGAGCCTTCGGAAGCAGCTGGGTCAGCAGTCCTTTTTTGGTAAGCTGTTATTCTTTATTAATTTTAGGTTAATGTTAGGTTTTGAATTAGAATTATCCTCTTCTTACTTCAATATTGTTTTGAGCTGTAGAATTGTGCATAAGATGTGGAAGAAGTGCCATCTGAAGATGGTTTAAAGCAGGGATCCCCAACCTTTTCGGCGCTGTGGCCCGGTTCGGCGTCAGCTGGGCGCCGGCCAGTTCGGCGTCAGCTGGGCGCCGCCATCTTTTGACGAAAAATCACTTCCGGTGCGTCACGGAAGTGATTTTCGTCAAATAGCGGCGCTAGCGCTTGGTGAGCTTTTTCGGGTAGAAAATGGCTTTCTACCGGAAAAGCTCACCAGCATAACGCCACTCATCTTTTGAAAAATTGCTTTTTTACCAAAAAGATGGCGGCGCCCAGCAACCAGCTGCCCGGTAAGGCTTGTTCCGCGGCCCGGTGCCGGTCAGCGGACCGGCAGTTGGGGACCCCTGGTTTAAAGCATCCAAAAGGCTGTTTTTTACAATATGTTAGCATATCTGAAGAGCCTCTCCTCTAGGCCTAACAGGAGCCATGTTATTTGAAAGATTCAGAGGTTGCCTTTTCCTTTTCCTGTATATGACTTCGCTTCATGAGGCCCCAGGGACTCTTCCCCATACAGCTATACAAACAGAAATACATGAGGCAGCCTTCAAGGAAGCTATCTTAACTCTTGCAGCAGATGGTACTTTAATAATAGGTGATTCACTCAGTCTAGCACACCTTTGAATGTTTGCATGTAAGGAAAACGGTGACAATACAATCTATTCCTTTGCAACATTAGTGTATGTTAGAGATCTCTGCTAATATGTGCTACTATATATATTTTGTTTAAAATGTGGTGGACATATCAGTTTTCTTCGTTACTACGGTATGAAAGAGAAGGCTCAAACAAATTGTTCTTAAGGTGAGGGGATTGCAAAAAAGTGAAATGATTTGGATTTAGGGGTTTGCTGTTTATAATCAATATTGTATTTAATATTTTGTTTATTCTGTTAAATATTAATCTGAGGTAAGTATAGTACCAGTGGGCACAACAATCATGACTGCCCATTTTTAAATCTAGCTAGACCTGTTGCCCCTTATTTACTTAAACACATAAGCACTCCTTTTTAAAATGGATTTTAGTAAAGCAGTATTGCTGCAGCTTCTGACATTCCCAGACTTACCTTTCTCTTTCCTAGTTGTTTCTGGAGTCCATTTCAGAACAGACTTAAAGGAGGGGCGAGAAACCTTTTTTCAAGGAGTAGAATTTTACTATTTTTTTAAAAAAACTTCTGGGTTGCTTTCAGCTCTATTTTTATTTTCCATGGATGTGCAGAAATTAAATGATACTAATATGGTGGTTACAGCTCAGCCTTTCCTATTGATTATAGCACAAATTGAATCATCATTGATCATATAATTAATTACTTGTTTAAATAATTAAAACACTTCTTGGAGAGCAAGCCTTGCTGCTCTAGTGGGTTCTGGGGTTCTTCATTGGTCAGGACCAGTGGTGGGCTGCTGCTGGTTCGGACCGGTAGTTCCACCCCTGCCCTATCCTGCCCTATATTTCCATCTTTCTCAGCTCAGCTGATTTGCACAGCACAACTGTTCTACTTACCGAGGCTGCCCTAGAAGGCAAGCTGTTGAGATTCAAAGTGGTGTTTTTTGAATGCTGCACACTCACAGAACTGGTTGTTAAACCAGTTGCAGCCCACCATTGGTCAGGACTTCTTGGAAAAGAGGAAGAGGCCATAAGTTGAGGTGGTAAGGGGTTCCCCTCACTAGATGGCATGCCGGTGGCACAAGCAAGGGTTGTGAGCAGCTCTAATAACAACAAAACAAGGTGTCCAGGCAAGTATCATTGCCATCAGAAATTTCGGAATGATAGGCGAAAAACATATTAACAAGTTTTTTTTAAAAAATTTAAGGCATTAGTAACCCCCCAAACAGATTGATATGTTAGTATTTGAGGGGGAAAGCCTACTAGATATGTATGTACATGGGTACTGAGTGCTAAAAGCTTACCGCTGGCTCCTAATATCTTTTATATCAAAAACCGTGACAGACAATGATTTATAAATTGGGACTGTCCTCTGGTTGAATGATTCAGAAAATATGCAATCCAGTAATTTGTGCTTCTGATCTTATTTTATTCTTTCTAGATATGCATATGATGGTTGCTAAACCAGAACAGTGGGTAAAGCCTATGGCTGTAGCCGGTGCAAATCAGTATACCTTTCATATAGAAGCTACTGATAATCCAGGGGCCCTCATCAAAGATATAAGAGAAAATGGAATGAAGGTGAGAGGTTTGGAATTGTTAAAATTTAGTAACTCCTCTTTTCAACGAATGGTTAGCACCTGCTTTGGGGTAGATTAAGGGTCAGTGGAGTTCAAGAGAAGGGGGCCTGGACTTAGTTCTGTTGTGGTTACATAAGGATTCTAGGCTGATCCCTCTTTTAATACCACTCCCAGGTTCTGCCACTCCTTTTCCTACATTATATCTCTATTAATACTCTTATTCCTTATTCCTTTAAAATACCAAAAAAATATACATTGTATTGCAGAAATCTGTTTTTCCCCTTCTGTTTAGTTGTATCCAATTCTTGGAGACAGCTTGGACAGGTTCCTGCAGTTTTCTCAGCAAGATTTTTCAGAAGTGGTTTTTCTATTGCCTTCTTCCTAAATCTGACAAAAGTAATGGCTCAAGGTCACCAAAAGTGACTGGTTTTGTGCGTAAGATGAATCTAGAACTCATGGTCTCCTTATTTCTCATTTATGTTTTAACCTCTGTAACAAATTGGCTGCTAAGGTGTTACACTTTCAGTAAAACAATCCTTAATCTCGCATAGCTCTGATGTCACATAATAGACTTAGATCTTCTATATTCTAGGGCTTCTTATATCTCTGATTGATGAGGCACTTTATTTTTCTAGTTGCCTTCGTTATGTTAATGTGGGAATTAGTTCTAAACCAGGGGGATCAAACTGGATTTCTTCGAGGGCTGGATCAGTATTGTAGTTCTCTGCAGGTTGGCTGAGGGGAAGGGTGTGGGAGGAGATTGGATGGATGCCTACTGCAGCACCCTGCTGGCCAAAACGGGGCACGCATGTCCAGCCTGTTTTTTTTTTTGCCCGTACGGCCTCCTGTAGCACCCTACCGGCCAAAATGGGGTGCACGGCCAATTTTCCCTAGTAGAAGCACCACGGGCCGGTCCTTTGCTATTTCCAGGTTGGCCCTGTGGGCCAGATTTAAGCACCCTGCGGGCCTTGAATTTGACACCCCTGATCTAAACATTTTCTAATCGATAGGAATCAAAGCTCAGACCAGGAACCATGCAGAAAAAAATACTACACTCTGGCCCAAGAAAGTAACTGCCAGTTTTCCTGCAGAAAATTTCTGTTTGACCGGAACAAACACTTGAAAGTTTTCAATGTCCCATCATTCACAATAACTCAAAACAAGCCTTTTACTTTACTTCCCAGTTGGTTATCTTAGGCCACAAATGTAAGTGAACAGTAGTCCCTGCTTGCTATTTATCATCTGACCTATAAAAAGTTAGAAGACAATGATTTTGCATGTCTCATTAAAAGCCACAGAATTAAATCCAACAGAGCAAACAGCACTAGAATCACTTTAACACAGCTCATGAATAACTTGTCAACTGCAAAAGTACACTTCTCTACTTGTGAAAATTATACATCAGTATAATTCTGCATTTGTACCACAGAACAGTACCTGTAACACATATACGTTACGTATATTGTATACTTTGGAAACTGAATTTCTAAAAAGGGAACCTCAACAAGAGTACTCTAGAACAGGGGTCTCCAACCTTGGCAACTTTAAGACTTGTGGACTTCAACTCCCAGAATTCCTCAGCCAGCAAAGTCCACAAGTCTTAAAGTTGCCAAGGTTGGAGACCCCTGCTCTAGAATGTTTACACAAAACATTTCACCCTGATTCCTGTTCTCCTTTTAGCTAGCTCCAGCCCATAGCAGCAAAGATGAAACCAATTTACCCCATGTCTATATGGTCTGAACAGTTTAGAACAGGGGTGTCAAAGTCAAAAGCCCACATGCCAGATCTGGCCCATGGGATGCTTAAATCTGGCCCGTGGGGCTGGCGTGGAAATAGCAAAGGACCGGCCCACAGTGTCTCTGGCAGTAAAATGGCCACCCAGGGTGCTGCAGTAGGCCATCCAGATCAAAAATGGGGCATGGGGAGCCCTCAAGTACCCCTTGCATCCCATTCTGGCTGCAGGAGGCATCTATCCCATCTCCCCCCTCCAGCCATCTCGCAGAGAACTACAATACTGATCCGGCCCTCGAATAAATCCAGTTTGACACCCCTGGTTTAGAAGGACCCCCCTTTCACAAATGTCAAAGTACTCAAAGCAACATGTATTGACCCACCCCTTTTGTCTTAAACTTAGAACAATGGATTTTTTTCTTTGAGCCCAAACACTAAAATACTTGGAAATCATACACTGTGCACATACATACCAATCACTATAATGGGTGATGCTGTTTAATCACAAGTTTATGACTGATGCGTCCATACAATTCTGAACTCCTGAGTACATTAAGCAAACATTAGCTTAGTACATGTTGGCGAATCTTTTCGGCACTGAATGCGGAAATGGGAGTGTGCGCGCGGGACAGTGCTGGAAACCAGAACAGCTCCCTGGCGCACATGCGTGCGCTAAGACCAGCTGGCCAGCACTCGTGTGCGGTGGAAACTGGAAGCTCTTCCAGTTTCCGGAGCTCCCACGCACACAAAGACCAGCTGGCCAGTGCGCCCCAGAACCCAGAGCAATGGGAAACAGCTAGCGTGCCCAGAGAGATGGCTCTGCGTGCCACTTCCAGCATGCATGCCTTTGGTTCGCCATAACGGGCTTAGCAGTTGTACATTGGAAGTAATCTATTTTTTTCTTTGCCATTGGAAAGTTTATTTGACAGGGCTTTTTACTAATATATGTTGGGAATAACTTTGAATCTTTTTGTTTCTTTTCTAAAAGATTCAGGATACAAGTTCTTTTAAAATTTTGGTCCTTTTCTTCTTTAGGTTGGTTTGGCTATCAAACCAGGAACCACAGTAGATTTTTTAGCACCATGGGCCAATCAGATAGACATGGCTTTAGTTATGACAGTGGAACCTGGTTTTGGTGGACAAAAGTTCATGGAAGATATGATGCCAAAGGTAAGTTTGCCAATTATTTCAAAAATCGCAGCATTATGAAAAAGTAATGGGAATCTTAAAACATTTTAATTGAGAATGTTCATACCATATATTGATGTCTACTTTTTGCATATTATAAGAAAAATAATTAGTGCTCCTGTTAATTGATGTTGTTCTTTCTGCATTGCTAATTAGGTTCACTGGCTGAGAACTCAATTTCCTTCTTTGGATATTGAAGTAGATGGTGGCGTAGGGCCAGATACTATACATAAATGTGCGGAGGTAAGACTAAGAGATAGTCCATATTAAATGAAAAATTGTAATTATTGGAACTTGTTATGTCTAGGTAATCCAGTTTTTTAAATCTCAGTTTAATATTAAACTTTTTTTTCATTCTGATTAAATATAGAAGTAACTTTTTCGCAAAGCATTTGAGTATTCATTTGTAGTTTTGACAAACCTTGATGCTTCTTGCCGATTAGGAGTAATAAGGAAAGTATAATTAAAGGTGCTGATCTGGCTAACTGCTGTTCGTTTTCCATTAGAATGTATACATATTTCACAATTTTCTATAATTCATTATTGCTTGTTTATTTTAAAAATTCTTATGCAGTGTCATGGAATTTGCTTTTAGGCAGGTGCAAATATGATTGTGTCTGGGAGTGCTATAATGAAGAGTGACGACCCTAGAGCTGTGATTAACCTTCTGAGGAATGCCTGTTGTGAAGCTGCTCAAAAGCGTTCTCTTGATCGGTAAAATCAGGTTGCAGCCAGACGGGTTGCATTTTACTGTTCTCATTATGGCTCGGTTGGGATACCATTGTGGAATAAACAAGAAAGACATCAACTTTGGAGGCTCATTTTATGACCAAAAAAACCCAAGCACAATGCACAGTAAGAGTGTCTTGTGATTTTGGAGAAAATGCTCTGCTTGCTCCTTGATTTCATGCAGCACTTTGTCATGGAAAAGTTTTTTTAAAAAAAAAAAAAAAAATACAAATGTGGTAATTCCTTAAAATGCTAAATAATAACCCTTGAATTGGAAAAGTTTGAAGGGTAACTTGGCCTTGATGAACAATTATAGGTCTAATCCACTTTAAGAATAAAAATGGGAGGGTAAATATGAGAAATGGAAGGATGGAAATGGAGCAGGAAATCTGCTTCAATGTTCTGAATATGAAAATAACAGCAAAAGTTGCAAACCATTAAAAAGATAAGATCATGAATATATAATCTGTAAAACTTTTAAAAATTGTAATCAGTTATAACTGTTAACATGACAGAAGGAAAAACTATTAAATACTTTGAAAGTAATTTATATTAAATGTTTCAATTTAAATGTATTTCCTAGAATCCACACATTTCTTGGTTGTACCCTCAGCCTGAAAAAGAATGCATACTTTGAGGAAATGTTAATTATCATTCAGCTTGTATACATTATTTGAAAATTGAAAATAATTTTGTTTTTTTAATGCATATGCACACCCTTTTGGTTCCCAATTGATACAGATGTTTCAGAAATTTCATTTCAGTTATACAGTACTTTATACTATAAAAGTACTTAAGAAAATGTTATGATTTGGTGCCTGTCAAATGCCTTTTCAACAAAAAACAGTCTTCCAGTCAAAATTGGCATATCAAATTACGACATTTCTATCATTTTCTTAAGAAAAATATGATAATGAAGACAAACATTGCAGTTCTCTTTTCAGTGGAATGTTTGATGTTAATCTCTTTAATTGCTTTTATTGAGAATATATTTTGAAATTAAAAAAATAATTTGATCCATTTCCTTCTCTTTTTATACTGACAAAACAGTGGGAAACAGCGTTAAAGAATGGGACGAACAGATTTTTTTAAAAAATGTTTTTGTTGATCCTTCTATCTTGACTTGCATAAAGAGTAAGCTGACAAGTAGAAAAGCAAGAAAAAATAGTTTCTGTTGTTTAATTGAACTAAAATAAATATTTTTTACTCCAGGTTGGGCAGATGAGGTAGTTAAATGCATACTTTTTTGTTGTTTTTGAAACTGATAGCAAACATTTAGGAATTCTGGCTTTGGTCAGGGACTCTTATTTAATCTGCAAAGGCTGCAATCCAGTACAAATGTGGCTAAGAGTAAGCCCTATTGAATTCAACAGAATATTTGATAAAACATAATAAATTTGACTAGGAAATTTTGCATATGTTAAAAATAATGCAATGTAATGGTTTACATAGGTCTTTAAATTCTTTAAAATAACTAAGTAGAAGTTAGCACACATAAAACAGGCATCTATAATAGACCAAGCAATGTATATTATGAATTACATATCCTTCACTTGTCAGCAACTGTAAGAACAAAAGATTTTCACAAGGAATTTATCACTATGAAAAAATAACTTACCAGAAAAAAGAATTTAATCTTTCAAATGATCAAAACCCACCTTTTAGCCAATATTAATAAAGATGTAAATCGGAATTAGCTCTGTTTTAAGAGTGAGAATCAAATCAACAAAATAAAAATCCTTTTTTAAAGAATGCATGTTTTCATTTTTCACATTCTGGCTGGATACTCATATATTAGAAGTCATAGTAATTTATATATTAAGAAATGTGAGTAAGACGATAAACCGGGAATGAAGTTGACCAACAAAATACAGACTTTGGCTTTGGCAAGCAAATCAGAGGGGGGGGGGATGTCATTTCATATTCATCACAATTATGTAAAACATTTGATGCCAAGCCAACAGTATCTCCCAATCATGATTTGTCATAGTTAAATACAAAATACTAAAGGGATTCTATATTTATGTTCATTTTTTGATACATATTTCAATCCATTAACATCACACTGTAGTATAGAGAAATAACTTTTAATTTTAAAACCTTGCATTGAAAATTGGCGTATCAGAGGCAAGATTCAAAGTTAATTTCCTGGACAAAGTATTTAAAAAGCTAAAACCAAAATATATAGGAAACTACAATCTAACATAGGCTGTAGTGTGAAAAGGCAACTTAACAGTTTTATATTAGCCAGTGTACTTCTAATCCGCTGGGGACAATGAAACACTAAAATTTGGCCATCTACCCATTAAAGTTTACTTGACAGTTTTAAAAAGCATACTTAATAATAGTATGTTAATAAAAGCCATCAATAGTTCCTCACAGAAGAGCTATCATCTTGAATTGGTAGCAGTAAATGCACACAACAGTCCTGTGCAATATCTATTCACCTAGCATTCCCTGGTGGATACAGGTAACATTGCAATGCAGCATTTTGAAATTTGTATGAGAACTTTTTCATCTGTCTTATCATTATCTAAAAGAGCTATTTCCTTGCTCATAATGCTTATATTTAAATGTTCTCTTTTCCATGTATATTTAAAGTTTCTAAGATACAAAAATGGATGCTCATAATCCGCTGATTGTAGCACATACATAGTGTTTGTAGGGATACAAAAGAGTTAAATAAGTAAAAATACTGCTTAAATGCAATAGAAATAGTAGATTCTCTTACTTCAGAAATCTGAATTTCTCAGATACTTCTAGTACTTACCTTTAGTACTAGAAGTACCTCTAGTACTTCTAGTACTTACCTTTAAAATAATTGGGGGGGGGGGAGAGAAATCCATTGAAGTATAGAAAATTAAATCATTTAAACTGACTTTATCTCATCTGTAACTTGCCTAGCCTAATGAATGCAAGTATGTGTTTCATTTATAAATTTATAGATTATTGATTTCTTTTACCACTTGCTATATGCAAAGATATATTTTGCTTCATTGCAATAAGTAGACACTTTGCATATTTGATCAAGATGGGGCAGTTGAGGTTACAGTTTAAGAGCATCCACTTTTCACAGGTATATTAGTCCACCGGACAGAAAACATTCTTCTTGGGAATTCAGATAAATATAAATAGCTCTTGCATTCTCATCCTGCCTGTAAAAAAAGTCAAAAAAATATATTGTAAATATAAATATTATGAAGAAAATGATTGCTTGCATGAGCATGAAATTATATTACCTTACATCTTTCTTCCACTTGATTTACTTTTCTAAATAAGTAACTTTACTTTCTGTCACGTCTGTTTTTTCCCCAAGTAAATTTGGTGGTGGTCTTCCACTTCAGAGATGATGGAACTTTCCTTTTGTGGCTGATTATCATTCAGAAAACTAAATGCCGTGTATGGATTATGGTCAGAGTCTCTAAGAACAGACATATCTGAACATTCTTGATGAACTGCTGGCGGACGTTGGGGTATTAAAGCTTCTACTTCTTCATTTTTTAGTGGAAAAGTCCGCTGTTTCCAGAGAAGAGTCTGACAGAGATGAAAGATAAAAGGCACTGAAAATAAACTTTTAGCAAAGTGTGTGTCTTAACCACTATTTTTAAGATTAGTCACATCCACCCATGCCAGTACTTGCAGATAGGAAGGGGGAACTGTCTTAATTTTTCAACAGATGGAAAGAAAAGAATTAGAAATGCAAATGGCTGCAGATATAACTAACTGGATGCCCTGGAAAAGAAGCAACTACTATGGTGAGGCTGCCTGGAAGCCTTTTATAATGCCTAAATAAGTTATTATAAAATAATAACTTGATTCTTCTTCCCTATCCTGGTCTTGCTAGGAGATGGGTATATATACATTTGATAAAGTTGTGATTATTAACAATTTACTTCTCCTTTCCCATTTGCATCCAATTTGTTCCCCCTCTCTTCCCTACCTTACTTCACTTCACCCCTTTCCATTCCATTATCCCCACCTCACCTCCTTTTTCGGTGTCTGCCAGAATGGAAAGGAAGATGTGCTTGTGTATATAAAAGAAAGGAAAAATATGGCCACATATATTGGAGATCAATTTTGTAAGTGTACTTTTTCTGCAGGCCATTAATTTAATTAGAAACAAATTGTGATTCTCTTATTAGTTCTAGGGCGTGCAGCTTCAAGCCAATGTCCATATTCAAGTTTTTCATACCGTTTGCCCCAAAATAAGATATTTTTTGCCACAAAAAAGGCACCAGGTCTTATTTTCGGGGGATGTCATCCACTGACTAATCTCACTTGCGCATGTCGCCCCCGGCCTCCTTTTCGCTAAGAGGCCTTCATGAACTACCACTTCTGTGGCCGGCAAGGCTTTCCTGAAGGCTTCTGCAGCTGATAACAGAGCTCCGGATCGATCCAGATTCTTCTTCAATGCAGAAGAAATGGGCTGGCAAGGCAGGTGTTAGGGTGTGTGAGGCCTGGCTACAACTGTCCAAAGGTAAGTAGTAGGGCAGCTCCACCCTCCCTTCCCCCCAGCTTAATTTTTACCAGTCTACTCTGGAGTGGATGGGATCTTAATTAAGGCTTATTTTGGGGATAGGACTTATATTGGGTGCACGTGTAAAACTCAAGTGAGGACTTACTTTCAGGGTAGGTTGTATTTACAGGAAAATGGTATATATATACAGGAAAATGGTATATACAGGAAAATGGTATATATGAAGGAAGAAAGGAATCTCCAAAAGTGATTTTAACTGGAATTGGTAACTAGATGACAAGGAAGAAAGCTGGGCACTGTGGAGTTTTTTTTAACATAGTCTTTTTAAATGAAAGAAGTTCAAGATTATTTTTGGAGTAGATATGCTATATATCTTGTACAAAATATTTGCAGTGATTCTTAATTCTGATACTGGAAGCTCTAAAATCACATCATTTGCATCAACTTAAAATTTACACAGTGACAAAAGTTTCATTTAGAAGGTTAAATTAAACAGCTTGGGGAAGCTTCATACAATATAATCTAACATACTACCCCCAAATAAATAAATAAATTATTGCAATGAAATAAATATGTATTGAGTTGCGTTTCTCCAATGCATTAAATAAATTAAATTAAATAAAGTGTTCTAGTATATTAAAATGCTTTAATGAACAATAACACAAACACTTTATAACACGAATGATCTAAGCAGGATTTTTTTTGAAGGAAATTCCTAAATAGTTCAGTTTGGTCCTTTTAACTGTTCTTCAATAAACTCAACAATAATTACATATTTAAATTGCATATTCATTAATGTGTCCATTACCATTGATATTTTTTTTCCTGAAGACTGTGATGTTCCCAAATATTGAGAATTACAGGCTTCTGAAGTTATGCCTGCAGTGTTTTCCGAAATATAGGTTGTTAAATTAGAATTTGCTTGTTTTTCTTTCAGTGATGCATCTTGTTCCTCTAAATTTCTGCTATATGACCTATAATGAAATAAAATAAGCTCTAGTTTCTTTCAGTAACAATGATCTGATGAACAATAAGATGATGGAAGAAGAATCTCTAAAATCTCTAACAATAAATGTAATTCTAAAGGGAACTTTTAGGAAACAAAAACACATTTTTTTCCACTGTATATAAAGTTTTTAATATTTTTAATCAGTCTTTTTAATGTTTTATTTGTGGAACAGTCCATAATCTTTCTGTGATTCTATCTGTCCTACATCTTTTAAAAATACTTTTACTTTCATAGTAAAGGATGAATATGAAAGATTGCTGAAAATGATGAAAGAGAAGAAAGCAAAGATTGTGTTTTTTGATTTCTTGGAATCACAGTATGAGAAAGGTGCCAAATGATCCAGTGTAATAGAGTTAATACCCATGGGATCAAGTCTGTGGAACATATTTTTCATATCTCTTCCATTTGATTTGATTTGATTCTATTAACTATATTATTGCTAAAAGGAGATGGAGGAGCTGTTATAATATAAAAGACTAGATATGACTGGAATTCATCATAAACTGTTCCTATGTAAGCTTCAAAGCCAGTCAATTTATATGATATAATATTGAATATATATCCACCATTTTAAAGAAGAACATCAGGAATAGCTTTGAAGTCCTGAACCACATTAATAGAGAATTATGGAATGAAATTAAAGAAATGGTTAAGGATGAATGTGAAAGGAAACTGCTGAAAATGAAGGAAGAAAAAAAGCAAACTGGATGTTAGAATAAACTGGAACAGAAGAGAAGCAAAAGCCAAGAAAGGGTGGGGGGATCTCCAAAAAGAATTTAACAAAAGAGCTTTTAGAAAAGACAAAAAGCTATATTACAACATCTGTAAAGATACTGAAGATGGAAACAAATGTGGGGGGAAAGGAAAACTTTTGAAATACAGCATAAACTAGACAGAGATGTCAGCATCTAAGATATCTTAGAATGTATTCCTTACTTATAAGAACCTCTAGTACTAAAATATGAAGTCAGATCAGCACTCCAGTCATTACCAAGTCTAGAAGTTATATGAACTAATGGAATACTCATGATGAACATGGCAACCAAAAGAACATAAACTAGTCAATTCTAACCAAGCTATGCCAGCAAATCTGAAGAAAGACATAGGGGCTAACCAAGTGGAAGATGTCAATCTAGATTCCAATACTAAAAGAAAGATTTAACAGAGTGTGCAAATTATCGTACAATATCTGGTGGCCTTTTAGGGTGTACAGGTACTCTTGGTGGCAAAGGTAACAGTCTGGTGGTCACTTCCGGCGGCCTTTTAGGGTTGACAGGTACTCTTGGTACCAATCGTGAAAGTCTGGAGGCTGCTTCTGGCGCCCTTTCTGGGTTGGAATGGTACTCTTGCTTCCACGGCGTCAACGAGCATTGGGAAGGTGTTGGAAAGGGTGTTGCGTAGGCATATGCCCATGTAGAGCGTCTTAGTGGACGTCTGGTGGTTGCTGACGGCCGTTTAGGGTATCCTAGTGAAAGTGTCCTGATTGCCGGCGGCCTTTTAATCTGGAACCGCATTCTTGTTTTCAATGGTGCTAAAGGGCGTCGGAAGGCAGTTGGAATGGATGGTGCTAAGGCATTTGCCTGGATTGGGGTCTGCATCCGATCGACACTGACAATTCCTACGATCCCCATCCTAGTGGAGATTTGATGGCCACTGGGCCATTTACAGGGCCAACTGACTCGGAGAAGAGAAAGGCACGTGGGGCATTATTTCCCAGCAAGAGTAGGATCTCAGCCTCCGGATCTAGAGCGGGGAAGTGATGAGCCAGGTGCTGTAGGTGAGGCATGCTACTTATGACCTTAGGTGTTGCGATCTGACTGCGGTCGTTCGGCACCCCATCTCATTCAAACACAGGCGGCAGTGGGAACCAGGAACTTCCATCCAATGACTCTATGCAGAGTCCAGTAGCTCTCCTCCCCGCCATGCTTCTTGGTCCATGGCACGTTGATACAGTGAAGTTCATTCTGTTGCACCTCAAAGATGTCGAAGAATATGCGTCTTGCCAGGGTGCAGGTGCTTTGAGTATCTATCTGCACGTACATTTTCACGGCATCTTCAGGGTGTCATTCAGGATACACTTTGGCTAAACAGATGGGAAGACACGAAAGAGGGCATGGTGAGTTGGCGCACAGTGCTGTGCAGTTGACATTCATCCTTGGTTTTGATTGCGGTTTGTCTGACTGCCGAGGAGCCCTGCATGCTTCTGTGTTACGTTGAGGCTCCTTGTCCGAAGTTAACGACAGCACTGAAATAATTTTATGGCCAGTCCTGTCATTTACAACCATTACAGTTTTCTCAGTTACAATTGCCATTTAGGTGGTTTGCAACCTGCACACATTTCCAACTGTTGCAGTATCCACAATCATGTGATTCCCACTTGCATGTTTCACAGCCAGCTTCTGCTAAGCAGAGTCAGTGGAGAAGCCACAAATAAAATTGCAAGCCACACTCTGTGCCATTTCACTTAAACTCTAGTGACTTCCTTCATGACTAACTGGGAAGTGCTATAAGTGCATTCTGGTCAAGTGATATTTCACTTAATGACCACTTCAGTTAGTGATGGTGTTCCTGGTCCCAGCTGTGGTAGCTAAGCAAGGACTACTTGCATACAAGAAATAAGCAGAATGGCAGACAATTACTTGATATGAACATCATTCTTGGAGGAGGGCCATTTCTGGCTTAAACATTTTTTATACTTATAAATATATATTTAGGGTTGGTCACCCTGCAGCGAAAACATAATAAAGATATCTGTCCTGAGCATGAACAAAAGCATCACTTAGGAATCCACTGCTTTCAAGAATAGACTGGACAACCATTTGGCCAGGATGTATAAGTTGTCTTGTCTTGAGCAGGGGCTTGGACTAGAAGACCTCCAAGGTCCCTGCCAGTTCTATGATTCTGTTTCTGCTGTAGTCATTGTGGTATTAGGCGTTTCCAACTGAGAATTATTTATGAAAGTCATTGTAGACATTTTGAAAAAAGAAATGTCTTTCTTTCTAAAAGAGGCAATTGCGAAGAGTGAGGAAAATACAGAAGATGGAATAGTTCGTATGTGAACAAGGAGATGCAATTTTAGACATGATTTTTTTTTCTAGCTAGCCATGAAAGGCATGCAACCTTGGCCTGGTAGGCGTTCAAAAGAGTTCTTCCAATAAGCAGACTATAAGTCAGCCTCTGAAGCTTTACCCAAAGGCCAGGTAACCTGAACAAATGAAAAATATCATGGACATAATCCCAAAGACGGAAAAATTAGTTAGTAGCCAATTGTCTGAAATCCATAATGGGAGAGTGTAAGTGCCTTGCAACCAATGAATGTGAATCAGTTACCTGTTAATGTCCCCTCAGTACCCTACAGAACTGTTTTATCAACTGACCAACGAGAAATGTCTATGGAGATTCTCAGTCATCCAGGTCATGGTTGTGATTACATCTTTCTTTGAGCCTTCCTGACCGTTTCCCTGTCTGACATTGGTAAAACTACAATTTAATTACAGTCTTCTATTTTTATCAAACATTACTGACTAGATGTCAAGAGATGGACAGATAAATTATCATTTGTTATTATGGTACACTTATCTCCTCTACCACTTAAATAACATTGTCATTCATTCATTCGTTCATACATACAAGTATTACATAGAGAATTTGTAGAAGACTGCATTCACACAACCCAGTCATAATTTTTGGCAAAATTGGGTCTTTAACCTTGCAGAGATGTCTGGTATTGCTTTCATCCCTTGATCGCTCCCAAACTGTTTTCCTTTTATAAAAGGCAAGATCTGGAGAAATCACATCCAAAAGCATGCATGCTGGAGGGGGTAATTTGTTTTGTTTTTTAAATTCTTCACAGTTTTTGAAGATTCTGACATGGAGCTCTGCCCAAGAACATTAATCTTTTGAGGTAGCACAGATGACCAATCCAGTAATGATTTGAACAAATAATCAGCCTATTAATCACATTGTTAAAGCTTTATTCACATATTGGTGAGCCTGTAATGTTCCAGAACTTACATTCAAATAGGAGGCTTGCCCTTTCCCTTTAGTATGGCTCAGCTTCAGCTAATCCTACAGTTCTTACAGTAAGACTTAGGTAATTATGCTGACACAAGCATTATATTTGCAATACTAAATTGTCATTTGAATAGTAGTAAAGCAAGATTCAAATAGCCCCAATAACATAACTAGTTTTATAAGAGAAACCTGGCTGAAGAAATTGAAACTACTAGCAATAAACAAAATGTAATTCCAATATCTTTTAATTTCAACCTGCCTATTCCTTCTAGGACATCGACACTTTTCCCACAGTGACCACCGTGCTCTTTCTTTGTCTTCATATTTTGAATGACGTGCAGCATAGACATCATCAGACAGATCTTCTGCCTAAGTATTAGAATACTCAGATTGTAAATCTTATTTAATGAATGAGAACAGTCTTCTCACAAACAGTTATGGATTCAGCACTCTAAAAATAAACTCTACACATGTACAGTGTAATTCATTTTTACTAAACATGTTAAAAACAGTAGAATAATCCTAAAATGACATAAATGTAGAAATTACTCTTAAGAATATTATATTTAATACAGCAGAATCCCATTTTAGGACTGAGCATTGGTGAGAATCTGGGCCAACGCAAGAATGAACAATACATACTTTGTTCTTATCTTTCTCCCCATCTACCACCACAGCCTCTTTTTTCAGACACTCCATAATGATTACATGAATGAATACATACCTAGCCTGCTCCATTCTTGTTTTTAAAGACCTAAATGGACTGGAACTTTTTTTCTTACTCTGATAAGATGGTAAAATAAAAATAATACAATTTTGCTGGTTCTCTTCCATGGAGATGAGAAATTTGCTTCTCTACGTCCTATTAGTTCACCTATTAACTTGATGGTGGCCAATGCCATGACCATAATATCCTTCTGGACTCTGGCAAAGAGTGCAAGATGAAGGTTTTATGGAGATCAGTGGTGGGATGCAAAAATTCTAACCAAGCTATGTGAACGGCTATCATTCACGGCCAACTCAACATCACTCATGGCACCATGTGATGCCCACTTAGTCACATGACCAGGGTGTCACATGGTACAGAGACAGGGCGATTTCCTATGTTACCTTCCCCCCCCACTTCCATCCTTGGGCTGACAAAATAAAAACCCATCTAAAGATCACGACTGCCTGGCAAATGGGGTTTTGGGGTGGTTTTTTTTTTTTTTGTTAGAAGCCCCTCAGAGATGCACTATACTTTTACGGAACAATTTCTGCACCACCAAATCTTACTGTACCTCATTATTGTGGCGCTGCTTGTTGCTGCAGCGGCTGTCAGACTGCCCAAATAAAAAACCACACCGGCTCAAGGCAACTGTGGGGAGCAAGAGGGGAAGCCAAGGCACTTGCCCCATAACAGCCAACTTCATGCTCTCTTGCTCCCTTTGCACGCTTTCCCACTCCGGTTCAGCACTCCTGGTGAGCGCAAAGAGTGTGAAGGGAAGCAGACACCATGCCTCTGGGGAAAAGAGGTGGTGGCGAAACCCTGGGACACCCCAGGCAGAGGGACACCCCACTCGCCCTCGCTACTTTTGCTCTTGGCTTCTTCCATGGGGACTGAGGAGTGACAATGAGCAATCGGCAAAGTCTTCCAAAGAGAGAGGCTTAGCGTGAATTAAGGGGGGGCAGCATGGGAGGGGGTGCTTTGGCGTGCAGTGGGGATCAAAGAACAACTGTTCAGTCTCTCGCCTACGAAACTGAGGATGGGAATCTTTCCAAGCAAGCCACAACAAGCAGCAGAAGAGTCTAAAACTTGGGCGCTCTTAAAGTCAATCTTTTTTTTTTTTTAAACAAGTTTTATTTTCAAGACAAACAATACATAGATACACATAAAACAAAACATAAAAGCATAAAAAATCTCTTATCTGAAAGTTGATTAGTCCCGGGTTAAAACTCTTGGTACAGACACAAATTCAAATTCATATTCATTTTACATACCATTTCATATCTTATTAACATTTTCAGTTTTCTATATGTCTTCTCCTCTCCTTTAAATTTTCTCAATTTTATTTTATTTTATTTATCTCCTCTCAATTCATATCATAATATTTATTATTCTTTGTCTGTTCTATTCCAGCCAGCCCTTTATTTTCCTTCTTTAAAAAAAAGAAAAAACTTCTCCTGTACACTATATGGAGTATGATGCCTTTATCTCTTTCCCCTACATTTATAATACTTAATATAAAACACATGACATATATTGGGATTCTGTCTGGTACATTCTAAAATTATACTATATTATCAAAAATAATACAAATCTATTCATTAGTATTAATATTCATTCATATCCTAAACATTTAAATCATTACTTTTCAATTAAATCACATACTTTTATGGGAGCCCTATTTTCCATAGTTATATATTATATCCCTCATCATATATTATAGCTCATTATTTCATTAAAAAGTACCTCCTTCTTCTACTTCAATTCTCATTTCACAAGAAATTTCGCTAGTATACCATATTCTAATCATTAATATTAACAATCATTTATATCTTAAACATTTTATCCATTTCAATTAAATATCATGCCTTTATGGGAACACTTATGCTTTTCAAAGATTATTACCCCCCCACATCACAATCTTAAATCATGTTTCGTTACAGTACTCCCTTTTCTTAACCAAAATTTCACTAATTTATGTTAAATATTTTATCACATTTTAGGTTACATATTGTTTCTAATTTTCTGTTTACTTCTAAATACAAGTATAAAAATGCAGTCTTATGTATCTTTCTAGAATCCCTTTAACCATAAAGCTTATCCATTATCTCTAAAAAAAATTTGCTTCTTAACATCTTGCTCCCCACCATTAGGACTTCTCATCCCTTCCTTTCTTTCTTGTTTCTTCTTCTCCTTATCCTCTTTAACCCCTTTGTCTCTCCACCTCCCTTTTATTCTGCTTTCCCCTTTCTGTTGTTTCTTAACATAATGTCCCCTTTTCACCTTATTCTTCTCTTTTTGGGCTATTTTTCCAGATCTTAAAGACCTTTTTCCTTTTTCTCTTGCTTTTTCTCTTCTCCAGTCAAAGTAATTTGTTCATCAAAGATGGCTTCTCCTTCTTCTTTGTCCCCATCATCCTCATTCTGCTTCACATAAATATAAACCGCCATTTCCAAGTATTGAAAAATAGTGTCAAGACCATCTTCCCCTCCTTGTTTTTCTCTTTCAAATTTTTGATATATAAGTTCCAATTCATCCATAGATGATGCCATTGTGTAGAGAAAAGGTTTTTCCAAACAACCACCCAGATGATTTAATCAGAAGTAATTTCCAAAGGTTCCAAAGTCACCAAACAATCCAAACAGACTATTTCTTTTAGATACCTTCTTCTTCTTCACTTTCTCTTTTTGGGGTTAAAGTAATCACAAATCCTTTTCAAATATATTTTTTGGAAGTTTTTAAACTCTTTGTAATTCTAGGCAATCTTCTCCTTATTTTCAAATTTTGCTCTAATTCTTTTTTTCACTCTCCCTTCCCACTCACAGCCAAAAAGGTTTTTTTTTTTTTCCGCTGTCACTTTAGGAAGGAGAGTAGAACAAAGAAAAACTTTCCCCTTTAGAATATTCGCAGCTTAAAAACTCTCACAGGGAACAATATATACTTAGCAGCCTTCAAGATTCCAGGTCATTTTCTCCGTCTTGTCCCGGTTAGAATCAACTTTCACTTTTCTTTCAGCTTCCTCCCTCCTGCACCTGCTTGTCCGGCTGCAGCTTTTTCGTGGCGGCCATTGCTGACCGCCGTTCCTCCGCTCGGGAAAAGGGGGTTTAGCCGGCTGGGGAGGGGTTTGCGACACCCCAAACCCCTTGCCGGATCCCCTGTCTTCAGCTGCCTCTGCGGGGCAGCTATATCCCCCAGATTCAAATGGATCGGGGGAACCTTGACGGTGAACGCAGCAGGGATCGCGCGGTCGCGAATCCCTGCCGCCGCCGAAAGGTTGCAAACCGGAAGTCTTAAAGTCGATCTTGAAGAGCTGGAAGACATTTCGTTAGATCGCCACCAAACTCATGGTTGGGAGAGGTGTAGCCCTTGAATACACAAGAAGTCTTGGGCAAAGTTCTTCCAAAGTTCAACCAAGCCTTCTCCTCCTTCTCGGCCTCAAACATACACACAAAGCAAACATGCACATACGTCATGGCACCAGAGGGACTTGCCTATGCACCAGCTGTTCTCCTGGCCGGGTCTGGCCACGAGCGGCACCAGCAGGCAATGGGATGCACATGTGTGACTGGCATGAAGAACAGGGCGGCAACGGGACTTCAGGCCTCTTTTTCAGCCTGTAGTTTTAGGTAGTTTTCAGCACAAGAAGCCTGCAGCCACAGCCAATTTTTAAATGCGAGAAGCCTCCAGCGACTGCCTCTTTGCCAGCCGGAACCAAGCTGGCAGCGGCGGCTGGAGACTTCTTGTGCCCAAAACTACCGGTGAAAGGCAGCCAAGCCATGTTGTGCCCCTCCCACCAAGGCGATCCTTCGGAACAGAAGGTGAGCGATAAGTAGAAATCAAGGCTGCTGTGGTGATGGAACTCTCATCTTGCTCACTATGTGCTTGGACTATTTCATCACAGTATGTGGGATCCCAGGTGCAACTCACAACAACTGCTTTGCATAGCAATAGAAATTCTGGTCCCAACTGTAGTTGTAAGTTGACAATTTACCTCTATACATTTGGGCCTTTGGGATTATGGGCAGTCATCATAGGAAATCTAGGTATGGTGATATTTGGCCTTTTTATTGTGTGATTTATATGCATAATTGTTCACTGTCTATCACAATTTGGACAGGCTACAAATATCGTTAACAAGCAAACAACGAACAGGGATTATTAAAAATCAAGGTGCAGTTGACTCTGGTCAGTAAATTTGTGGACACCTGTCCAAACCAATGCTATCAGTTGACCCAATTTTAGTAAAAACTCTCAAAATATTTTTCCAACCTGTCACCCATCTTAGAACAAGAATTATACTTTTTCTTCTGCCTTTTGTGTGTAATTGTGTGTGTGTGTGCATGTGTTTGTGTGCCTTCAAATCATGCTGACTCCCTGCATTTCTCCTGGCAGTATTTTTGGAAGTGGTTTGCCATTGCCTTTTTTCCTAGAGCTGAGGGAGAGGGTCTGACCCAAGGCCACTCAGTTAGCTCTGTGTTAAATCAATATTAGAACTCATGACCTCCCAAGTTTCTAGCCTAATGTCTTAATAACTATACCAAACTGACTCTCCTCTATAGTTTTAGATAAAAATAGTCAAAGTATTTATAATTTTATTATAAAAATTATTATTATAAAATCTATTTTATTCTTCATATACAGTTAATGGGTGTTAGTATGAGGGAAACGTTATCCCTTGAAATGTGAAGATAGTTATATCCTTTGAAAGACTTGTGGTAGCTCCAAAGACAGTTCCCAGGTCTCTGAATATGCAGTTGTGCATATATAGCTGCTTCATTTCACTTGTGGCTCAAGTACTGTATGTTAATAACTGAAGCAGCCACCCAAACCTCCCAAAGGATATATCTACTTTCATGCTTTGCTCATACTAACATGCTTTCATTTCAATGCTTTCACTATCCTGATGTATCATAATTTATCTGCAAATAGAAATATAAAATTCCTCACTGTAAAGCAACAGCAAAACATAAATAGATCTTACCTTCTCTTCATCCTCATACAGTTTTTCTAAAGGCTTTAGGCTAACTATTCTCCAGCTGTTGATAAAAAAACAGTTTGAAAATAGTTCAGATAAAACTCAAATCAAATTCATTATGGAAAATAATTTCTACTCTAAACACTGCAAATAGACAATCACATAATTGAATTCTTTCTCACAGTTAATGTTTTATCTGTTTCAAAGTCATTGGCTTTGGCATAATTTAAATTAAGGTAACTTTCTCTTTTTATCTTATCAAGTCATTTGTGCAAATATACCAATGTACTGTGTTTATTTGAACATTAGACTGTGTGTTTCTATGTAAGAGTCAACCCATGTTCAATAAGATCATGATTAAAGGAGGCTGATAATTTTTTCTGTTATCTTTTGGAAAAGATTATCATAAATTAAAAGTAACTTTGCTTTTGGGTAAACATAGTATCGATTCTGCATAGTGCTACATAGCTACAAGTTTATTAACAGCCTGTACAAATGAGCAACATATTCCCGTTTTAAACAAATATTTCTCATCTGTGTTTTCTCTTTTCTTGGTATTCTTCCATCAGAATTCTTGTATTAACCAAACAGTTACCTTTGTAATTGGTTCATTTTCTTTCCTTTTTCTAAGGTAGCTAAGGTAGCAATGTCCTGATAGACTAGATAGTTTCATTGACTTGCAATGAACGTCAATAATGACAAACAAATGTTGTGAATGTCTGAAAGCAGAGACACACTGATTGCTTCTGACAGGTGCTTAAGTGTAGTCATCACAATCCACTGGTATATGGTTGAAAAGTGGGGAAATATCTAGTTGCATGAAAAGGTTTGGGAGTTTTTGGTCAAATTGTATGTTTTAATAAACCCCTTTGTTTTTTGTTTTTTTACAAATGCTTCATCCTTTCTCTTCCAGATATATTGTGCAGTTGAAATCAATCAGTTTAATTTTGATTTCATTAGTCCAAAGTATCTTATCCAAAACATCTC